>NC_089880.1:6195357-6499285 GCF_040182565.1 Anser cygnoides | reverse complement strand
GAGAAGCTTGTGATACTGACTGAGCAATCTAGGCATGTTTCCTCAAATTTCAGCAGGTGTAACAGGCCAGTGTGACTCCAGTGTGGTGACTGAGCAGCCGTGGCCACAGCCTGGCACCAGCTGCCCAGAGCAGGTGTGGGCCTGCGGATGGGGCTGAGAGGAGCCCGGGCCGAGGTCACAGCTCCGGCCCCGGCGGCCCCTTAGGCCTGGTGTGGATGTCATCAGTCTCAGGCCAGGGCTCATCCTGGTTACCTTCCTGCCGGCTCCAGCTTGTGCGGTGATGGCTTCTGTGGTGCTTTGTGAAGAGTTTGGCTGTCGCCTTGTCCTCATCCACTGGAGCTGTTCGCTCTTCAGGCTTCTCCTGTTGATCGGTGCTTTTACATGTATAATTTCCTAATCGGTCTGATCCACCGGGTGCTCTGCTCTTCCCGTACCTGGTTGGTTAGTTCTGTCTAAGACATGAAGTCAGGCTCCCTGTTGCATTGGTGTTTTGTTGTCTCAGGCTGAAGGCAAAGCAGTGACATGTTTTGTCTGACTGAGCAGTTTGGGTATTGCTTTGCACTCTGGATGCATATGGTTGTGACACTTTTTCTGTATTAATTTCAAAAATACTGTTTTTATGTAAACAATGTAAAGTTGGAACTTGCAGCAATGCTATGATCAGTTGTAATGTAAACAATCCACATTCTTACGAATCCACGATAATGTGAAGAACTCCAGGAACTCCGCTCTAATAGTGAGCTGCTGTATATAGGTACTTACAAAATGCATATTCAAGGCACAGTGCTGTGTTATTTGAACTACTGTGGCTTATAAATAGTGTATTTTGTTTTGTACTCTACTGCATACAAGATCTTAAGGACTTTGCAATGACATCTTTGTGGAGCTAATGCCCTTCTAAGCAGACAAAGGCAGAAACAGCCCTTGATTCAGTACAGAAATCCAGGTGGTTTGAGGATATTAAATTTCCAATAGATAAATTGTAGAGTACTTTCAACTGCAAATTTCATCCCCTCTTGTGGTCTACATGGAGAGTATGTATTCATAATGCCTTTACTGTACTAAATTTGTACGTGTGATCGCTAGGCATTCAAACTAGACTTTCACCTTAACAACCGAAGATACATGATGTGGATGTAGAATAACTTTTTTGTATTAATAGCTTTATTAAGGTACTCATATTTGAAAACCTGCAGTCTTACTTGTGTTCTATATTTTCTTGTATGTCTAGAACTGAAAAGTAACTCTGCATTTAAAGTACCTTGTATCTAGTAGCATATTGCCATTTCTCTTTGTTTACCTAAAAAGAAAATTCTGTATTCAGAATTTGGCTAACACTTCTGAGTCTGAAGGGAATGTTTGACTGAATTGTGAAGTTCATAGCATAGTGGAAGTGCTGACTTAAAAATAAAACAAACAAAACCACGAATAATTGAGTTCATGAGTTTTATAATATATTTGTGACCAAAGAGAGCATACAAGTTTCTGATTGATTCACTTCATACTTAGCATTTTTATTTTCTTTCCCCTAGTTTCTTTGCTTGAAGAACATAAGGACCTTCCTTTCAGCATGTTGTGAAATATTTGGGATGAAGAAAAGTGAACTTTTTGAGGCATTCGATTTGTTTGATGTAAGAGACTTTGGAAAGGTAAGCATTCTTTTATCATTATATCCTGAGTGACACCCATGTTCTGCTGCTTGAGGAAGGAAGACTTTTTTTTGTAGATGTGGTGCAGGAATTGTAACTAATGGATGAGTGTTCCCTGGGGGGAAAAGAACCACAGTGGGGAAGAATTAAGAAAGCAGAGGAATTAAATTGAAATTGGAGGTTGAATAAAGAGCAGAGGAAAATCCGTGGTAGGAAATTTTTGAAGGTGTGAAAAGTAGAGAGAAATTAAACATGATTGAAAGATGCTGAGATAAAAGTGGATGAAATATGTGAAGATGGCAAAATGTAGGCGAGTACTATGTGGTGAAATCACTTCTGATTTAAAAAAAAAAAGTGTGGAATCAAACCCTGGGCCTTCTCATTGTAAGACCATGTGGTGCACAGCATGTTTCTTCCATCTCAAGCACTTGAAATTCATTCATATATTTTCCCTTCCAATTTTGTTTGCTGACAATTGTTTATTCAAGCTGTTGGGTTTTCTAGCCTACTGTAAAGCTCATATACAGCTGTGGTAGGTTAATGTGACTATTCTAATTTACACACCATAAGTATATTCTTCTCTAAACCTATCACTAGTTATTCTATATATAAAAGAATTTTCCAGTATATCGTTCACAGCCACCCACGTATCTGTTTGATCTGTCGTTGCCAGCATATGTTCAGTTCAACTTCGGTTTCTGCTTTTGAGTCATAGAGTATCATTACCCTATTTCCACAGAAAAGGATCTAGAATTTACCTGAGGTAGCAGCAAAAATAGTTATTTATTCAAATTTGCTATATTTCAAGCATTATTTCCTTTTTTTAAGGTATCATACTTTCACTAACTTCTATGTGCTGCCTTTTTTGTAAGTAGATGCAGAGGTAAATCTGATCTAAGAGTGCTGGCATGAATCAGGGTTGCAGTGTGACTGAGTGTTTGACAAGGCTAAGTGAGTAGTATTAACCAAAATATCCTTTTCTGAATCTTTTGTCACGTTTTTGCCCCCCCCCCCTTAAAAAAAAAAAAGCTGGTAATTTCACTTGTTACTCATGGATGCTGAATGTCTTTTGTCCTCATAAATCATATTTAAAATAAAGCATTTGTTAAAACAGTCTTTTTACAAATTTAGTACGTTTCTTGTTTTAGAAAAAAAATTCCTTTTGTGCAAGTAGCAGAGGAATTGAAATGGTTGGTTTTGATTGTCTTTGTGCAGTATCAATGCTTTCTTCATTCAGGTATTTAGTAAATCAGATATCTTAATGTTTGCATCAAATCTTTGACGTGTATGCGTAATGTACAGATGTCTTTCTTTTATTATTGTAGTTTCTAATTGATCGGTTTCATGTTTTCTGCTACATGAATGTACCCAGCCTGTTTTTTAAGCAGTCTGATTTTGAAGAAATATTTTGCAGTACAAATTATTGCTGTATAATTGAATACAAGTAAACAAGTTCTGAATTAAGGCTGAATTTAGCCCAGCACAAATGTTTCTGACACTCTTTACTTGTAGTTATAACAGAGTTTATTTTAGAACATATTTTTATGAAAGTAGAATAACTTGTTTAAAAACAACAACAACAAAAAACAAGTCTTCCATCCAAGATATTTACCATTTCTCATCCCAAAGTAAAATTAGATCCAGAGACTTGAAGTTCTGCTTCTGTTGCCACAGTACAGCATAAATGGACTTAGTATCCCTGGTACAGTTATTTCAATATTAGGGATGGTGATGGTGCTTGCTTAAAAGCAGTGTTTTTTGTAGTCTTGGCCTGTGCAGTGGCCATCGTCACCTTTCTTGCAGAGCTGCCAGGTAAAACTGCAGTGACAAACTTGGAAGACATGGGTCTGTGGGATTCTTTAGTGAGATGAACTGTGTGTGAAGTAACAGCTGCTTGTGCAGAGGTGGAGATGACAAATCGAACAAGCCTGTGCAATCCTTCCAAAAGCTGTGCAGGGCACACCTCTGGGCGCATAATGGCTCTGCTGTTCAGCTGTTGGCATTACGTGCTTGTGTGACTGCTTGCCACACAAGCCAAGGTCGCAGTGTGCAACAGGTCTGCTGATCTGTATTTTTTTACTAGCCTCTGCAATAGCATTATGCTGAGTGAGTTCTATAATTTAACAGTTACATGTTTGCACAGTTAGCTTGAGAGTATTTGAAGTGGCATGGGATTTCATATCTAATAAAATACCTCTTTGGAAACTCTGATTCGCCATTGCTAGTGTTGGGAATAAGCGAACTTATTTTTCCAGTGTTTTTTGCTTCTCAACTTTCCCCTTAATTATTATTTATTCCTGTGAATAACTGCTCAAATGTAGGCCTAAATCTCCAGCTTGCTTGAATTTGAATAGAATATTGTACGTATGCAAAAGGCCAAAAAAGCAGCGGCCCAGATTCTTCCTGCTGCTGCATGCAGCTAACTAACTTTGCTGTTTCTAAAAATAATTCTTCAAACTGCTCTACCTAAATATGCCCAAAATATGAATGATTACAAGCACAAACAAATAACATAGGAAGGTTTAGAAAGCCTCTGAGACGCATGTGTTTCTCAGACTGTTGACCCAAATGGGTGATGTTTGTGTGATTTCCACAGCCTCTGAAACATCTGAATACCCAGGGAGCCAGACAGTAGCTGTCTTGAGTTGTCAGAAGTTGGCAAGTACTTTTCAGTGCTGAGATGTAAATAAACTGTTGCTGAGGTGATGCTAAGCCTTACATAGTTGGTACTTTTAAAAGTTCCAGTTAAATTTAAGTGTTCTTTTTTTTTAAAACCCAGACACCTGAGTTGGTGATCTTAGGATAAAATATTCTGCTTTATGACAGATTTTAATGACTAAGCACGCTAACAGGGGGAAGATGAGAAATGTGTCAACAGTAAATGAGCAATATGCTTTCAAGGAACTAAGACTGAAATGGAAAAAACATGCCCTAGTGATCAAAATCATCTGTTTTTGAAATATATATGTCAAGTTTTTTTTAAAATAGTGGAGCAAAGCCCTGTGCCATGGTAGTAGTGGCTGTATACTGTCTATATAGTCATAGGCCTCTTACCAACCTTGGGAAACACTGCTTACAAAATGGTTGATTATAATGGTGAAACTTATGTTTAATAGCTAAGGGTAAATGAATTGCTTTCAGATATTATGTCAAAACACATGAAAATTTGACTTGAACTTTGTGCTCTGCTTTGGAGAGACTTTGATCTCTATGATTAGAGTAAAAGAAGGGTGTATGCAGTTATTTTTATGGAAAGTAGGGCTGAAGCAGCAGCACGTACAGAGTGAGGGACAGGTAAAGAAAGAGGGAAGCAGGCAACCCCACGAGTATGACTTCAGTGCGTAAGTGCTCTGTAAGTATTGACATCAGCTGTTAAAGGATGAGGGTTTTCTTCTGTTTCAAATATAGCACAGAATTTCTGGTTTGTAGGCTGACAACTTGAAAAAGAGAGGGGATACATCACACAGAAATGGAAAGGTTCTCAAACCATGCTTTCTGAGCATAAAACCCCCATGTTTTGTCTTCAGTTCTGCATTGTTCATCCATTCCCACTCAGTTACCTTTCTTTCAGTAAATTTCATTGTTGCTGCGTTACGTTCCTGACGGAGCATGAAATGCCCTCCCACGCATGTGGGGTGCCAGACAGTGTTTTCATTGCAAATTCCATGCTGGAGAGTCATTTTTCACTAGTACGGGGCTGTCAGGTTCTTCCTTTCTACCTGTGTGCCAGAATCAACAAATAACGTTGATGCTTGTTCTTTCGGCTCTGAGCCCTGCACGCCCCTCGAACAGTGTCTGCGCTGTTTGGTATGCCGCAACAAATTGTTGCTATCCCTGTTGTCTGAAGGAAATTTCAAACTCATGTGTTGCAGAAATGGGAATTGGGATTAGATTCAGAGCTTGTTGATGTCAATAGGCACCCGCTGGCCTCAGGAGCGGTGTTTGAAGTCCTGTGGGGAAAAGGCTGTCCGGATATTGTCAGAAAAAGAACTTTGTTTACTCTGCTTTTATATAATCGAAGCAGTGTGACTGAGCATGGTGTTCTGTATGATACAAATGATCTTATACGAACACAACTTGTTTTTAATTTTTGAATCCTGTCAGTAAAGAATAAATACACCTAATTTCAAAATTGGTTAAATAGCAGCAGTAGGGCACTGTAATAGATGTCTAGAAATAATATACAATAATTATGATTTGAAAAAATCAACAGGATCAGATATCGGCTCCTACCAATCAAACAAGTACCTAATTTTAAAAAAAGCATGTTTTAAGAGGATTTAAGATAGTATCTAGTGTAGCCAGCTCTCCAGTAATGCTTGAAAAGCTTGCTTATTTAAAAGAAGAAACTGCTGTGAAAACACTGAATGCATATATTAAGGTCATGTAGTCTGTGATCATTTTAGTCACTCTGTTAGCGCAAAGGAAATCCGGGCAATGATGCAGCACAAAGTCATGCTGAAGTTGAGGATCCTGGTGTGTTAGTATTCCCTCAGGTTTAACAGATTCCAGGAAGATCAGGCAGATGTGCCTGAGATGCACACACCAAAATCAACACAGCAAAGAGCAACAGTTGTTATAACAACTTATATACCTTTCCAGGAAGAGAGAAGAGGAAAAAACATTTAGGAAATCTTCAGTAAAACTGAGATATTTGAGATCGACGTCAGTTGTTTCACATTTTAAGCTGTGAATTTACAGAGCGAGATAAGAGTAAAAATTTTACAGAGTAAGATTTGAACACTTTAACTAATAGTCAAAATAAAGCTGCAGAATGTTGGGAATGTGTCAAGGCATAGCATATTTTTGTAAAGATACTAAAGCCTAGAATGGGGAAGGAGAAAGGAGCTGGTAAAAACGCAATGGTCATTAAAACCAGAGGTTTTTATCTTCACTCTGAGCTCCCAGTGGTAGAATTAAAAAAAAAAAAATCGTAGTTGTTTGCCCAAGAAACCAGCTGTACAGTTGCTTTCAGGGGTAGCATTTTAATGTGAGATGGACTGTTTTGGGATGAATGGCACTTGATAAACTCCTTCAGTGTGTACTTCAGAATGTGGGAGAATGAAGAAACAGAAAAAGATATAGACAAGTTTCAGCTTTCTTCTCTACAGAATTGCCGTGGCCAAAACGAGTAGGAAAATACTACCTGTTTTGTAAAACTGATGAAATGTTTGGCATATATGGAAAGCCTTAGTTGTTAGGTCCTATTCCTGTTTGTATAGATTTACATAAAGGTCAAACACTCAGTAGCCTCCCTAAAAGCGTCCCTTAAAATAACAAAAAAACCTTTTCAGCCCCAAAGAACATAAATCAAGCTTTTGGGATAAGTGGTGAGTGGAGAGAATCAATAGGATGAATGATGTTGTACCTTATCAACGACCTTATTGAAAAGTCCTTGAAAAATTTTAGAAATGCATTGCCATGGTGTGCCAGTAGAAACAATTACAAACACTAGATAAATTCTGTGTTTTGGTCAGTAATAATTGCTACTGCATTGGTCATCTCCAAATTGCTCATACAACTTGCTAGGCATGAAATGTCAATAGTTCTAAAACCGTTAGCATGAGCTTATAGCTTCTAGATGAGTGTACACATTTAAGTGTGAATATTTCAGGATTATGCTCTTGAATGTTCTTGTGACAGAATACAAGTGGACAGCTGTCTTTCCAAATGAGCTTTTATAAGTTTCTTAGGTTTGTCATAACTTTTTCAAGCTGTAATATTTGCTTCCAGTTGATGAAAATGATAATGATAATCTTTGTTTTTGACCACATCACAAAGTTAAAAGTACCACAAGTATGTGATTAATGAAAAATTCTCATCTAGGGAGTGCTCAAAATTTTTTGCAAGTATCAGAAGACATCAAGTCCTTATTTAGTGTAGACTTCATTATATTTTTCAGCAAACATGAGCAGGCTTGGGAAAGTCAAGATTAATGAGCAACTGCTGATGTGAAAAAATGAGTTTGTGAGCACATCTCCCTGTTGCTATGATGATCTTATCCGAACGTTATGTAGATCCAAATGTTATGTGTAATGTTTTTCACATATCCAGCAGATGTTGGACTTGCAGCATTGAATTCTGGTAGCATGCCTTCTTCTGAGGTGGAAGAAGTATTGGAGGAAGAGGACAATTGGAGCTTAAGTAGGTTTGATAGTGTTTAAGACATAAGCCTTCTCACACATTTATTCATAGAAATAATTTTAAACCTTACTTTTAAACAGGTAATTCATTCTCTGTGGTACCTGCAAAACAAACTTATCAGATAAGTAAATGGAAGTTGATGCTGGAAGAGAGAACTAAAACCAACACTTAATTTATTACTGTTGGTCTCACAAACACAATTATAAACCAAATAAAAACAGAAGGCAAAGTAGTAGCTTCCAGATTTAGTCCAGATGGACTTGAGTCTTTTTTACATCTTGTTTTCTTTGAGTGACATTGTTCACCCTCTAAGAAGGATAGGAAACATTTTGTTTGTTTGCTTTTCCCCTCTTTTGCAAAGCCTGGAGTAACCAGGCTTCTGAAGAGGGAAAGCATGGCACTATTCTGCAACTAGAGCAAAGCAAATGGAAGAGGGATGGGAAAAGACAAGTTGAAGTACCATTTGTATAAGCTGTTCCATCCTATCTCATGTTTGCAGTTTAGTTAATTTCTAGGAGAATCTCCCATTTTGACCTAGATTCTTCCACTTGCTGTCTGGGTTCTCTGCTTGTGCCTCGTACTGCTCTGGGATTTTGCTATTCAAATTATGTGAATGTAAAATTGTAATGACCCTAGAAACAGATAGAATAGGGTTATTGCAGTTACCTGGGAATGTTGATCATTCTGTTATTTCCAGTTATGCCACGAAATGGGCTTGACATCAAATTAAAAACCCTGTTGCAAATGTTTGAATTTCAGATCATGTTAAGATGGAAGATCGATTTGCCGCTGAACATGAAAAGGCTTAGACCTTGACTTCGGACTAATGTGATTTTATTTTTGTCATCAGTGGTGCAAATTAAATGTTCAAATTGGACACTGAAGTAAGGCACTATTTTAAACGTAAAGGATTTGCCATTTTTAATCAATGATCCCCTGCCTCTTCAGAGCTGTGGCATGTTTGCTTTCAGTTGATATTCCTCATGTTTGCTTGTAGGTGTTAATTTGGAGTCCAAGTGCCATCACTGTGTAATAAAGGAGATGTTCCATTTGATGTCCAGATTTTTTTCTTTTTTTTTTTTTCTGTAATACCTTGTTCATTCTGTTTATATTTTGGGAGTGAGGAAAGGGAGAAAGAACTTGATGTGGCTCCCTCAGTTCTGAGGGATTCTGTCTGTTGCACATCAGCCTTTTATTTCCCTACTCAGGAACTGGGAAAACCCATTGTAGTCATTTATTCTAGTTTTCTAGGTAATTCCCCCCAGCCTCTGTAAGGCAGACTTGATCTGGCAGAGCTATGAGATTTAAGACTTACAGCAAAGTCATATTAACATTTGTGGTAACAACGCATGTTTTACCATTAACATTAATTGCTACCAAAACTACCTGGATGTTTTCCTATTTTAATTTCTTTTACCTTGTGGTAGTCTCTGGCTGGGCTTTGCATTGAGTTCAGGGTTTGTTTTCTGAGTTGGTATGTTTAAGGTGCTCTCTATTTCAGATCTAAATCTGTGTTCATTTATACACCTATTTTTCCATCACGGTAGGTTCTGACATGGTTTACTGCACACCCTTTTTAGATCTTGAGACAAGGCTTATGCCATTGCATGTCATGTTCAGGCTTCGCTTCACCTCCTCTTTAGAGTTTGCATTAATATTTCTAGACATCTTTGAGTGGTTTGGACTACACTTTGCTTGTAACAGTCATGTTAAAGTCAAATGTTTCATTAAGCCACATGGACTCAAGTGAAGTCTATTTACAGAGTTGGGTGGGTTGTTTTGAGCACTTGGTTGTTCTTATATCTGAAGTAGTAAGCCACTATTACTATTAGATGCTGGTAAAAGATGAAGCAACAGAACAGTTTTGGTTATGGTATCTAAATAAGGCGGTTAGGGACAAGCATGTGTGCTTGCCTGCTGTATTCAAACAAAGTATCTCCAGGATTTTAGGTAACAGCAGACAGCAGGCTGTATGAGGTGCCTTAGCGTTGATGCACTTCAGCAGGCTTAATCCTTATGTAAAAAGTTCTCTGTTGCTCTTGTTGATATGTGCTGCTACTTTCCTTTGGCTTTAATGAATGCATATTCATGATTTACTTGCTTATGCTGTTTTTATTGTAATAGTGCATTCAGCTCTTTAACATATAGTTTATCACTTTTCATGTTGTTTGGGCCTTATGTTCCCTCCTGGTGTTACTACACCTGTATCTACACAATTTTCTTCTGCTAGTGTTTTCTAGCTGCGGATCTATCTGGATCAACCCATTTGATGTATTTCACATCTACTTGACTTCTTGAGAAGATTTTAATACAGGTTGTAGAAGAGAATATGAGAGATTATTCATTTAAAAGTGTCTCTTGAAATAAGCTTTGCAAGGTTATGTTCAAGGTATGGTAGGATGCTTATTCAAAAGTAATACTAAATTGGGCATCTTCTTAAAGATGGGAAGTGATTTTGTGTAGGACTTGCATAAGAAAGCATTCAGTTTGTTACTGTTGCGTCCTTGAGGAGTTCTGATTACAACACTTGGCTTAATTACTATGATACTGGTCAACTGTTCTTGTTAATGTACCATTCCTTTGTGCCTAGCCATCTGTCTGAGCAAGAGACTGACAAACAGCACTATGAATTACCTAGAGCACCTTTTGCACTACTGTCCTCCTTTTTTTGTTGTTGTTTCTTAGAGCTTAACTTGAATCTTAGCTGACTTGATCTCAATAAAAGTTAAAGCTTGAGGGAAAGCCGCAGAAACAAACAGAAAAGGTTATTTGGAAGTGAGCAACTTGGAGTAGTTATCAGTCCCTATACTGCTTGCCAAAATGTCTTGATTGTATGCATAAATGATGACAACAGTTCAGTTAAACTGGTACATTGTCTATGCATGGTTTTAAAAGAACAAAGCTGATGCCTTTATTGCTGCATTCCAATGTAAAAAAAAAAAAAAGTGTAATAAAGTATATATTATTCTTCTATTATTTCTCCTTGGAATGATTTAAAATAGCTAAGCTTTTTCTTTTACTGAAAGATGTCCTGGCCTCTAGACTTACATATGTGTTTAAAATGTTTCTGAAGAGCATCTGTGCTAAATCTTCACCAGAGATATTTGGACCATGGGCTTGGTCACTACCTGAGAGGCAGAAATTACAAGCTACAGTGAAAGTGAAATGGTGGCCTCGACCATCTGTAGTGCAGCGTTGGGGTTTCCTGTGAAGAGTTAATCAAGCAAGTGCAAGTGTCCTCCAAGCTTAAGTGTGGATGCCATGGTGGGACCAAACCTGAGAGATGGCAGTGTGCTGTGGGGTAGCAGCAAGTGGGTTTCTGTTCCCTCTGTGGGAACCCCCCTTTTCTGTATATGCTCATCCCCTCCCCTGCACTCCCTCTCTTCTGAGAGTTTGTAGTTGGTAGTTTTATTATGTAAAGCAGAAGTGTATTCTAGTGTTCAGTCCCAAATGATAGCCTGTTTTCAGAGATGATAGTGTTTGTTTGTTTGCGAGTATTAAAAGTTCAATGCTTGTTTGGCCTGAAGGATGCTCTGCTAGTCATATTGGTTGTAGTTTCATTCACTGCTTTTTCTGTACAGTTTCAAGAGAAAGTGAAACCTATAGTGAATGGCTTGCAGCAGGAAACACTGTTTGAGTGTTTCATAAAAAGGAAATAGGTATGAGTTAATGAGAAGTGCTTACAAAATGCATTAGAGGGCTCTTACTTAACGTGTTGGTGACGGGACTAGGGAGGTGTTTGATTAAAAATTGTTCTGTTTTTCATTCCGACAGTAACTGTTGTGAATTAATGTCTGATGTGCAGTGTTCTATGCCTTTGGAAAGCAGCATGAATACTTGAAATAGTTTGGAAACAGAAATATGTCCGAGTATATACAAGTGTATTTACAAATTTAAAAATACTTTATTTGCTGTAGTTGACTGGGATCATAAAGACTACCTCGTCGTGAAAACTAATGAGTCTTCCTGTGCAAAACATCAGGTGTATTTAGGGAGATGGCTTCTTTTGGCTTAAGTATGTTACAGAAGAAATGTCAGCCAGCTGCTGCGGGGCTAGGTGTGCCTGGCACAGTCTGTCCCTCTTCGCTGATCAGATCAGCGGGAAGGGGCCCTGTGGTTCTTGCAGAAGTTGATTGAGGTTTGAGAGGGAGATTTTTCAAAATGGCTGATTTTGGAGCAGAGAAAATAAAAGATGTTGAATAGCTCCTGGGCCTGTGTTGGTCAGCAAGGTGCTGCCACTTGTTCTGTGCGGTCCTGCGAGGCTCTAACGTGGCTGGATGGGAGAGGCAGGAGGAAGGTAACTTGGGAGGTGAGCCTCGTCTGGTCAGGCGGAGGTGGTGGGTGCCTGGGAGCAGCCACGGCCTCACTGCAGCGGGGCTGCTCTCCCGTGCCCACTCCCTGTCAGCCCCAGGCCGGACAGCAATCCCGCTGCTGCCTTGGAAAGCCTCTGCTGTGCCTCTGCCCCTCCGGAGGCCCAGCCTTGGGGCTGCCAGCACCCGAAGGGTGAGCTGTGGGCCGGCGAAGCGTCTCGCTCGTGGTGCTGTAGGGCTGGCGGATTCGTTGTCGCTGTCACCACCATAGGGTTTGTATGCAGGCTGAGTGATCTGGAGCTGTGGCTGCCTCTACCATGGCAAGGAGGTGGTTTGGGACTGGGCTTTTGGGTCCTAAATGTTTGTAACTACATATCCTGGTAGTACCTTAGCAATGAAGAACACCAGGAGAGGGAAGGGGGGACCTATGAGGGGGAGTAGAAGAAAGTAAAAGGGTGCTGGGACAGGGAGACCAAGGTGGCAGTACCTCGGAGACAATAAAAGTTATTGAGTCTTATGCAAAAACTATGGCTGTGTGTTCAGATAGAAATGATAAATTTAAGTACTTCATATTCCAGCATGATTCACGAGGTTTATCTGGACAGGTTCTACTGAGCAGACTGCTTGCACTTTCAAGGCTTTCTGTGTGAGGTATCTAAGGTGAAACACAAGTGATTGAAAAATGGGCATGCCGTTTCCAAAATAACCATTCAATAACAAAGTATTCGTCATAAAATTTTTGCACTGAGTGTATTTGTTGATCAACTTGAGAACCTGTTTAAAAACTGTTGTGAAAAGCAACAGCAGCTAAGTGGAAAGTGACATTACAGAAGAAATTACAAGTACTGCTAACAGAAATTAAATGATTCACTTCAGCTCGTGCTAACTCTGCAAGTGAAACAGTTGCTGAATTTCACCTTATTGTTTAGAAGTGTAATTTGCTGACGTAAGTCTTAAGATCTGTCTTTAAAGAGCCTTTGATATGAAGTAGCAACATGGGCACATTGTATAAATGCGCTGCTATGCAGAGGTAGCTGACAGAAGCATATCTGAATTTTTGGAATGTGCTATTCCAGGCATGTTTTATGTACAACTGTTAATCTTGGAAATAAAGTAAAATAAAATTCCTGAATTAAACAGAGTTACTTACAGAACTGGATGTATGTTTAACTGAAAGCCATTTTGTTCAATGGACATATAAAGGACGCTTGGCAGAATTACACAGCAAAGCCAGTTGAGGGTTAGCGCTCATGAATATATCCCATTCTCCACAATTCTACTTCATGGTTAATTTAAAATGCTGAAAGGCTCAGAGTGCTTCTGAGTTTGAACTGATTTGTGCCAAAATCCATCAGTGATGTTGTGCAAGCAGCATGATGTGTGTTTCCTGCAGTAGCTAATTGATAGTAGCTGAGGAATTCAGTGCACTCTGTAATCCACTTTTTACCAAAATATGTAAATGGCTTTTGAGGGAGGATTTACTGCCTGTGCCCTTGCAGGGAGTAGAGGGAAAATGGGAATGTAGGTCAGCGGTGGCTGGGGGCAGGGAGTTTTCCCGTTTCCCATTCAGCCTTCGCTGGGGTAAGCTGTTGTCCAAAACTCACGGTGCGGTTTCAAGTGTGGAGCAGAGATGCTGCTGATTTCGCAGTGACTCACTGGCGTTCTGTAGCGTTTTCCTCCGTGGTGCTAGGTCAGTAGAGAATAGTCTTCCTGTGGCTGGTGCGGGGTACTTCCACGTGATACTGCAAGTCGCAGTACCTACTGCGTTGGGCTGTATTTGCCAGCTCCGGATGTGCTGTAAGGTGTTGCGATATTATGGAACAAGCACACTGGGGTATTTAGCTGACATGTCTAAAGCTGTATTTTGAGAAGGACTCTTCTCTCCAGAGGAGGGAGAGGAGTGTTAAATGCCTGCTCCGTGAGGGACAGAGGGGGTGTCAGTGTGGGCAAGCAGGGATAATGCAGGGAGAGACCTCCCTAGTCTTTCTCTTCCGATGTATCCCTTTCCTTTGTGGACTAAACAAAGCCAAATCCGCCAGCAGAGCCTTGGGATACATGCTGAGAATAAGCATCCCCTGCAGCTGCTGCACTGGAGGCACCTTGGGGCTGGCTCCTGGGCCGGGGAAGGCGGCCAGCAGGCAACATCACCAGCTCCTTGCAGAACGTGGCTCCTGGGGATTAGCTGAGTGCAGCATGGCATAAGGAAAGGAAATAATGCCACGCTTGTGGCAGTCACACTCGAAACAGCTGGCTCTACATACTGTCCAAATATTAGTGCTGTCAAAGTCCTGGTTGTAGTTTGCATGTTGTGTGATGATCCCCTGGAATGAACTCCTGCCTTCAAAAGCTGTCCCTTCAAAAGCAGTGAATTAAGGAATTAGACCAACTTCCTTCATATTTACATATTTTATCTGCAGCTTTTCCTTGAAACTGTCCTGTCTTGGGTAGGTAACGATAATGAAATTCTGTAGCTGTTTGAAATGGCCAGCTTTGTGAAGGAATTAGCAGTGTGTGTTCCTCTTGAGAGTGCTTTCTTTTGCATTTACGATATTTACTTGGCTCTTGTGGCTTCTCATGTTTTTAAATAATCTCCTCGTCAACACCAGTGCAAAATATATGTGTACATACATACCTATATATACACACCATCTTTTGAGACTTAAGCACTTACCCTTTATTACAATTTATACTAAATACTGTTGACTGACAGAATTCTGAGTTTATTTTTGAGGCTATGTTTTAATGTGTTGTGATTTTTTTTTTTGGGGGGGGGGGGGGGAGATCTCCCTTAAAATCTTTCAGCTAGCAAAAAAGGTTAGCTTGAGCACCCAACTTAGTGGATGGATGCAGCTGCTCTGCTTGATCCGTGGGGAAACGACTCTTGGAAGCAAGCTTCATTATGAGTCTTGAAGTATTAGCTTGGTAAAGTTAATGAAAGGTCTTAAACCACCACATTAGAAATGTCAGCATACTATTTTCCAAGTGGTGAGGTCTGTTTTTTGTTTATGCTAACTCGGAGGCTGAATGTAGTCTTGATGAGAGATGATGATTTTACTCAGTTGCATATTTTGTGGCAGAAAACGTTAAAATCATGATTGTGCCTTAAACAGGTTTTTACTGTCCAAATTAGTATAAACTTGCTTTAAATCATGTTTTAATACTGCATCAATATTTTATTAATATTTTTAATAGACAGTTGTTAAGCTAAAAATAAGTGTCATACTCTAAATCACTTATTTTCTTGGATGTTTTGCCTTTTGAGAGTTGAGTTGCATTATTTCAGTCAGAGTAAAATTCAGGTACTTTTTGTGTCTGGCTTTATTTAAAGATTCAAGATGTAATAGATAGCTGTGATATTTGGGATTTTGATAATTACACTTGACAAGCCTAATCAATCCTATGGAGAAAAAAGTATGATTGTGTGGGAGAAGGAGGGACAAATAAGTTTAGCTTTCAGGATTTTTTTTTTTGATTTATGATTTTTTTTTAAACTTTTAACCAGAATATTTTTCATATGTTAGGCAAACAAATGACTAGATGAGGTTAGAAGGAAGAGTTCAGTTATATAGAAATGATAAGCTTAAACTTGTCATCATCTATGTATCTGAGAGTGGTAGGAAAATTGCTAGACCAGAAGGTGAAGCTTTCAAGTGCTTTGGTTGAGGAAGGTGAAGCTTTGGCAGGGAGTCCATGGTACCTCACCTGGTGAATGCAGAAGTGGGTGCCTGTGGTGCAGCACCTGCAGCTGGGTATTTTAAGGGAAATAGAAGATGAATTTTTTTTTTCCAGAATGCAGGAAAGACATACCTAGCAAGCATTAGATAATATCCAAAACTCAGTGAAAGAGCTCAAATACTGGGAACATAACCATAACATGCACTTTGATTAGGTAAGTTTTACAAAGTAATTCACATTTACATATTTTTTTTGATGGAGATTTGCCACCCACAGGTGGGTGGCATACATTCAGAATCTGTAGAAACCACAACCAGACTGCTTCTAATGCATACAAGGGCAAGATGTATTAATTAGATTAACCAGCAGTTCATCAGTGCAAGCATGCTGATGCTGGATGCCAAATTAAGTGGGAGTGCATGAGAACCTTTCTATTCAAATTGCAGAACTTCTGCAGATTTCCTTATGTCTATTTCAGCTGTGGAAGTGTTTTTTTCTCTAGTCAGCATAGTCCACCTGTGCCTGTAGCAGTCTCCTAAACCTTAGGAAAAGGTGATGCTTAGCAACTTCATGTTAACAAAGCAATAATGGTACCAAAATAGCAGTGCCCCCCACCGTGTGACTGGTTCAGAAATAAAGGATAAAATCTTTTGATGCTCTCCTGTTTATAGCTTCACTGTGGATTTGTTGGGATTAGTTGGTTTTGAAGTCCTACAGACATTTTATCCCTCCAAATTAAGAGGAGGAGAGCTGGCCCGTCTCCTTCCTCCATGCGGGGCTCTTAGCACTGTCTTGTGTTCTTGTTGCCCTAGCCTTACCCCTAATGAGCACAGCCCGTGTGACTCTTTCTACTTAATTATACTCTCATCACATTTTTAAACTCATTTTCCCTGTTTAGTTACTGTTGGATCTTGATCATTGCCTTGTCTCCTTTGCCTTCATGCTTAGCCCCTCTCTCATCTCTTTGCTTTGAAGTCTGCTGTAGTCCTTCTCCCTGAAGTGCTTTTTGGGCCTTTCTTGTTTCTGCATTTCAGGTTTGTTTCGGCAGTCTCATTCTGTCTTGCTTTTAGTCAGGAGACTGGTCCTGTTATGCCTGTGTTCATTTTAATACATCTCCAAATTTTTCTGCCTACCAGATAAGTACTCCCTACTTGTAAGAGAATTATAACTCTATTGGAAATCCTGCACTTCAGCTTTCTCCCTTGTTGTACGTTTGCTAGAACTTGCATATCATGCTGTCGTCTCTCATTTCACTCACGTAAAAAGGAATTTTCAAGTGTGGTTTTGCTTGCTTCCTCTCTCATCTGATTCGGAGTGTATTTTATATGTTGACTAGCATAGTAAATGAAGACCCGTGGTCTTTGTTGTCTGACACCAGCAAGCCTCTGAAAAGGAAAGAATTCTTAGCACTGATGTTCTGATAAGGTTTTATTTCCTCCCTCTCAACTGAGGGGGGGATGACGACACTAGCCCTCTCCAAGCTAAAGAAGTAACTTACAACTTGGAAACCAATAAATCATTTAATAATTTTCTTTAAAATTTGCAATCAATAAAATAAGCTTTCATTTATTTGGAGTGATTCACAAGATGCTTTGACTGAGTAAATCATGTAAAACTGATGTAAATCATGTAAAACTGATTTAGAGAATATTGAATCTGGGAGGATGGTAGAGCTTTCTTTTTCTAGTCAGCTCACTACTACAAACATGACTGAAATCTGCTACTGGGGCTTCAATACAGAAAGCAAGGCGTGTCACAAGGCAGTAAGAGGTACCAGGGTAACGGAGCTTCTTAGAAGCCCTGACTAGAAACGCCAGAAGCCGATTAAGATCTTTCCAGAGGAAATGCTGTGTAGAAATAGCAAGTCTTGTGCCAGTGCACAGCTGTGGGCTGAAGGGAGAGCGCGGGGCGAGGTGGGAGGTGGAGGCCGGGCCTCTGTGGCACGCTGCTGCTTGAGGGCCTGTTGGCGGGGCAGACTCCGTGGTGCCGGCGGGCTGTGTGGTGCGTGGGGCATGTAAAGGGAAAAAGGCACACAAAGGGGTGGGCCAAAGGAGTCTGCCATGCAGTTACTGATGTACCAACTTCCGTGAATCTGGCCACGGGGCGGTTGTTGTGGTGCGAGTTCTCTCTTTGCATGCGGGAGGCCGCAGCCTGGCTGTTCCACCCTGCTGTTAGGGTGGAAACGGGACCCCAAATCCTCCCGCTGCAGCTTCCTGCACGGCTCCTCCTGCTGCTGTGGGAGACGGGGTGCTCAGGAGGGTCTCACCGGGTTTGTGGGCCCCTGACCAGGGACTGTACAGTTACAAGTCTCTGCTTATTTCAGGGGGG
The DNA here is from genome assembly GCF_040182565.1 of Anser cygnoides. Classification (NCBI taxonomy): domain Eukaryota; kingdom Metazoa; phylum Chordata; class Aves; order Anseriformes; family Anatidae; genus Anser; species Anser cygnoides. The sequence goes on along the minus strand of NC_089880.1, from coordinate 6,481,179 downwards.
AAAAAGGAGTATCTGAAATGAAGTTACTTGCTCGTTTGTGCAGAAGATGATTTGGTTAGCTTCCAAGAGGATGCTGATACATTAATTTTTTTGTTGGGGCTTCTGTACCTGATCATATATACAGACACTGGGAGACATCTTCAGCTCCTACTGCTGTGGTAGACGTAGCACGTGGAAGTAAGCCAACTGGGAATGCTCTGGATGTTCCTGGCTAAGAAGAAAAAAAAAGCGCATCCCATTTAGGAGAGTGAATAAAAGTTAGTAAGTTTTCTTTCTCCTTAAATGTACTTTATCCAAGCAGTGTAAGGAAGGCATCTTTCATGACTGCCAGAAAAATAATCTAAAACATTTTCATTTTCAAAGTGTTTTCCCTGAAATGGTAAGTGATGATGAATCCTGGAACTGGTTTAGAGAAGGCAGGTGTTCCCATAAACATTTGAAAGTACTGCTTTCACTGCTTTTGAATAATGTAAACTTCTGTGGAAGTCAAGCTGTTGTCTACACTAAATCATGAGATTCTTTTTGAAACACTTCCATTCCTCTAATGTTAAGAAAAAATTACACTGATTAATAGATAGATAGTAGACAAAGCCACTCAATTTACTGTAGTAACACTAGGCCTTGCTCTGCTGTTTGCACGCATGTTGAAAACAATTTGACACAGTGAAATTTGGTTGTTCCCATAGGTATAGTATCTGACTTGTTTTTCCTTCGATGCATGTTTACAAGTGCAGACCTCTGGACATTGAGGGGAATTGAGCTATAAATTTGTCTTGTTAGCTAAAATGTTAAAAGCAAGGTCTGCATTTTCCCAATGTTATGACTTGGTACAGTTGTATCAGAGCTGCCTGGCTGATACAAAAGAATTGGTCTGATGGTGTGCCACAGACCTCAAGATGGCTTTAAATTGATCCATGTTAGTTCACTTGGCAGATGAAATCCTTACAGGAAAAATCTTGCCGTGAAGCTTCTAATAGCCAGCAGAGCCTTGAGCTGGGCAGGCAGCAGATCCCATCGGCAGCCCTAGCCTCGCCTGCTCTGTTGGTGTGTCAGCTGCAGTAGTCAAAGGCTGCCCGAGGAGTCTCGCAGGGACTGTCACAGGCAGTGGGCAAAGTAAGTGTCTCAGCATGCAAACATCCACTGACAGATTGAACTTGCATTGCAGTAGCCTGGCCTATTATGTGTGTAATAATCCATTTTGACTGAGACCTACAGCAAGAAATTAACAATATTAATATAGCTAACGAAGATTCATGGGATATGCATACATCCTGATAATTTTGTCCCTTTTTGTGGAAAACATGCAGCATCTTTTTTTGAAACAAGTTACGGTTGAGGGAACTGTGTATTTTTGTTCTCGTTTTATATCATTTGCTTTTCAGGTTTGGTTTCAGTTTTCTTATCCTGTTTTCTAGTTTTTGAGGTGACATTTTTGTCATCTCAAACCCTGTCAGAGGCTGGCAACATGACTTTTTTTAAAATGAGATTGGTACTTTTCCCTTGCCTCACCCTCCCTCCTTTGACTTTCTTACTTGCTGTTGACATCTCTCATCTTTCCAAAAATTTAGCTCTTGCCAAACCCTCTGACTTGACTGTTGTCGGAGGATTACTTTTCGCACATCTGCCTCAGTTGAATATTGCTCTATTTCACTGTTTTTAATTCTGTCTCATTCCTGAAGCTATTATTTTTGGTCTGAGTGTAACAAGGGAATTCGTGTTGTTGGAAATGACTGTGAGTGGTATAATTGGTGCTTGCCAAGTAAAAAGGGATATGTATGGAAGGACATAATTTTAAGAAGCATATTGTGATCAATATGGGGTGAAACTGTAAGCGCTAATGTTTAACAGCTTCTTTGAAATCTTGGCATTGAGGCTGTTTGTCTTTGGCATCCATGAGCCTGCATACCTTTTGACTGATTGTTGTTTATTCTCCATTTTTTTTAACACGAAATCGAATAAGGGAGAAGCATAAGTCAACTTAGGTTGCTGCTGGACACAGAGTATAACTTCGAAACGTTTGCTCCCAACCTGAGCTTGTAGTGAAGTCTGAATGTTGCTGCTGGTGTGAAGAAAGGTTTAGATACTTGAAATTTTTCTTTCCCCAGGGCAGTTGTCCCATAGAAATCTAAGCTTTTAACATTGCCTCTCAATGAGACCATTGTACATCTGACAGTGCTACTATTAGAATATTAAATGCTTGTTATCACATAAGGTTTTCATTTCATATTGTGTGCTAGACAAATCCAGGGTGCTTAAATAAGGCTATTGATTGCAATACATTTTCCAGTTTTATCACCCAGATATGACTTTGTGCATTTACTATACAAGATGTACCCTTACGTCCATAAAGCATGGCCACTTGCATTAGCTTATTCTTGTCTAGGGCAGAGAATAGTTTCTAAAATTAGTCGTGGTGTGTTACCTGGGTGCACCTACTTGCCTTGCAGTTGCTTTTGCATTAATTCCTTCTTAGACTTCTCTGCTGAGGTGGTGTTATTCAGTCCCACTGCAGTCACTGCATACTGTGCTTGCTGTGGGTGCTTTGTATTGGACTGAAATTCCCAATTCATTTGAAGCACTTCACTGAACTCTTGGGTGCTGCTCGTGTTTGTCATGAATGGGGGTAGGACTGAAGTTGACCTTAGATGAAGCTTTATAACCTGCTGCCAACCCAGGATATGTTCAGCCCTGTTCCCTTTCACAACAGCCGTTATGTGCAATTTCACATAAAATATTTGGAAATGCCTGTAAACACGAGTAGAAGTGAGCTATAGTCCTCTGTGCTCTAATAGGCAAGATTAATGTCAGAAGTCACTGCCTCTGCTTTGCTGCTTTCCCTTTGCCAGCTGGCATACCTGTCAGTGTGGCTGAGGTGAGAAACAAGCTAAGAGCTCATCTGCCCTTCAGAATTGTGTTTTAAGAAATCAGGCTTGCTCACTCTCTCCATATCCATTCTCTGATGTGATTTCTGACCCAATGCTGTAAACAGTTGGTTTAGCCTGGCTAGGACAGTAGTCAACTGAGGCGCGGGGCAGAGGGCAGAACTTTCCCAGGTCAGTAGTGCTACTGAAATCCTGTGATACATCTTAATGCTAAATACAACTACAAGGTTAGCGATAGACATCTGTGGTTTGCTGTTGTTTATCACAGTATCAGCATCGAAGATGCATGGTATGATCCCTATCATGGACTTGAAAAACTTGTGAATATACAGCCAAGTGAAAACTGAAGAACAATTCCCTATCTGAAGGATGTCATATATGAGTGACTTAACTTTTAGATATATTATGAGCAAATTTGATTCCTCTCTGCAGCGTAGCTCTGATGCTGCAGGTCCTAGATGAGTTTGAGACGTGGTGGCTGCTGTGTGTCTTCTGATACTGGGGCGGCAGAATAAAGCATTCCTTGAAATAATACTCAAACCACTTTATTCCTTTCTTCCTGTGCCTAAAACCCCACAGCTTTGCTGGAATTGTATTACAGTGTCCGTGAACAACAGTGCACCCCCCCCGCCATGTGAAAATGACAAGAAGACTTAAAGCAAGTATTGTTTTCCTTAACCAGAGATGGCACCATGTCCTAGCATAGTGCCTAAAGTAATTCTAGTTTATACTGCGGGGAATCAGGCATGTAGAGTTGTTAAGAGGTGTGGTTCTGACTGTTTGCTGATGTGGGCACAGTGCCTAATGTGAATACTATGCTTGGTACAGAGATGAGAAATTTTTGATCTTCTGCTGTCGTTCTTGTCTTCAAATATATATATATATATATATTTTGCTTTGTGTTCTTTGTATTATTGTGTTCAAATGCTTTTGTGTTTTACAGTGTTAATATGTGGGTGGCTTGGGAAAAATAACTGACCCAAATAGATGCATGTGGTACATGATTATTATTTTTTGAATGTGCTGACCTTCAATGTATTGTTTTTCTGAGAGTTCTGTCTTCTAGCTGATCTTCTCGCTGATGATCTTCTCTCGGAGATCCCTCTGGCTTAATTCTGCCATAGGCAGCAGAAGGACAGTGTCAGCGCGAATAAGCATACGATGTCATTCAGACGCTGACTAGCACAGAGGTTGTATTTTGTAGGTTGTCGTCGTTATGTGCAAATGTATTCCAAATTTTTTAAGAAATGAAAATAAAGAGGAATCCCACTTTGCCTTGGCGAAGCAGTTCTGAAGCAGCATTTTGGAGATGCAGTACTCTTACTGCAATGTAAGAGGGGAATGTATGTATACATGAATAACGCTACAACTGACAAGCTGCTGCCTGTTCAAGGGAACAAAATGAGAGAAATGAAGCAGTAGTAAGTAAAATTAGTTTCTAGTTTCTCTCACTCAATTTGTAATTTTCAGAGTACAGATTAAGGTAAAGGAGAATGAGGTACAAGCTCGAGAATGTAAATCTTGGTTTGTATTTTCTTTCACTATATTAAGTGCAGTTTTGCTCATTATCTAAATGAACAGACAAATGGGGAGAAAAGAAAACCACAACTCTTTTCAAGTTTCTATAAAGGGGGTTGATAGTATTGCCTTTCCCACTGCAGAATGTCTTTGGGTGTATCTTGTATTGTCCAGTATCCAAGGTGATGATTTAAAATGAGATGGGAAGAAGGTGAGAGTAAAAGTGAGTTGAATCTTTTTGTAGTGTTGAGGGCAGGTGCAATGCTTTTCCTATGGACTGATTCAGACCCTCATCTCTTCTGGTTGAGAAGAGAGATCTCCAGAGCACAAGACTTGAAGATAACTGGGGGCTTTCGAAAATTACAGCGCAGGTGCATGATGATAATTGTATCAAAAAGAACAACTCACTTGCCTTTGCACTGCCCACTGTAGCAGGGGGAAATTTTTTTCTAATAAAGAATGAAAGTGTATAGAGTGTGCATTTACCCCAATAAATACTCTTACCATCAATGACTGTGCACTGGAGTATATTCAAGTGGGACTAGGTACCGTTCAACAATCTCAGTTGAATTTGTAGTCAGTGGTTAAAGTGAATTCAGGAAAGGGAGAAGTGTGGCGGTGCGCACTTCACTCAAGACAGGAAGCGAAAGATCTTCCTCTGCTTTTAGCAGAAGAGATGAAGAGACGCTCCTTTATGCAGTCTCCTCCTAATATCCTTCTTGCTGATACCAAGGTTGACAAGGAATAGGTTGAAAATATAAAAAATAATACAGTGGGAGTGTAGAAACCACATGTCAATTAAACTGTAGGATGCATACCTAAAGTAGCATTTGTTTGAGGTGCAATCAATAATGAATATGAAAACACTTGTTTCTTTCTAGAACATTTTAATGCTAATATCGATCATCCATGGTCAAGCAGACCAAAAATGTATACAAAGTGTGCAAACACCATAGCTAGTGTTTTCAATTTAGATAATTTGCTTGTTGTTTTCAAATTTAAAAAACAAAACAAAACAGTCATTTGAAATCTGTTCAAGGGCAGTAGCAAAAATGTGATTTTTTTCAAGACACAGCAATGATTTATATCCATTTATTAAAAAAAAAAATCTGTGTTTCAAACTCGGAATGCCTTTAAAACTCCTACTGTTAGTTGTTAAGGATTAAAAAAAGGATGCTTATATTAAGGAAGAAATTAGGACTATATTAAAAAGTGTTTAATATGTAGGAAAAAACTAATTGGTCCTTTAGTGTTACCTCATAAAATAAGGTAAAAAATACAATATTGTCAATAAGAGTGTTTGTACAAAGCGCTGGGAGAGAACATTGGATCAAAGCCCGAATATAATTTGATAATGCTGTTCGTAAGTATTGGTTACCCTAATAAAGTTGATTGTGAAGGGAACTGGAACGATTCAACAGCAGACAGATTTTACAGAACTGTCCTGGGCGTATCGTTTTGTATTCCTTTGCCTTCTATGCAAAACCTGAAACATAATAAACGCACCAGAAGGACAAAATCCTACTTTATTCTCTAGCTTTTACACGGTAGTCTGCACTCATGCTATTAGCTGCAGCGTTTTAGTGCTCTGGCTGTTAAAGCAGTGCTTGAAGGAAGGAAGACTGTCATTCTTCAGGCAACATCATCTTAGCAAACAAACAAAAAACCCACCAAAAACAAAACAAAAACCCAACCCCTTAAAGCATGGTGAGGGCTCGAAGGTATTCATAGAACCAAAACCACAAGCTGCAGGCAGGAAGCAGCTGCTGGGGCTCCCTTCCCCCACTGCTGTCTTTGGTTAGTGTCTGGACTTTCTGGACAAACCGACCCAAGAGCTGAGGAGGAATATGCTGCTTGTGCAATTTGGATTTTCTCAGTTCCTCGTAAGAGCAGAACTGTCTAGGGAAGCTTTCATGCTTTTGGACTAGGAACTGTAGCTTCATCATAGACTGAACTTGAAAGTGGGCTTTTAAGCACAACTCTTGTTTAATGGCTATAGATTTGTCCGTAATTGGATACTAGTTATTAAAGACTTGCTCATTATATTCCTAATAATATGACATTGTGTCTTATGAATTCCCGGAGAACACTCAGTTTTTCTTCTCCCTTTTATTTTAAGTAATGTTCAGGAGTCGTGTGTGCTGCATCCATCTGCCAGTCCCACTGCTCCCATTCAGCAGTTGGAGTGGTCTGAGGTATTGCTCCCTGCAAAAGGGATGAAATGTTAAAAACGTTCATTGAGCCAAAGACATGCAAGAAGGGGTTGGTTAGCGTGGGGTTTGACCTGTCCTTTGATATTGCTTGAAACTACATTTATGCTTCTATTTCAACTACCATCCTAGAGAGAAGTGCTATGGATACTTCACATCTGTAATGTAAGTACATGAAATCGGGTGTTGCTTGGTTTAAGTTAGAGCTCTTAGGAGAGAGATCCTGTAGCAAGGAATGAAATGCTTCTGTCCAGCAGTGAAACTAGATATAAATGTTTGGAATACATATGTAAATATATGTTAAAAAAAACAGCACAACAGAACTCTTCATTTTTTTCTATGTATTTTTTTCCTGAAAGTGGAAAATACACCCAGCCTTGGACTGTTCTTTTAGACATGAGGTTTTCTGTTCTCTCATATCTTTCAGAGTGGGGTTTTTTTTTTTTATATGATGCACTTCTCTCTTTGGCTCTGCTTGCCTTCCTTATGCCGAACTGCCTGCCTTACCTCTTCTTTTTACAAGGCTTTGGAGAAAATGTTGCATCTTCTATAGCTGTTGATTCCCCAGGGTGTTTGAAGTCCCAGTAGTTTGCAACTCTGTACTTAGCTTATCTACAAACAGCAGGAGACAACACCCAGGAGGATTTCTTTTTTCTTGGCTATTTCTTTTATTCAGTCTGGAGAAATACTTTCCTGTTACTTCGTTATCTATGAAGACACTGGAGACACAGTGGAGAAAACTGATGCAAGACGAGACTTCCCCAAGGCAATGCACTGCACATAGCATCCCCTGCCTAGGAGGGAAGGAGGAGGTCTGAACCTAAGCCCACCATGCTTTCACCGACCAGCACAGCAGCACTGTGGAGGTCTCTTCTTGCAGCTGGGGCTGTTTTCAGAGGAAACGTGCGTGACTGCCAAGAACAGCTTTTACAGCAGTCGCTCTACCCTTGCTCCCTGTGCAGAAAAGCATTTGGCACCTGGTTTCAAACTGTTTTTTCAGAGTTGCTGGCGGGCTCCTGTCAGTCACAAAAAAACTTGGCTTGCGGTTGTAAATTTCTCTACAGTGACTCACTGGAATGGTTGGGCTATTTACTACTGCTGTGCTGGTACTAAGCCTGCATGGGAAACCATGGAGGATTCCTCAGGTATATTTCTAGAGGATGTATTTCAGAGGAAATGGAAGAACAGACAGTGAGAGACACCAGAAGTAGGATAGCTGAAGGTCATGTCAGTGAGGAAATGGCATCCCGTGGCTGGTGATCACCTTTGTGGAAATGAATGACTTCAATGTGCTCTTCAGATTTCACTGCTACACCTAAAGCTTATATTTCATTATTTGAATGAGAGGGAAATCGGTATTTAGCTGTATGTGAAGCTTTGTGTCAAAACCAGGCTGTTAGGTTTCTACGTGCTGGATGTCTGTAGACCAAGATGTGCCTAATGAGATGTTGGTGAGGGTGCCAGGGCTGTACATTTTCTTTGCTGTGTTTGTGTCTGTGTAACTTTGACACCTCACTGTATGTTATGGCAGTATTTAGTAGAGGCATATTTGCAAAGCTGGAGATTGAAATTGACTATTTATTTTTAAGGGCCTGTTAGAGGTGCGAAGCTAAGGGTTTGCTTTTAGGTCATTTTTAAATGTTTTCATTCTGCCTTTTTTGAAAAGACTTCATTCTTTGCTAGACGCTTGTGGTTTAATTAAAACTAATGTGAACCAATACAGAGTACTAACACTTAAAACACCAAGGCAGACGGAGAGAAAACGTTCAATTTTACTAACACCCTTTACTTGGAATAATATGCTTGTTAGATATGTTAGGTGTGTAATTGCCCTGGAGTTGTCTGGCTGCATGTCGTTTTTCACATCTGTCAGCCAGGTTAAATGAAAATGTCAATGTAGCAGTTCCTGGAGGTCTTTTGGTTCAAAAGTTAATGATGGATTACGGTAAAATAGTAAGATATGCGCTCCCCCCTTCAGTGCCAAATGAAGTATTGATCCAGGACTGTCCAGGGCCTGGTAAACTTAGGATGCTTTCCTCAGAGTAGCAAATAATAAAACTTCATTATTAATATAAGTCATTTGAGAACATATTTATGTATAGCAATTTCATCTTATCCATGAGTGACAGGTATGCAAAGTGAAGATTTCTTGCTCTTTTTCTATCCCTACAATGTGATGCATGAGTGAAAACAGCTTGATGAAAACCCCCTCAGCCTGTGGGTATGAGTGGCAGTACTGGCTCTGAAGCATGCTCAACATGATGGACTTGGAATTGGCCTTGTATGAATATTACCCATGTCCCAAGTAATTCAGAGTTTGTACACCCCCCCCCCCCCCATTTGTAGTTGATTTAGCTTTTTGTTTTTCATAATCTGCCCTTAACTGTGGTAAATGTGTGTATATATATATATGCAGATAATTAATACTTACATGCACAAGTCTCGAGAATCTGTACTTTGGAATACTCTTTCTTTATGTTTCCAAAAGATTCTAATCCATTTCATATTCATAGTTATGTGTTGCTGACAAATTCTGTTGGGAAACTGGTTGGAAGCTCATGTACACTTTCAGAACAGAGTATTTTTCATGTTACCCTATCAAATGAGCAGGTGCCTTCATTGTCAACAGATACTTGAGCGTCCTTGAGACGGGCTTTGAATAGGTTATTGAAGAAACAAGGGGTCAGTATGCTGGTATTGCGTACAAAAGTGAAAGATGCTAAGACTTGGTCAAATCTTTACAGAAACGGTCTGAATAACCAGCTACAGGTATGCCTGCTTTTCTGAGGAAGTAATAGCAGCTCTGTAGTCTCTTTTGAGTTGGTGGTACCTAAGGTACGTAAAGCTGTCTTATGCAGCTATGAGATTGTCTTCATGGTTAGACTTGAGCCTGGGAGTAGTTACAACTACTAGTAAAGGGGGCATTATTTCAAGTTAGTTGATAGTGGGCATGTTAGACGTAGTTACTAATCTCTGAAGTTTTCTTAAAGTGAGATGGCTTGAGATCACTATTCCAACCCAGAGGCTGGAATGGGGACACATTGCAGCCAGAGACGATCAACACTCTGAACGAATAATTTTCCTGTATAAGTGGGGATTTTTTTTTCTATTCCCAAAATTTGATGTAGGAAAATAAGTCCTGGTTGATAAGAAACCAACATGCATTTTTCAAAACAGCATGTCAAAAAGTAGGTTGGTATTAGAAGTATTTTTCACTGGTAAATGTAACTTCTTTATTTCTTCTTATATGTATCTGCTAAATTTACTTTATGGGAGGGAATAAGGCTGAGTTGTCAACAAAGTGTGGCACTCATATACTGAACTGGATGCACAGACTTTGAAGAGAAAACAAAGGAACCAAAACAACTTCAAATATAATATGGTTACATATTCGTGGTGACTTTTGTATTGGAAAAACACATCCTCTTGTAAGTGCATGCATGGGAACTGAACTGCTTCAGTCCAGCCCATGTGTGAGTGTTATTTGTAAGTTTCATTGGCACAAATTCTGAAACTGTTGCCATCACCATTTGTTGATCACTTCATGTTTTCAGTTTAGCTAAACATCAGAAATTGAAATATGGGTTTAATACTGAAAGCAGCTGTCAGCAGCAAAGAAATATTGCCTGTCTGGGGAGACAGGAAGCTGCAAAATGATGTATTTTTGTTTATTCTAAAAGTGGAAAAGTACTTCTAAAAGGTATTTTGTCTGCTTTTGAACTGCAGGATTTTTAAGCTGCTTTTTAAGAAACAAGATGGAAAACTGACCCGACCAAAATACATAGGCCCATTCTAAATTCAGATTCAGAGATGCCATGGCTACAGAAAAAAGTAAAATAGTCCCTCTAGTGTACTGCTGCGGTAGGTATGTGTAGGAATACCTGAGGTGATTTACTGAAGGGCATGGCTGCAGGAAATTGCAAAATTACTGTGATAAGAGATACGCAAGCCCTTACATAAACTGGAGAGCCTGACCTATGACAGCAAGTCAAGTGAAACATATCAAGCCAAAAAAATTAGTTGTTGGAGTAATTCATGAAGTAAAAAATTAATGGCTCGCACAAGGCTGTGGCTGTTGCTGGCTGTGCCTGAAACAACGCTGAGGAGCAGCGTCCCTCCCCGGTGAGCAGGCCGAGGTACGCTTCCTCTTGCAGGGCCGTAGTTTTGAATTTCACACTATGTTTTGCATAAACTGGCTGTATACTGAGAACCAGACTTGGATGATCACGTCATCTTGAAGTGAACGTGGCTTTGGTGTGACTTCTGAAGAGTTGCTCAACCTCTGTCTGACAGAATTGGTCCGTGGGAAGCGGCCATGTTGAGCCGGGTGCGGGGGGGATCTCCTCATGTGCCTCCTGCTAACACCTCCAGATTTATGGTTTGCTGTAGGAGAGTCAAGAGTTAGTGAGCCTTCTATTTTGACTACATGAATGGATGTAGTAGTTGCAGGATGTTTTGGAATATAAAGCTTTTATTTTTAATGTGTCATAGCTTCCAAGAGCGTAAATGTGAATCCTTACTCAGCGTCTAATTTTCAGTGCCTATTCCTGGTCACATTGTGTGTGGACAGGCTGTGCAGCCCTTTGTACAGTTATTTGTTGTAGAGTAGTCCCAGCCATAGAAACTTTGTTCTGGATTTTGTACGAGCAAGGAGCGCTAATTTTGCGCTTGAAACTAGGATCCAGTTTAGCCTCATTCAGAGGTGCAGAAGCATCTGAGTGATACGTTTGAGTCCTTGCTGTGGGAGAGAATTGGGAATACATCTAGGGTTAAATGGATAAAATGGGTGAAGCTCCTCTGAGTGCAAAAGAGCAAGGCAAAAAATGCTTTTCTTGTGCCTTTTTTTTTTTTTAAATTGAATGTTATGGACATTCATGTGCACTGTAATTTTGGAGTTCAGAATGGCTCTATATTATAGGTTCCCTCATACCAGTTGTATTGGGCATGAAACTAGAGCTGTTCAGAAAACTCCTGTCTTTTTCTCGGTCAGTTTGTTGAAAACCAGACATTTTACTGGGGATAGTTTGATTATTTTGATGAACTTCTTTCAAAATTCGGATCGTGTTTCTGACAACTTAGCCAGTCCATAACTCAGACCTTCCCTATGGAGTCAGAAGTAAGCCAAGTCTGAAGAATGTCTGCAGTGCATTAGAAACTGAGATTTCATGTGGGAGAAGTAGAAAATCTTTCTCTGCCCCTACAAAATGTTGAAGTAAAAAAAATTTACACATGTGATGGTGAATCAATTCTAGTATGACCAGAAGCGTTGGTTTCATATATTTGTACAAGTGTGGTGTGTATCCTGACATTTTCTAAGAATTCCTTTAAAACAAAACCCCCACACAAACAAAACCCAGCAACAACAAAATCCTCGAGTAGAACCCATTATGTTTCCAGACAGTGAAGTTTTAAGTTGTGCTTTAATAGGAGTGTTCAATGAGCAAGCATCAAATTGTATTTTGTAGAAGTTGCATCCGTTTTCAGGTATTTTAACTTTAAAAACATTGTGTGGTTAATGGTCTTTGGTTCTTAATTGTTTTCAGATAGAAGAACAGCAGTCTCTGCCCAGTGTTTTCTTTTGTGATGCTAGCGTGACCACTCTTCATCACCTACTTCTGCAGAACACAATATTTCTGCTGAGATAGTGACAGCTGTTGCAGTGATGGCCATTTTCTTGTTAATGGGTTGTCCATTGTTCAGATTTTGATAGAAATCTGCTTTTTGGCTTTCTGTCACTTAGTTTTCTCTTCATGGAATGCCAGACCCTCTCTATTCCCGGAGCAGTGAAAATTACTGGTTGCCTTCCATTTTCTCTCGTTATGGTTCCTTTTCAGCATGTTCCTTTAAACGCTTTTCTGGCTTCTTCAGCTTTGTGTTTTTTTCTTAAGGGAGATTTTACATCGGTTCCTGAAAGTCTTTTCCTCACAATTTCTAACACTTGTTTTTGTTTCTGTTCTATTAATAGCTGCAAAATACAATTTGGCAGTAAATTTGGGAATACCATTTGCTAGTTATCTTAATAAAATTCATATTTTTGTCCAGATTTTCATTCTATGTTCTTCAAACAACCATAACTAGTTATAAAGAGTAAGCCATACTTCGGAGTGATTACGCTAGATAAGCGAGAATCCCTTTAAGGAAAAGGGTTTGCGTGGGTGTAGTAGTTTGATGTTGCGTGTGCTGAGAAATAACACGTTGAAACAGGAAAGGGATATTTAGTTCACCAGACTTGCCTCTCTCTTTTTCAATAATCATTAAACCTCTTTTCCTGTTATTTTGCCAGTCAATATTCACCCATCTGTCAGGAGAGATCACCTTGTCAGCTATTGAATTTCCAGTGAACTTCCCGTAGAGCCTTTCTCGTACAACTCAGCATTCCTTGCCCGGGTCAGTGCTGAGATTGTCAGATTTGTGGAGGCAGGTTGTTCCTTTGTATATAAACCAGAACTCACCTGGTTTTAAATAAGCAAGATATTTTAAAAATCTTTTTCCTTTCTGACCTCTTGACTAATGTAAAATAATTTTAAGGTTTTTATTCACTTTATTTTTAATTTTGAAAACTTTTGTCTAGTTTGTATTGCAATATTTAGTTTTTTAGGGGAATTACCATGCCTGAACCTTTAATTATGTACATGGCAGATTTAATTGTATTCAATATTTTGTGCCTTTTCTATTAAACAAAACCAGGTTTTCCATAGTGTAAACTTTTACAATAGCTTAAATGAACCCCAAACATTTATTCGACTGGGGCAGTATAACCTATTTCACTTTTGAAATTGTTTTTTAACAAATGAAACTTGATGCACTTTGGAAGCATTTCTACTTCAATTTAGGCTCTGTAGTTTGCGATTCTTTTCTGTGGTTTTACTTTGTCATTTTCCTGTGTGAACATCTCATTGTCCTTCCTCTGAGAGATGTACTTTTAACTCTGTGAGCTTTATAATCAGTCTGGTCTTGTAATTAGAACTTCAAAAATAAACAATTTTAATTGTAAACTTTATTCACAATTTCCATGGAACAATCATTGCTATGCCTGAATTTTAATCCTACTGGTACAAACTTTCTCAGGAAATTTTACTTCAGTTTAAGAATTTTAAGTTGTAAAGACCCATCCTGAAACTCCTGGGAAGTTCAGGGAACCTTGTTGTTGCAAGTATGGAAATTGCTACTGGGTGTCATTTTGGCTTTTTTTTTTTTCTCTCGCGCAAATAAGATTGGCCAATCTGAAACTGCTCAAAAAAAGAGGAAATCATTTGTGACAAAGAGGACGTGCTAGGTAGAGTACTAGTTGGTTCTTGTACTGCAGCTGACAACAAAATCTCTACTTGTACGTGACCAAATATCCTCTACCCACCCTAATGTTCTCCTTCTATTGTGTATAACCTCGGGTCCTTATGTGAAGTATTTTTTTAGAACGGGATCTCCTCGACTGATGCTATCACCTAAAATTAAAAAAAGCTTATGAGCTCAAATTCGTAGCTTGTTTTCCTATTTGTCTAATAAAGATTACCTTTACTTTGCAAGCAAGTTCTGAAAAAGGCGCTTTCATTTGTCATTTGGCTCCCTCTTCTGGTCAGCGTTTGGAAAAGTTCTAGTGAAAACTTTTCTGTAGATAAAAACCTTCAGAGCAGTCTGTAAGAAAATCTGGTTACAATTGCATCCAGGTCCAACTTAAAACTACCACATGACCTGGTTTTAAGTTTGCCTTAATTGTTTTTAACTTGTGCTGAAACTTGTAAATAAGAAATTTCCCTGTGCTTTCTTTGTGCTCCCATCACTTCCATCAATACACAAGAGCTGAAGACCACATCATAGGAAATTTGTGCAAGTCAGCACTCAGTATGTGGCATGGCCAGAATTCGTGTCTACCTGTATCATTTGCTGTGATCAAAATAGGATTTTTTTAATGCTTTCATTCTTAGAACTAATCACAGTTTTTCTTTTTTTTTTTTTTCAGGTGATAGAAACACTCTCAAAACTTTCCCGCACGCCTATTGCAATAGCAACAGGAATAAGGTATGTTATTGGCCTAGTGAATGGTGGGAATAATGCCTCTTGCACGGTGTTCCTTCGAATAGCCGTTGGAGGCCATATAGGTAGACTAAGCATTTTAACAAGAGTTTGGATGATCAGGCAAAAGCAGTAGAAATCTGTCTCCCAGTTCATCTGGAAGTGGATGATACATGAAAGCTCTGAAGGTTATCTTCTGTTTCTGGTACATTTACTGAAGTGCCTGAAGCCTTCTTGTGATGAAACATGGAGTAGACAAATAAGCAGTTAGTATTACAGAACTTGTCCAATAATTGTGACGTGGGTTGTAAGTTGGACTCATAATCAGGGTGAAGGAAGAATGGACTTTTTGCTGTTTCTGCCTTATAGAAATCAGTAAAGCTGCCCAATTGGTGCAATTGTTGTTTTCAAAACAAACAAACAAGAACAAACACAACCAAACAACATCAACAGCAAAAAAAAACAACAGACAAATGCAACTAAACCTAACCTCATGAATATAAACACGGGCTGTGAGAGAAGGTGAAAGACTGCATGCTTTAACTTGGGAATTCTCCATCTTTTTTGAGTGCTGTGATTCAGCAATCTTATGTGTGAATGGATGGTGTTTCTAAAACAAAACAACTCCTCTTACTCCCAATCTCCAGCTAGTCCTGTAATCCACTTACTATGTTAAAAATTCAGAATTCACGGTAAAAACTGTCAATAATATGTGTTAGTGATGATATATAATCCCACTATGCAGTAGGGTTTTTATCAAGTATCAATACATACAGCCAAGACTAAATATATATGTTTACTGCTCATCAGAGAAAGGAAAGAATATATACCATGGTAACCTTAACAGTAATCTGTGTGAAAATATTAGAAACCAGACCAAAACCACTTTGCCACTAGACTAATGCTATCTATAACTTAGAATATTTTTCTTTCTATAGACCTTTCCCTACGGAAGAAAGTGTTGATGATGAAGATGTCTACAAAGGTCTTCCTGATTTAATAGAGTATGTCATAAATAATTTAGTTATATGAAAGATGTTTTTTTTCAGTTGCACACTACTGTTTTAATGATGTTGTAGAACGGTTTTGATGAGAATGGGGAATTTATTTGTTTTAAAAACATTTGGTTAGTCGTTATGATGACCAGGAAGAATTAATGATGAAAGCTTATCTAAATGATTGTGATAAATTTGTATATATAAAGAAGCATGTTTTGTGAAGGGTTCTGGTAACAAACTGAATTGTGAATTCGTTTTTGAATAATTTGTCTGAACTATGAGAAAGCTTTCATGGAATTCTCAGTTGTAAGGAACCCAACGAGAAGGTCTTGATCTTGGGAAAAAAAAAAAAAACAACTACAAATTATTTGTATAAGTGCATTTGACTTTCTGGGTAAGTGTTTGAAAGATTATTAATTGCCCATTTTTGTATTTGTTTTGAGGCACACGTGAGATAGACATGAACATTCTGTATACCATTAGCTAGCACCTTTCAAGATCTGTTAGGAATCATGATGGATAAGCATAGTCAGTGCATGCTGTCCCAAAACTCAAACTTCACCAGTACTCAAATCACGGGTCTCCATCTCTTTCCACACAGTATGTTGCTTGCTGTGATGTTGTGAAGTAGCTGCTGGTCATACCAGCAGCTACTTTCCTTTCTTTACTGGAAAAGGGAAAACCCCACCACACTTTGCATTAGTTGACCTACCACCTTCTCTACAAAACGTTCTCCTCTCTTGCAGCTGACTGGCTATCTCAGCTGCTTTTCACTTGGTGTAGCTAAAAATGTGGAAGGTAGATGCTACAGATGCCTCTGAGTCCCAGGTGGGTTAGCAGTGATGTCTTCAATTCTTAGATGTGGTGGTGTTAGTACTATCAGCAAATATTTTTAACAGTTCTTATATAGGTATACAAATTCACTACTGAGGTGGTCTTTCATTTAAAAAAAAAAAAGGTCAACAGAATACCAAAGAACTTGAGATTGGTAGATGGTCTTTTGCAGCAATAACAAGTATTACTTACTGAAGTTTGATACTTACAGGCTGTCACAATTGTGGAGGAGGCAATTTAAGAGGTACCCTCTTCATAAAAAGAAATAAGTGCCAGTGAACGATGCAAGTGGCCTGCATTTTTGAGTTTCTCTTAATTAGTGAAGTGTGTTGGACTGAAATAGTTGTCTCTGGGTCTAAATGGTGTCTAAGGAATTTAGAATGGATCTAAGGCCTTTTGTCAGAGCTGTAATGGTTAAATGTTTCTATCCCCTTTTGACCTTTTTACCAGCTTTTGTTCTCCAGAGCATATGTGGTAAAATGCAGTATGTCTGTGCTGCATCTAAAACAGCTGCTAATGCTTAATGTGAAATGCTAGTGCACCTTCATCACTGCTGTAAGCTGAAATGCCAGACTAACCTGGAGCACCTGAGTGTCAAGGGCATGGTGTCCCTTGGAAAAGGAAGGGGCGTGTGCGGTATCTCTAAATCTGTCTGTTGGATCCTATAAATATTTTTTTATCATTCTGTTTATTGGAGCTTCCAATGCTATTTCTTTATCTTCCAGATGTCCTTTATGGAAAAAAATATTCATGGTGTATTTGATGAGAAATAAGGAATTTGCTTAGTTTGTGTATGTTACCCTGACCACAGACATGACGATTTGGTCTAAAATTTCTAAGTTGTCTGAGTGGAAGCTGCGTTGGTAGCAATCCCGTTTTATGTTGCCTTGTTCGAAATCATGGGTCTCTGCCAGTAGAGCTTCGGATGTACTTGAGCACTGACAGTCCGCCAACAGAAATGGTCATCATTCCTAATTCTAGTCTTGCATCTGAGTGGTCCAATCCTGAGTCTTTTTTTCACTCTGAAGGATTTCAGCGTTCTTTTCAAGCAACAAAAAATGCCCAGATTAGCAGCACATCTGATCAAGTTTCTGTATTACTATGACCAGACTACTTTCAATATCTTCTCAGGTTTTTTATAGACATACTGTAAGAAATATGGGGGCAAGACGTCTTATGGACTAGGTACAGTCTTAGTGTGAAGTAGGCAAAACTCCTACAGGACTGACTGTAATGAAGCTGAATTAGCTGAGGGTAGAGCTGAGAATTGATTTTTATGCTGAGATATTTCTGTAGTCTGTGTAATAGAAGAACACTACTTTTGCTTATCCTATTTTGTTAAACTGATTTTTCAGTTTGAAAGATTGTTTTTAATTTTGGGTAGCTGAGGGCTGCTATGTGATGATAAAAGGCACTAAGTTATGGCACGGATGTGCAGACTCTCAGCTGCTTACTCCAAAGTGTTAAGTGCAATTTAGCCCAGGTAATTTTTTCTTTAGGCAGGAAGGATGCTGTGCCACTGTCCCGCGTTGCAGCAGGATGCCAGGCAGTCAAGAGAGGCAGCTCCATGCCTCTGATTGTGGTGGGAAAAGGGATGAAGTGAAGAGTGGTTGTATAGTACCTCCTGACAAAACTGTCCTGACAAGCTTCTTTTCATGCCTGGTTTAGTTTCTGTGTAGTTATAAATTGATTCAGCCTTCAGTGTTGTGTTGATTTCATACAATCATATTTTAAATGCATTGAGGAAAGACAATTAATGGACTTAATTTCTTGTAATGGATTCTTTTCATTAGGTAATTTTATTAATCTGTTTACTGTAGAAATTTTCCTATAAGAAATGTTCCCTTGCAGAGCTGACATGGTAATTAGCCTGTGCTGCACAGCTGCTTTTTCTTTTTCAAATTATTTTCCTTTTTCAGTGAAACTGGTGTTGATGAAGATGAGGAGCTGTACGACTGTGTCTATGGAGAAGATGAAGGCGGAGAGGTTTATGAAGACCTAATGAAAGATGAAGCAGCACAACAACCTGTATGTTTTCTAATTCCTAGTTATTTTGAACAACAGTATTTTTTTTTTTTAAGTTTGATGTGTGAAATTACCTCTTCATAGCTAGTTTTACTGAAACTTTGCTCATGCTTAGTTGTATGTGGAGCTGTAATGTGCAGTGCATTATCTCCTACATTGCAGTGTCTTTTTGCAAGGGCCTGAACATTAACTATGGCAATTTTTTGAAAGAAATGTAGCTTCTTACTGGAAGTAACTTACTGTAAGATTGCCAGTTATGAATAGTAAGATTTACCAGATAGTTTAATTAAGACCAGTTACATTAACTGCTTACTTCTAAGTGTCCTACTTAAAAAAAATTAAGATATGATGCTGTGAAACACTGTTGTTTCAGCCATAATTTGGACAACTAATCTTAAAAAATGACAACTGGTAATTGTTTCATACCAATGAAAATCATGTTTATTCAACCATGTGCTTTTGTTGATCATCAGGTTGGCCTTACTGGGAATGGTAGCTTGTTTGTCTTCCAGACTGTCATTAAAAAAAAAAAAAATCTAAACTTGAGCAATAAAATGTACTCCCTAATTGAGGGAAGCTGTAATGCTCTTGTCTGCCCTTCCTCAGAGATGTGCTTTCTGATCTGGGAAATGTTAGTCTGTGTCCATGGCAATATGTGTTTTTTATAATACCTTAGATCTTTTTCTTTCTCCTTCATACTCTGTTTCATGTTTTCTTATGTTGGAAACTCACCTCTAGTTTTCCAAATTGCTTTTTATTAATACAGTTACATGAAGAAGTGAACAATTCTTAAGATCTTACTCTTTTTTTTTTTTCTCTTTGTGTATCCTTCCAGTACAAGTATAGAAGATTGCTAATGTGATTTGGATTTTCTGCTGTTACGGTTACTGCTATCTGTTTTAAAAACAAAACAAAAACAAGTCTGGGAAAAGCACTAGCTTGTGTTCATCTCTGCTGTAATAACAGGATAGTTTTGAGTATAAAATGTTTTCAAGCCTGTTTTTCTGCTAATACAGTATCCTGCGGCTACTGCACATAAATTGAGGATAAGAGAAACTTGTTAGTTTTTCACGTTTTGCTGAATTCTGTTTAATTGCAAAATACGAGGCTTTTCAATGAAAGCCAAATAAAAATTGAGCTGAAAAAACTGTCTTTTATCTAATGAAGTTGTATTCACTTTCAAGTATGATGTGCTAGAGAATTGTTTGAATCGTAGGAAATGTTTTTAATGATGTTGTTTTTATTTTATACTGAAGCTCAATGGCAGTAAGGTCCACATTTCATGTAATGGGCATGGGTTTTTTCAACAGTTGGTCATGTCTGACAGTTGGCAGTTTGTACACTGATTCTTTCTTCCCTGTTACAAATATTACTCTTGCCTACCTGTGTTTCTAGCAAATGATTAATATAGAAATCAGAACTTTCATGCTCTAATTGGGTTGCATCTTAGCCTAGATACTTCAGATTGAACAGACTTGTATTTGTTTCTAATGGAAAGTAGATGAGAAATGAAAACAATACAGCTAAATATTTTTCCACAACATATGAGGAATGGAGACATTACAATTGCTTTGCTCTGGCAGCTTTCTTGAGTGTGGTAATTATTTCCAGTCTGTGATAACTTCATCTCAGGTTTATAAATTTACTGCATTTTAACGTGATTTAGAGCAGTTCTTTCATTTGAATCCTATGCAAGAATTTCTTGAATATGAAAAAGATTAGCACTGGCCAATCTTCAAGTATATCTTTAGAAGAACCTCAAACATTTGCAAGTCCCTAATAGCAGCCAAAATGCTTTGCATCTCCCTCATCTTTGATTTATTATTGTTATCTTGCAAAGCAAACTATTCCCTATATTTTCTTTAGCAGTAAATGACCTTCAAAGGCATTTTTTGCCTTTCACTTGTACTGTTGTTAGCACAATTTTTTCCGTTCACCTTTGAAAGGAAAAAATTCACCTACGTTCAAATTCCAGAAGTTTGTAGTATGAACAGAAAATTGGTGTATTAATTTCTGCCACAAGTGCCTATGGGAATGACCTGTTCAGGTTAGGTCTGAACCAAAGTCAGTCCTTTTGAGTGGAATCCTAGGATTTTGTTTGCATTTCTCATATGAGTTGTTGAACAACAAATAACCACATTTTGCAAGTGCATATATGCTCCTATTGGATACAAAAAAAATGTGTATTCATGCAAATAGTGCAAGAGTAAAGGTGAGAAATAACTAGAAACCTCAGTAATGTCAAGTTCCAAAACTTGATTGACATTGTTTAACTCTGACAAAAACCCCCTCGCCTTACCAAAGAATTTGGGAATAAATGATAGCTTTTGAGATGTGGTTGATCAGAGAATGTTCGCAAAGTATGTTTCTGGTAGTAATGATGGACTGCTTTTTTATTTTGTACAAAATGGTTATTTCTACATCCATCCAATAAGGACAGCACTTGTTTGATGTGGGAAAACTGATAACTGCAACAGTTAAGTTTTAAAGATTAATTTGAGAGAGAACACAGCACCTGGTAGATGAGAGTGAGGAGCATGTTCAAGTTGCAGGAGTTACTTGTAGAGTCATCGAGAGAAACCCAGAAGGTGAAAGGAGACAAATCAAAATAGCAAATAGAATAGTAAGATTTACCAGATGAAACTTCATGTGCCTATGTGACTTGATAATTGGTATGGAGTTCACATATATTTCCTTCTCTTCATTGGTAGCCAAACAATATCAGGGGAGCTGTGTGGGGCTCATGGACAGTTTAATAGCGTTTAGCTATTTGCCATGATATGCTCAAATTGGCTGATAGTGCAGAAAGGGAGTGGAAGGATTATAGCTCTTGACCATATTAAGAGATAATTTTTAAAATTTCATAGTCTAGAAGTTTTGCCATTGCTGGAAGAGAAAGTCATTTGCTCAAATGTTGAAAGTCTTTTTTTGGAGTGGAAAGGACTGTAATATTAAATTAAATTCTTTCTGACTTCCTCTGTGCATGAGTAATATCTGGTCGTCAGGTCTGTTCTATGTAGAGTGTGGATTGCCTCCTTACACAGGGTGAGAAAAGGTAAGAAAGACACCGAAGGATAGCTTGGAAGGGTGTTGCAACTGGTAGTTAGGCTTCAGGAAGGATGTGACATTGCTATTACTTGTTATGTCATTGCTTTTTTTTTTTTTTTTGAGAAAACATTTTGGTTCAATTACTACTTCTGAGACAGGTCAGGTCTGTACTGTGTCAGGTCTTGAGGCAGACGTGTTTGTCTCCAGGTATTTTTAAGGCTTGCGTGACATGAATGCTTCCATACCTGCTTCAAGGTATCTAATTTTTTTACTGGAAATGAGATTTACAAGTTATTGAAGCTGTATTCCTGTAAATCTGAACTTCAGTAAGAGTGCTTGTAAACTATTTTTATGGTATCCTGTGCTGGTAATTACTTGAATTTCCTATGAGTCTGATTTACACAGAAAAATCCCAGAGTCTCATTCAAGACAAGCACATAGACATGCAAGAGCTGGACTTAGAGGTCACTCTGTTTCCTGGTTCAAAGGCATGCTCACATTGTGTCTGAAGAGAAAGCTTCCCTTGAAAACTAAAAGGGAAAAACTGTAAATGAGTGCAGGGATTAGCCTGAACATTATATATTGTAAAGTTACTTACATGAGTTAGTCCCATTAAGTTTAATAGAACTACTAACTGCTCAGTATTTTAAATAAGATTTCTTAGTCTGGATGTAAGTTAAATGCGACCTTATATTTCAATTTCTGAAGTATATGCAGACAGCTGAGCTCTCTGTCTAAACATTAACTTTTCATAATATTCCTTTGATGTGGAATTTTAGTAAAACTCTTCAAGTCATCAGCTAATTGAACATTAAAATATTCTTGGTTATTACTATCATCTTTGGAGGCTGCAGTACTCAGAAAATTTCAGGAAGCAGTTATCCTAATTGCTTAATTTTAAACAAATAAATACATTTGTTATCCATTAGGTGCCTGTTAATGACATGTATTTGACTTCATTGTAATTGCAGAAATACACTGAAAATGATATAAGAAGCTGTTGTCTCGCTGAAATAAAACAAACTGAAGAGAAATACACAGAAACTCTGGAATCAATAGAGAAAGTAAGATACTACTAACTTACAGAATTGTTACATGTGTGTTTCTATAGCATTCTAGAATATGTAACAACATAGTCAATGTATGCATATATGTTTTTCCCCTGCAGTTTTTCATGGTGCCATTGAAAAGGTTTCTGTCAGCATCAGAGTTTGATACTGTTTTCATCAACATTCCTGTGAGTAATTACATATTTCAAGAAGAGTTATAAGATGCTTATCTGATTATGTTAGTGTTATATGTTATGGCATAAACTGATTATTTGAAACAGTGCAAAATACATTTATATAGCTATTAGGTTACTTAAAAAAGCATATACAAAATATTTTTTCCCCGTTTCACAGAATAGGCCGAAAGAATAGTAATACAGTACCAGATAGCAGATGGTTAGAAGTTGCAGTATTCTTGTCTTGCAGAAGATAATAACTTATAGAAGATGGGTTGACTTCTAAAACATGCCAGTATTTTTGTGACTGTACGAAGTTTTGACTATTAGATTGCCTACCACTGGACATTGCAGAGTACTTTCAATAGGATTTCTGTAGGTACTCTGCAAATCCTTGTATCTAGCCTGGATCTGTCATCACTGAAGTTGTTTTAAAGTTAAGATAACTTAATTCTGGATTCTGAATCTGGAACTGGACAGGATAAGCAAATCCTCTGTGAAGTATATAGGAGATATCTCGACTGAAATCTGAAAGGTTTCCTGTGATTATTACTTTGTCCCACTTATTTCTGGCCTACTCACAATAGTGTGACAATTTTTACATACATTTTTTATAGTTCATATAAGTATCCAGCAGACATCTTTCCTTTATCTGACTTGAAAGGAAGACATCAGACACAGTCTGAAGCTTCTCTTAACACAGACAAATGAAAGGACTGTTCTTTTATGAGGCAGACTGTAAAGTAAGGATCCCCAAAGTGAGGCCCACAGACCACATCAAACCTTTATCGCCTGTAAAAGATCATCTTTGTGTTGGCTGTCTCTGGCATATCCTGCAGCCTCTCTGGGATGTGGGAGGAGGTGCTGGGGATTTTTATTCAGTGGAATCTGGACTGCAAAAATGTTTTTAATTGCTGTGCTAACATCAGCCTGACAGCAGCTAAATTATGACAGTTGTTAAACTGATGAATTACAGGATGGTACCTGACATCTTGCTATGTTTGTTCCCGTGTTAAAGTTTTTGCCACAAACCTGAACTGCTAAAATTTCCTCCTCTTTTAATGCTAGTCCAAAATACTGCCATGGCTATCAGTAACCTACTTGTTTTCTTCGAGTATGTCAGTCAGCTGCCTTTAGAGAACCCTTTGCTTTCAAAATCAAATTGACATTCCATCCTACACTAACGTTTTTTCCTATTTATTGTAAATGAAGCCCCGATGCAGCCTACCTAACCTCCTGTAAATCTCTTTCCTAAGGCTCAGTGACTTAAGGGCACTGAAAGCCACAAAGCTAGCCAATGTGACATGTTGCACCGCGCCGGGATGTAAAAGGGGCTTATGCATTGCACACACAAACCGAAAGGTCAGCCTACTTGCTACTCCTTAAAGAAGTGTCAGGGAATCAGATGAGAGGAGTAAAAAGGTCAAAAGCTGTTCATTTGAAATTAGGAAGATATAAATGGTTGCGTTCAGGTTGTTTTACTTTTCATTATCATGATTAAGTATTCTGCTCTTACAAGACCGTGGTTATTTCTAACTCCAGTAACATTTCGTAGGCATCTAACAACCTTAAAAGAAATGTAGGGCTTGCCTAAGCCAAAACCACGTGCAAGTGCTTTCTGTGCTCAGACCTTGTCTCTGCAGCAGTTCCTCAGCAGGAAGGCTGGAGGGCAGTGGAAGCTTGTTTTAGACTAAAAATAGCTGTTACAGAGCTCTACAGCAAACTGATGTGGAGAGCAGAGGTGGTGGTCTCAGAACAGGACGGATTTGCTTCTGTTTAAAGGTTGTACTTTACAACCTTTAAATTAAGGATTGGTACTTTAGGGTGGTGCTGTATTCCTTATATAGACTGTGAAAGATGCTTGCTGGATAAAATTATCTGCTGGTGTCAAAAGGTATTTTATTTTTAAGGATAAAAACAAAACTACCAAAACTCACTGCTGTAAAGTGAGTGCCTTTCATCAGGGCTTAGAATTTGAAGATTTGTCCTATAAAACGTATATACGGCTCTGTACTTGTGCGTTACCTGTGCATATCCGTCTCTCTATAATAGAAGCATTTGTATGTATGTCTCTGCATGAATTTGAATTGAGACATATGCAGACATACCGAGGGAGAGAGACGGAAGTATTTATAACATACTGAAGTATTTATGCTTTCGTTAACTTCTAATGACGTTAACATTGGTTTAATTTAAAAAGTTAAATATTTTCAGCGTAGATATAGGAACAAAATGTCTTCGAGCTTCTAACATTTACATTTCATGGCCATTGCTTAGCTGAGTCCCTGTGCATTCCTGAAAAAAATGTACTGTTGTAATATATTCATCTGGAAGCATTTCTGTGATAACATTTTTTTATGCTGCAATTTAAGGTTATGAGGGATATGGCTGTACAATTGCTAGCAACTGAATTTGATTGGTTTTTAGTTTCTGCTACCTCAACTGTGATGTCGTGATTGACCTTATATGTACTCACAGTTGACATCAGTGTGAAGTGAAATGCTTTCCCTTTATTCAGAACTCACTGTTGTGTGTTTTTGTAATGTATCATTTACTGCATTAAACCATTTTAGTGTTTTTTAAATACTCCTTTGTTTTTAATTGCAGTGGTTTTCATGTCACTTAATTATTCTGATTTCAGAACTTCTTAACGTGTTTTGGCTTTATTTCTTGTGACTTCTCTGACAGTATCCACATAGTATTAAGGATGATGTAATCTACAGTAGCATACAGATTTTTATGATAGTAAACTCTTCTACCGTGCTCAGGGAGAAAATCTTTCTGCAGTATTCTTGCCTTTCTCTCAGCCATTAGTTACTTGCTGTATTGGGAAACTCATTATGGTTGCAGTTAACTTAGCATTAGAACATCACTAATTGACCAATGTAATGTACAAAACTAATTTTTCACAGCTCAGGGACATAAATCATTACTTTATCTTGTCACTAAAGCATTTACTTGACTTGCTTAATTTTAAAATTATCACTATAAAATGAAGATGAATTAACAGTGCACGTTCCAAGCTAGAATAAATTAGTCTTTAATAGGTAGTTCTTGGAGTTGAGTTTTTCTTGTTTCCCTATATGGAAGATGTGGCAAACCTTTAAATTAGGTTCTAATCTCAAATGATCTGTTTACCAATTTATTCAATTAATGGATCTAACACAAAGCCATTTATTTCTGTATTCGAAGCTTTAGTAGTTCTGTTTTTAAAAATATTTTTTCCTCCTCGTTGTTTTTAAGGATTTGGTGAAAATTCACAGGAGTCTAACACAGGACATCAATGATTCCATTGTTAACAAAGATGACCAGAACCTGTATCAAATTTTTATTAACTACAAGGAAAGGTAAGAATTATGCACTAATTTTACTAACTGTGATAATCTGTGTCTAATCTATTAAAGCATTTTATTATATTTTTATTTGAATAGTTCTAAAACAGAATAGAATTCAGTATCTGGATTACTTACGAAGCTAGTATTTTGTGTTAGGAGCCCGGAAGTCAAAATGTAACTTACTGCTGAATGAGCTTTCCTTTTTTTCTTTTTACATGCAGTTTTGACAATTATGTCAAATGACATACTAACCCTCTCAAGTTGTGCCAGCGGAGGTTTAGATTGGACATGAAGAATTTATTGATGGAGAAGGGTGGTCAGGCATTGGAATGGGCTGCCCAGGGAAGTGGGGGAGTTCCCATCCCTGAAGATATTAGAGATGTGTGGATGTGGCACTAAATGATATGGTTTAGTAGTGGGACTTGGTAGGTCAGGTTGATGGCTGGACTTGTTGCACAGTGTTTTTTTCTTTTCCCCATGCAAATAACCCTAGGTATTTTATAGCATGCACCTGCATTGTTTAACAGGAAAAATGTTATAAAAAGGGCAAAATAAGACAAAAATGTGTATTAAAGCCATTCCAGCTTAAAGAAAACAGGAGAGGTGGTAACTTGAAAGAAGAGAAGGCAGGTGTGAAAGGAGAGAAGAGACTAGCGTCTTACTGTGACCTGCAGTCAAATGTGTGATGGTAAAGTAGACATGCTTTACCTTCAAACTGTGAAAAACAGTCAGACTGATAACAAGATAGCCATGGGAGCGTGCCGTGCCCTGTAGGGTAGTTACCATTTTTTTACCCAATTTTTCACATTTTTTTTTGCCAGTACCGAACAACTGTTGGGCTGTATGATGAAGTGGTATGCCCGTAATACTTAGCTGAAAAGCTGTACTGTGGGCTATAGTGCTGGTTTACTGTGCAGTAACCCTTGGGTCATGGTTAAAAAGGAGTTTCTTCTGGGACCAGAGGGCAAAAGACCAGTGGGAGCTAATTGGACTTGCTTGAGGGTGATGGGGAGGAAGAGCTGTTGGAGTAATAATGAGATTGTGAAGAACTGGGCAGCATCATCTGGAAAACGTTAGGCAGGAGAGTTGTTTTCTGAGGAAGGAGGGTGTCCCAGGCTTCCCATAAACAAACTTGCCTTTGGAGGCCCTGTATCTCAGCTTTTGTGTCAGAGCAGGACGTAGTTATTTCCCAGGCTGTTAGACTTTTCAGCTGCTGTAGGAGGGTATTAGGGGACAATAAGTTGTTCTGGAAAATGCTTATTTTTGAAAAGCAGTTCTGAGATGTGTGCTACAAGCAGAACAAAGGACACCAAGAAGAAACCTCAAGCTTGTATTTATTTTGCAAAAGGGAAACAGTTGGAGGTAGGCCTGGTGTCTTACCACATAGTTACTAAAAGTAATCAGAAGTGGTGTTAAATCAGTATCATTGTTTTAATTGTGTAACAAGAACAAAAGATGAATGGTAAAGATTAGAACAGGGGAAAATGAAATTTAGGAGGCACCAGTGGAAAGTCATGGGAATCCTCCAAAAATGAATTTGAAGCGTACAGGAGCAACCACCTGAAGAAACATGGATAAAATGAAAGGAAACAGCAGTCTGCAGGGAGACTAGCAGAAGCACTTCAAGCAGGGGCAAGAAACTTCTGTTTTAAAAGCAGGCTCTTTTGAGAAGTACAAGTGCTGTTGACAACTACTGAATATTTCTTGAACTTACATGAACTGTTACTTGAATCAGAAAGCTCACAGGATGTGTAACCTGATAGAAACTGTTGGAGGTGGTTCAGTTTGAGTAACCTTTAGGTTCTTTAAAGGGTAGATTCAATTAATTCTGTTGAGCCTCTAACAGAATTTGTTCACTACAGTCTTGGAAATCTACAGTGTTGTACATATAGACTGTTGGTCTTTTAATGAGTCCTGCATTTATCACAACATACACGTGTGAAAGTTAAAGGAAATTGCAATGATTCTACAGTATCTTGAGGTTAGCTTAAAATTTTATTTTTCTGCATATTTTTCCTTATATTCACATTGCCCATTGAAATCCAGCTAAATCTGATCCTTGCATATCTAGGCACCGTTCCCATTGAAAGGAGGATTGTTACCAATTTGTGAAAAATGGTCAGGACTTGTCCTTAAATAACGAATGTTCCCTTTATTCTTTATATTTTGGTTTAGATTGGTTATTTATGGACAGTACTGCAGTCAAGTGGAGATAGCCATATCATGCTTAGACAACATCTCTAAGACAAAAGAAGATGTTAAACTGAAGTTAGAGGTATCAGTATTTTCTTGTGTGTATGTATTACATGTGCTTTGATGAATATGCTCTGCTTTCATCCAAGTCAAAAACCTTGTTAATTAAAACTGGCTAGACTGATATGTGAGTGTGTGTTTTTCTCTCCTCTTTTCATTTCCTGGAGTCTCTGATCAAATGAATGCGTTAGCTATGCCAAGTCTGGCATCCTGAAGAGAAGAAGTGAACGTGTTCTGCCACTGACAGCAGTAGGGTTAGGATGCTTTTCAAGAATGGATAGGATGGTTTTCAAGAAACCCTTCTGTTTGTGATATCTCAGCTGAGAACATAGAATCACAGAAAGGCCCAGGGTGGGAGGGACCTCCAGGCCAAATAAGCCCCAGTCTCACAGCCTCGCAGGGCTTGCTAGCTACCAAGAAGATCACGTCCTTTCCAGCAGGGCTATTGGCCAGCCCTCAAGGTTGATGTGTCCTTGGCTGGTGTGTCCCAGGTGCAGGATTCTGCTTTTTTCTTGTTGGCGTCACGAGATTCCTGTTGAACGTGTCCTGACGAGCATCACCTGCACCTCCAATCTGGTGTTATCTGTGGACTTGTTGAGGATATCCTCCCTGTCCCCTTTCACATCATTGCTAAAGATATTAACTGGGAGGGATTTCAGGACAGACCCTCAAGGAGCCATACTTGCAGCTGTCCCCCAGGTTGTGTGGGCTCTTTGAGCCTCATAATCTAGCTAGTTTTTCCATGTACGTAGTAGTTCATTCATCCGAACCATAACATACCAACTTGGATATATTAGGGTGCTTTGGGAGATGATGCTAAAAGCCTTGGAAAAGTTGAGGTAGACTCTCCCCATACGTTCACAGATGTAGCCATTTCATCACAGAAAGCTGTGAGGTAGGTCAAGCGTTGACTTGCCTGTAGCAGGTTGATGGTGAGCACTTGATCCATAATTTCTTGAGAGGCCTGAAGGGAGGCTGATTGGCCTGTAGCTTCTAAAATTCTCTTCTGCTTTTTTGAAGATGGATGCAATGCTTGCCTTCTTTGCTGTGCTGATAAGCAATGTCTTTTTTTAGTTCAATTGAATGCTTAATTTCTGTCACGATGTTTATTCCATAGTCTTTCTCATGTTCTTGAAATACCTAAGAACAAATGCATAGACACAGTATTTCTTAGTTTAGCTTTTATTGCCATATCAACTATTTTCTTCCAGTTTGTTGATGTTCTTTATTTCAAGTTTACTACAGTTGGTTGGCCAGTGTATCACTTGGAATTACCATGTATGTCATTTGAATACGTTATAATACATAAATGTTATTTATCATCTATATACATTTATTTATTTGTATATAGAGTTTATATAACTCTAATCTTTAATCTGTTAACGTGCTTTGAACTAGGAATGTTCCAAGAGGGCCAATAATGGGAAATTCACGTTGCGGGATCTTTTAGTGGTTCCAATGCAAAGAGTGCTGAAATATCACCTACTGCTCCAGGTATGTGTGTGTGTGTGTGTATGTATATATATATATACATATATATATATTTAGTTTTTAGGGTCTGAGAACAAAACAGTGGTTTGTTTATCATCAGTTGTTTATAAGAATGAGAGCTAAAAGCCTTTATCAAAGGGAGGTGACTGACATTTCTATAGATTTGAGGCTTATTTGCTATGAAATAAAATCCAGTCAAGTGCAGATTTCCTTATGGAGATTGTTCTTCGGAGCTGAAGCACATCTGGGGAAGATGAATACACCAGAATTGTTTCCCTAGTATCTGAACCTTTCATTCTTGGTATGTTTAAAATGGTTAGTAGCACCAAACTATAATCATTGTGCTTTTAAATGTGGACCATTATCCCTAAAAAGGAAGCTGAAACCATACTTACAGCATACTTTTAAGATGCTTCTTTGCTGTCATAAATTACAATAAAGCCATATTTATTTTGAAATGCTTCTTGTTATAACCCACAAAGCGTTAGCTTTCACAGTTAGTCCTGTAATAAGGGTGGAGAGTCTTATAAATTTAATTTGATAGCTGTGCTAGGAGACTCATTAGTTCAGCTGCAAAGAAATATATTACTATATTAGACTGTCAACCCTGCTGATGCTTGTAAAATGTCCTTTTAAAAAGATCTACTACTTGCATGTGAAGCATAATTTTGACTCTGTGGAGCAACATACATTTTGTATATTAAATTTTTGAAATATTTCTAAGTCATCAATGTTTAGATCAACAGCAAGTTGGAACAAAATGAATGGTAAAACTGCTTTTTAAAAAACTTAGCTCTGTGTCATAAATTTATCAGCCTGTATATTATGAAAAGATGATAAACAATATGTCACTATGTCCTGATGTTTGAGATAACATGAAATAAGTTTGCATTGTACAAGAAATATTCTATAGACTTTGAAAGAAAAAAATCCAGTAATTCTGTTGGAAATGCAATGTGAAGTACAAATACTTATTCCCTTTTTTTTCTAGGATTTTAGCAAGTTATTTTGTTACCTAGAATGTATAATTTTCTTAAATTATAAGGAAAAAAATCTGTTTCCCTAAGAGGTTACTTTTTCACTTCAGGAAAAAAAAAAACAACAACAACACTTTTTTCCAAATGGAAGGTGGCTAAAAAATATCTTTAAACATTTGCATGTGATGTAAATGTGTCTTTTGAGTCCGCTTTATCTGTGTTAAAATGAAACAGTAACTTCTTTTAAGTAGCTGCACAGTTTTGCTGAGATCTTAATGCCAGCATACATCCCTGTCTGCAGACAGGTGTGTACATTGGAAAGGGATTATATGCTGTATGGCAATCAGCAAATGAACTTGCGTGTTTACATGTGCTTTCAGCATGCACATGCTTTAATGGTCCGACTGGCAAGTTTTAAGTGACACACAGACCAAATTAACTTCGAAAGATTGTTCGTTAACACCACAATCAGTGTTTAGGCTATGCCATTCTTAAATCTTGCGTGTTTAGGCTATGCCATTCTTAAATCTTGCTAGTTATCTCTGCAGCAGTCTCCACTCAATTATAGGTGGTCAGTATAGAGAAGAAAATATGAATTCTTGGGTTGTGTTTCCTGTTTCTAGGTTTCTTTGGGGGGTTAGGAGGGATGGGGCAAGCAATAATAGCTTCAGTTGTTGTTCAAACTGTCAGACAGCAGGTGAAAAGTTGTAATTACTCTTGTCAACAGGAGCTGGTAAAGCACACTACTGATACCATGGAGAAGGCAAATCTAAAACTGGCACTTGATGCAATGAAGGTAAGCGTTCATGCCAGTGAAGTATTTATATCCATGTTGGCAGTTAAAATGGTAGTTCACAACTATATTTCCTGGAAGAGATGATCTTCACAGCAGGTCAAATAGATGTTTTCTCAAGTCACTGTGAACTTCGTGAGTACATTAGGGCAAGTATATAGTTGAAAGCTTTGCTGAAGTCTTTAAACAAATTCAGTAACTTTCTGAAGTGGAGTGTTTATGAATGGAGCTTCCTCATTTCAGTTTACTTTTAAAAATCAATTTGATGTCATGTATTGAGTTAAAAAGCAGGTGTTTCAATGATGCTGGTCTGACTTCGAAAATGTAGAAATACTTCTACCATGGTAAGCCAATTCTAATCAGGGTCAGTGGTTTCCCAGTGAGGTGTAGATATTCTCTTCCTTTACAAGAATCACAAGACTCTTTTCCTGTTGTCTTAGTATGATCTCTGTCTTTACCTTTGAAAACATTTGTATCTTTCTGGAGGTACGGTAGTAGTACCTGCCCCTCTACAAGTGGCACAAACAAATGGTTTCTAGAATAGCAGTACTGCCTTAATATTACGTTGTGTTCCTCTGCACAGTGTAATTTCTGCTTCATTTAACTTTGCTACATGAATTGTGCAATTCATGTGGTGAAATTGAGTTTTTCTTCCCTCCCTTGGAGGGGGAAGCTAACACAGCAAAGGTTACGCCTCCTGTTGTAATCTGTATGGTTCATAGAAGATGCTGAAGTCAGAATAAGTTAGTTTTGGGTCACACTTTTTTGGGTTTCATTATGTCAATGTCTGAATGCCCAGAATACAGAGTAGCTCACAAAAGGTGTTTTTGGCTCCCCTTTCTGTCATTCAGTTCTGTGGAGTGAATGCAGAGAGCCATCATGATAATCTCCCAGGTAGATGCCTGAAACGAGGGTGGTATAACATTGCTTCCATCTAGTGGCGATCCATGCATGCATCTTGATTACTGGTAATTGGTTAGGAAAAAAAAAAAGTTTTTTTTTCTCTCTTTTCTTTCCCCTTTGTGTGTGTCATTGTTTTTGGTGATTGGACTCAAAATAAGATTAAAAAATCTCGTTTCAGAGTGGTTGTGGCAGTTGTGTCCTGGCTGGCAGAACATAACCAGCCAATAATAGTAAATAACACTACAGGAATTAGCATCTCTCATTAAGGTCACAACATTGTTTCCCTTCTCATTTTACTGTATTGTCTCTTAGTAAACTGCCAGAGCAGTAACTGTGCAGTGTAGGTATGTTGCTTCTAAACGCCCTGGTGTGTCTGCTTGAAAGTAATCTTTGGAAAAAATGTCCTGCTAACAAGGTGGTACTGCCACCCTGGAAAGAAGATTCTGGGAGGAAATCTGGCTGTCGGTTTCTTTTTAGCAGCAAGAAAAAAGTTACATAATTTCTGTACCAACTCTTTTAAGACTGATGTGATGTATCCTGTCTGGTTTCATTTGGGAAACTAGCATGCAGCTATTCTTGGATTCTGATTAAAAATGTCTTAGCAAGATGCATCATTTTTCCACCTTCCAAATTTGTGACCATATTGAAGGATACTGTAAAAGCAAGTTGTGAAGATCAGAATACCTTTTCTAACTGCTGCTCTCGGCATCTCTGACCTCACCAATTACCACTGCCGCTTGTTCCTTATCTCTAGCCATAAACAGAGAAACCCCAGTAAATTGTCACTATTACTCAAGCATGTTCAGAGCTTTTTAAAGGCTTTAGTGAAATGTGTACAACGTATGTTCTGGTAAGGGGGACCATAACGATCTCAACCTGTGACTTTAGGTAATATATCCGATTAAAAGCCTCCTAAAATCAGTGCAATACCTTCTCTCTGCTGTACAACACTACTGCTGTACAGTAGCTTCTTCTCTCCCTCCTAATAAGCACACAGACATGTTTATACCTTACATGCTGCTTTTGAGCAGCATTGCATATGTTTTCTACTATATGCTATTTTTTACCCTCTGTCTTATTCTCAGGTATTGGATGTTGTTGGTTGCTTTTTCAGACCATAATTGTGCTGTGTAAATTACATTTCTGTCTTTAGTTTTGAAAATAGGACATTAACAAAATTCAGAAAGTTGGCCCTTTTCTAATATTCAGTATGTTCTCCTCTTTCTTGCTACTAGATTTGGGTTTGAACAGATACAATGAAGAAAGTTGTAAATATGATTTAAGATAAGCAGAGGCTTTTTTCCTTCTATATCTAGGCATACAGATCAGTAACTCTTGAACATGGAAGATGTATATATTTTTAAATAACTAAATGTGCATATTAATATGCTTTGGCAAATTTATTTTTAATTCTGCCTTTGGCTTAAGTGGACTGTTTTGGATTTTTTCCTCCCTTTTCCTGTTGATGCTCTAGGACTTGGCTCAATATGTAAATGAAGTGAAGAGAGATAACGAAACACTCCGTGAAATTAGACAATTTCAACTATCAATAGAGAATTTGGTATGTGATAGTTTGCATTTATACAATTTTTAATAACTTCTGATCAAATACAATGAAGTACTTAATTTTTTCCCAATTTCATGTGAGATTATAGTACTATTGGTGAAATTCAAATGCAAGTATGATTTCCTTGGCCTAGAATGATATAAATATTCACAGAAATACCTGCAGGGATTCTGTAAAATTCCAGTAAATCTGAGCTGGGGGCCTATATGTAGTTAAATGTATTTGTGTAGTTAAATGTGTGTATTTGTACAGTGATTCAGGTGTTTTTGTAATGCAGAAAATGTATCTGTTTGAAGACAAATATGGAATGGACTGATGCCTCACAGTAATTAGTTTAGATGATAATGAGGAAAAGATGCCTTTTTTTTTTTTTAATGGACCTGAAAAGCCCTTTTGTGGGGTGAAAGGAGGGAGTGGTCTAAGATTTGAATGTGCGATCTTACTGCTGTTGCTCTGCTGAATCATACGTACTCTTTGTTTCAGAATCACTCCCTCTTACAGTATGGAAGGCCTCAAGGTGATGGGGAAATAAGGATCACTACATTAGACAAACGTGCAAGGCAAGACAGGTGATGGCATGGCTTCTGGTGTTTGTTATTAAAATACCTGTAAAGTGACACTCTCTTTTCAGACTTGAGGTCAGCTTAGTGATTCGTGAGAGCACTCTCATTTCAGTGTGCAATCTTAGAGCTCATCACTGTTTAGCAAGTGAATTTGCAAGGTGATTCATGGGAAGCTAGCTATTACGTTATCATGTAAGATCATCTGAGTCCCTTACAAGTAGTAAGTCTCTAGCAAGAGTACTTCTAGTGTTTCTTTTTCTGTTATTCAGTAGTTTAATTGTTCACCTTGAAAATTGTAAATGCAACAGGAAAACGTTTATAAGATAAGACTTAGGGTGTTGTCTATCCATAGTGTTTTTAACCCTTTTCATATTGTATTTTTGTAGGCATATCTTTTTGTTTGATCTAGCTGTAATTGTTTGCAAACGGAGAGGTGATAATTATGAAATGAAGGAAATAATAGATCTTCAGAAATACAAAATTACAAATAATCCCACTACTGATAAAGAAAATAAAAAGGTAAATATTTGATAGTAATTCATGCAAAATGTATATCTTTAGCCGCAGTTCAAACCTTTTAATAAGAGTTAAGAATGTATATATACAATTAATTTCCAAACTTTTATGTATTAACTGCAAGCAAAAATGAATATTTAAGGATTTTAACTTAGCTTGTTCTGATGTTACTAAAACATTTGAGTAAGCCATTCTCAAGTGAACAGAACAGTATGGTGTTTCCAAAATCAGGATTTTTATTACAAAATGTAGAGATGATTTTTTTTGTCCATAATTGACCTGTTTATTGCTATTGTTTTCATGCAGTGGTCTTATGGCTTCTACCTCATTCATATCCAAGGTCAAAATGGTTTAGAAGTTTATTGCAAAACTAAAGATTTGAAGAAAAAATGGCTTGAACAATTTCAGATGGCTCTGTAAGTATATATATGTATATATATTTTAAGTAAAATCATGTTCCTCTCAAGTCTAAGGATGTCACTTAATTTAAGCTGAGCTACTTACATATTTTACTTTTTTATACAGACTAGTTACCTGTTTTATTTGACTTTCTCAAAATCAATAGTGCTGACTGACATCTTCATGAACAGAGTGTTTCCCTGAAACTCCTCTTGGAAAAGAAAGAGGGCACTCTAGGCTATGTATTACTTCACAAATTTGCTGCGAAGACTGTTTCAGGAGTATTATCTTAAGCAACAAGGGGAAAACATCAATTATTTTAGCAATAAATATCTAACGTAGTGGCGACTCTTTTCCCCTTACGTTAGTGTTTTGATTAATTGAAATATATTTTTGAGAAGTGATGCTGATGATTTAAGGGAGAGGATTCTGCCATTTTTCCTAGTGGCTTTTAACTAATCTATTCTTTAGTATTTGGAATAAGTTGCTCAGCTTATTACATCTTGTTTCAAAAGGCTGATTTTCTTTGTATATTTTGAACTGAAAGAAGCAGTCTGCTTTAGACTTCTTGAAAAGTTGTTCACATGTAGCACTGCAGATTACATTATTGCTATGCAGCATGAGCTTTATTTCCATTTCTGATTCTTGTTGGAAAGACAAACATGATTGTTGACACCTCAGGTATTCT
Source organism: Anser cygnoides (assembly GCF_040182565.1). Taxonomy (NCBI): domain Eukaryota; kingdom Metazoa; phylum Chordata; class Aves; order Anseriformes; family Anatidae; genus Anser; species Anser cygnoides. The sequence continues at coordinate 6,444,944 of NC_089880.1, read as the reverse complement.
GATTAAATTTAAAACATGTAAACAAGGGAATCAGATGACAAGGTGATGCTTGCCTTACTTTAAAAAAAAAAAAGAAGTGTGAGGGGGAGTGAGATATACCGAGTGAAAACAACAGAATTAATCAAGACTGTTTTGGATGTGATTGCAAAGGTATGTGGAGTGGGGAAGAAAGGCTGCTATGAGCTGATACAACTGAAACTTGCTTACAAGCTAAATGTATTTATTTAAAACCTTAGTGGGATGACTGTTAATGATGTAAATGTGAATAGAAGGGAGGAGAGCCCAAGCTGGACAGATATTATGAGGCCCTCTAACCAAAGTTCCCATCTTGCTGATTTTAGCAACGACAAAATGGCATATTTTGGGGGGGGGGAAAAAAAAAAAACAAAAACAAAACAAAAAACAAACAAACAAACAACAACAACAACAACAAAAACCTGGATAGCAGAGTGGGGAATGGGAAGAGGCTTTATTTGTATGTGTGCAGAAAGCCAAGTACTTCACCTTTTCCTATCTTTCTGGCTGCTCTCTGCTGCACTTTTAAAAATGTCATTATTGATATTTACTTAAACATAGATAGAACATGTATGAAAGGCATGGGGAACTTAGATTTAGCAGCTTTAGCATTGCAGCTATTGATCACTCTTCAGGCTTCCTGTTTCTGACCTGTGCGCAAAAAATCCCACCCAATACAGCAACAAAAGTCAGTTACGGAGAGCAGTAAGAGTTATGTTTTTTCCCCATGAGTATGTCCTCAGATATTCCCAAATATCATTACAGTTGTGTGCAGGTTGTGCACCCATTTTCATGCCCTCTGCTCTTTGCTCTCTGGTTTCCAGTGCCCTCAGGTTCTGTCCATCGCTCTGTGTGCAGGGGATGTGCAGCTCCTCCACGACTGCTGGTTTGAGAGTCTGAGTCTCCCTCTCATGTGCCTCATCCACCTTCCATTAGTGCTGTTTGCAGCCGGTGGTTTGGGACCTGCAGGGCTGACAAGTTGATGTGCTACTCTTTCTTCTTGGGCAGGTGGAGTTTCTCACTGAAAATGAGCATTGTGGTGCCAGCCTTGTCTTGCGTGGATGTTTGTCCCTCTCGTAAACCCATACCTCTGGGTTAGCGTCTTCCCGCATGATTCAAGGCTGTAACACAGAGGCAAGGGAACTGGAGCAGCAGGGTTGTTGTGGGTCAGGGCTGAGGAGTAACGTGATATAGGGGCATGATTTGCATTAGCCAATTCTTTTGCTCCATTTTATTTTATAACCACTTGGATTAAAAAGAATCTGGAGCTTTGGTGCTTCCTGAAGATTTTATACATTCCCCGAGTCTGTTACGTTTTTTTTTTGACTTGATAGCATATTTCCCACTGCAGCTCTCCCAAAACGTACGTGGGTGTACATAGCAATAATTATATTCTGATATGTACTGAGGCACAGGAGTTTGTATTTGGGAATAAACAACATGACGTATTTTGTTTTGCAGGTTTCTTTGATTCGTTGTTTTCAGGGGTCTCATGGCCTACTGTGTAGGATAACTATTCTAATGTGAATCCATTCTGAAAAGTAGCCATGATTAGAATTATGCTATTATTCATCATACTCAATTAGCATTGGTACTTTTATGGGCAAGATACTTCTTGTTACTTGAAAATTTTACTGAGACTGCAGAAATAGCACAGTTGAGAGGGGATGGGTTATTAGATACTTGCTTGATTATTAAAAATGATGTTGTTTACTGAGTTCCAGACAGAAATTTCAATGCAGTTTTGTTGCCTTATTGATAGCATTCTGTATGAAATCAGGTCTCTGCAAGTGTTAATCCAAGAACATAACAAGAGAACAAATTGGGATCTCATTTTTAAATTAAGAATGAGCCTTGTTTCCACTAGAATGTTTTTTTCTTGCATAACTGTTAAATAGTATGCAATTTTACTTTTTTGTAGGTTAGATGTTTGTATCAGTGTACGAGCAATTGTGATTATAGTTATATTGCTGAAAAGGCACTTACTGTACAGATACCTTACTTCAGTTCCTGAACCTGTGAATGTATTTCAAGAAAAGAGCTGTTTAAAAATCTTTTCAGTGTAGACAAGCCCTAAATCCAGTGAAATGTGTTGAATTATTCTTTTGCTGCTCTGGTGTAACTGAGATGAGAATTCGTCTCTGGGTACGGAAGGCTTCTGTTATTGATGAAGTATGAAATAGAGGAGAACGCTGCTTTGCAGGCTGGGCTTAATTTCAGCTTGGAGGGCAGGAATACATTAGGCACATTTGATATGGAAAATCTTTTGAAGGAAAGATGAAATCCCAGTGCAATTTTTGAGTGCTATTTTTCAGACAAGTTAACTAGTAACTTTGTAAGAAAACTATTTTCACAAACCTATGAAAAATACTCTACCACTTGGCTTGCTTTGTTGTTACTGTAGTATGTGGTGAGGTGTTCCTCATGAGGGAGGTTGGGTCTACAGTTGGTTACTGCTTGTAAGAAACTGAGTAAGTTTGTATTAATATGGCAGTTCTACTATATACGTATATTTGCTGTTTTCCTGAGACTTTATTGCTTTATTTAGAAAATACATAATACCACAAACCCATAATTATTATTTTTCCTAAGACTTTGATAAAGATGATTAATGGAGCCACTACTTAGACTACATTCTCAGCAGCAGTGGCACTGTAACACAGCAGCACTGGTGCTGTTGACCAAAGGTGAGGCTGGGTCTTCTCCTGCCCTCCCCCCTCCCCCGCGCCCCCCCCCCCCCCCCCCCCCCCCCCCCCCCCCTTTTTTTGGATGTATATGTAATTTGTACAAACTTCAAAATTGCCAGTTAGCTGGAAGCACTAGATCATCGTAAAGTGAAGCAGGATATTGAGGCAGCACAGTCAACATTGTAGTCAAGCTCCTGAAGCTAAAGCTTTGGACTCTGAATTTGAGAGGTTTTCATGAAGTTAGCAGAGACCAGTGGAGTGAGTTTTAGCAGTAGCCTGGGTATCGCGAATGGATTAGCTCGCTCTTGGTGTGTCCGTTCCCTCTCATTTGTGTGAGTGGAAGTTTGGCATGCACAGCGAGAGCGTACCTGCTAATGGCCTCAGAGGAGCTGCTTAGCAGCAGCAGTGGTTAATTCAAGCAGTTGCTACTTTGTTCTTGGAACTCTGTTAATAATAATAGATGAGCTTATAGCTGTATGGGTAAATAACCACCTTTTTATAGATAGTACTGCAAAGACTTGTTGCACTAGATGTGGAACCTTTGTTTAATCTAGCATGTCAAATAGCATTGGTTTAAATGCAGTCATTCCATATTCAAGATAATAATAATAGGAGGAGCGTAGAGCTAAATTACTGCACCAAATTACTGAGCCACGCTAGAGATGACGTATTAAGAGAAAGTTTGTTAGCAGTGTGATAGTGCATGGTTTATTTGCTGTAGCCAAGCCATTGAAACCTCAAAAACAGGTTGCAACTGTCAGACACAACTTTGATAGATTTTTCTAGTAACATGTCCCATCTAATCTGTTCTTTTCTCCTGCACGTAAAAAAAAAAACCAACCAACCAACCAAAAAAAAAAAAAAAACAAAAAAAACACACACAAAACCCAGAAGAATCAGAACGAATTTGTCTCATAAATAAAAATTACATATAGTATATGACATTTCAGCGTTACTCAGATGATAGTAAAAGATAGCACTGGTTGGTATTGCTTTTTCCTAGAAAGTTCTCCTACAGATGCTTTGTTTTTTTTTTTAAAAAAAGAGACTAATATCTTTATTAATGAATTTCATGCTAATTGTTCTTTATTAAAAGAAATGTTTGAAAGTTGAAGTTCTCTTTCTGTATTGTATGAGCATACGTTCCTCAGCTGTACTACTGTGTCTTTGGAACTACTTACTGGGCTAATTATCAGGGTTAATTCCTTATGTGGCAACTGCTTTTCTTGTCATTGCTGTGATGAGATTCATTCTTTTTTATTTCATTATAAGATGAACGAACAAATACTGATATAAAAGATGTGAATTATTATGTCTCATGGGGACACCGAACATTTTCTTCAACCTACTAAAATTTCTTTGTGCCTAGTTGGTTAACGCTTCTTGATCACCATAGGGCATGGAGCCAGGTGTATGAGGTCGTCCTCACAATGGCATTAGAGACCTTTTTCTTGAAAGGCCATGTATTGAATTTTCACACTGGCTTAATATCTGAATCCATTAGTGTAATACAGTATGCCGTATCTTATGCTGGTTTGTACTGAATTCAGTTTGTAATCATGATGTCTAGTTTGCTAATTGAATTAAGTCTTTCTCTGGTTTCTCACTGTGCTTTGTAATTCGCTCTAAAAATGGCCATCAGCAAATTTGGCTTGAGTATATTTTACTAGATAGGAACATATTATGCAGAAATGCACTTTAAAATGAAACCAAAGAAGAATTTAGGTTGGAAGGGGTGTGTGGAGATTGGCTACTTCAGTCTCTAGCCCATAGCAGGGCTTAGGTTGCTTGGGGCCTTCTTTGCTTGAGTTTAGTACTGCTGAATTTCAAGATGCACTGAACCAATATTGCAAAGCCTCATGCAACAGTGTTGTAACATGCCTTTTAATTAGGCTTTACTCAACATCTTTCACAAACTAAAAAGTGTGTGAAACATCTTGCAGACAAACAGGCCTTTTAAAAAGTAACTAGTTAAAATTTCACCTTCAGAAGTACTATGATTGTAGGTTCTGCTTTGACATTGTTAGTGAAAATCGCAATATTAACATCATCCCTGAAACATCAGTGGGAAACCCAACATCATTATAGTGATTAGTGTACACATTAATTGCGTGGAGTTAATGAATCTGATTTTTTTTTTAGTTTTGCGTTCATAGAGAAGCTTTTTCACATTTGAAAGCTGTATAGTCCTAAAAAAAACAAACAAACAGAAAACACAAAATCTCCACAAAAAAAAGTGTTTTTTAATCTTAACTATGTTATATTAAATTTTTACATCACTTAGAGTTTGTGCAGCAGGTCAGGTACCATCTAATATATTCTTGAAAAATTGTTTCAATTAGACATCAGTTCACACTGTTTAACTCAAGGGAAGCAGAACACATCATCTGATTGAAAGGAAATAATCCTGAGATTCAGTGATTCTCAGACTTGATAGGTGTGTGTACAACATTTTAGATTAGGCAAGCTACATAAATTGTAGATAGAGCTCATTGGTTTTCCAGATTTTATAGAAAACTAATATAAACCACAGAGTAGGTGAAAATTGCTCTCTTACCTATTATTTCCAAATTTGCTTTGCACTCTGTGACTAATGACATTGGTCAGATTCAGCTCAAATAGATCTGTTCCCTCAGATAGAGCATTAATAATGCATATGCATTAAGACTCCTTCTGAGAGAATATTTGAGCTCTGACATATTGAACACTGACAAATTAAAGCTTTCTTATCAGGGTACTTCAAAAACCTTAGATACCAGTTGCGTTTTTCAAATAGCCTGGAAAGGTGTTTCTCTTATACCAACCTCAAATAGGTGGTTACCAAAGCAATAAACAAACATTTGCCATTCTTCTCCATCAGTATAAATATTTCAGTACTGCAAAAATGATTACAAAGTTCTTGTCTGCCAAAGAAGAATGGCTGCCTGTTCTTTGCTTAGATTCCAGTTGTTTGTGATCAAATGTTTTTCAGGGTTACAAGCAACCATTCACAATATATTTATAGCTATGTGATTTGTTTAGATTATTCTGGGCACAGCAAAAACCGTGTGAAGATTCTGCATATGATTAAGAGTGCAGTGTAAGGATAGCACAGAATGTGAAAGCAAAACAATTTATGAAAACAGTGTGTAAACACTTGGAGATAAATATACTTTGATACTGTATCTTCTGGTTCACAAAAAATAGATTTTCCTGTCCTTATGTTTCCACAAATTACCTTATAACGTGTGAGTTATACTGCTATGAAAATTAGTAAGCATTTCATAAACTTGAATATCAACATGAGTTAAGACTGCAGTGATACCACATCATAATACTTAAGTACCACTGTCTAAATACTGCTTTTGTGTAAGGTGTTATTTTTTTTTCAGTCTCTAAACATGTAATGCTGATTTTGTCCTGTTACTTTGACCATGTGAACAAATGTCCTAGTTTCTCCCTGCAAACCCATGCTATCCTTTTTGCCTGCTTAAAAGATTTAGGTGTTTGTCCTGCAATTCACAGATTTATGGTCCTATACAGCCTGTGGTTTTACATTTTGTACACCAAAACAGACACTTATATTCATTAAATGTGAATCTGTGATAGAACATCTGACGTTTATCACAGTGAGCAACTAAAGTTTACAAATCCAAATTTACAGAATGCTCTTGTAAGACTCAGCCAGTGAATATTTAAAGTATATGAAGTACTTGAAGTACGCTTTTGACTACAAATAATCAAGTGTGACAGAGCTTTGTTCGTATCAGGTGGCGGTGTCCATACACCTTATAATGAGAATAGATCAGCTCAAAGCAGTCTATCTCCCATACTTTTCAGGGAAGAAGCTGATAAGGACAAAGGAGAGCCATTATCTTGTTCGAAACAATGCATTACAGTTCTAAAAAGTTAACATGATGATTTCTTTGATCTCAGAAAAGCTACTCATCATATGATCAAATAAGTAAATTTCCTAGCAAAGTCTTAGAAGTTGTGCGTTCGTGATCAAAAGCACAATTTACTTGTGATATGGTTAATTTAATTATATAACATGTATTCTCGGTGGAGACTCTTTGATGTGACAAACCAGAATGTCTGAGTATTAACATATGGAGAATTGATTGATTGATTGATTTAGTAAATATCTTCTTCAAAGATGGTTCTGAAATATAACAGCCTATCTGGAACAGGGAAAATAAATTAGCTGTAAGTAATCAGTGTTGCTCCTTGAGGAGAGAAGGTGGAAAAGAAGCTGGAAATCATCCTTTGGAAAAAGGCATCACGCACCTCTAGTGAGAATACCCTTTAAGAACACTATTTCCTCTTTTCATCTTTTTACAGTTAATTATAAAATCCTTGTAAATACCCAAATGATTTATTTGTATTTGTGTCCCTGCCCTTTTGCTTGGTTACTTGATTACACAGGTGCCTTTCTGTTAGATGCTAGCATGTTGTATGAAGTGATCAGTTGAAATGGTGATAATAGCTCAGCCACCAAGTTTCATGTGGAAAGAGAGGATATGTGAAATGGCTCTGCTGTTTGTGGGCAATGTGATTCTTAGGGAAGTCTGCATGACAGAGCAGGAACTTTTCATGAGATTGTTCATAGGAGGTTTTGCTGTAAGCTGTTTGTCGGCTTTGACAGTAACATACACGGTTTTCTGATTCATAAAAAATAACATGGATAGAAATTAAAACACTTAGAAAAAGTGGCTAACGTCTGCCATATTTATTGGCTTACTAAATTTTCTAAAGTTTTCTAAGATGCATCCAGCTGACATGGCTAACTTATAAGGTGTATAAAACTTTGAAAGTTGGTCATTTGAGCAACTAAGTAGGAATTTTAACTTAGGCTGAGTCCTTCTGTAAATAACTTCTGATGGCAGTTAATAACTTTGGCTGATCTAGGTTTGATGCATTTTCTGTGGTGTTGTCAACTATTAGTCTAAGTGAAAACAGAACGAAAATTTCTAGCATCTGTAGCAGTTAATCTGTGCCATTGTCTTGGTAGGCTATATTGCATGATTACCGCATCAGATTTCTTGTCACATATGCTTGAAAATGTTCTTTAGCAGTGTGTGCTCAGGGTGTCCATAATACTGAACTGTTCTGTTTGGAGCATTTTAAATTCTTATAAGCATAACATGGAGTGCAGAATAATAGCAGCTCTAAAATGCAAAGGTCTAAATCAGGGTTGAGAGTCTAAGAGAGTTCAAGGTATTGAGTTTTATCTGAGCTCCCTGTAGTATTTCTTCTTTTAATACTTAAAACAGTTTTGATTCACTGTAGACTCCTTAGCTGATACTTCATGCACCTGCTTATTTGTTATGCCTCAGGGCTCACGGTTGGGCATACATACATTTAATGATTTTTCTAAAGCCATGTTTTAATTGAATGGAATGGCTACTCGTTTTCAAATATAATACACTTTTGAAATTATGGGATATTTTGCATACATTGCATACAGTCAAATCTTGTGTACCTTCTGATAAGATTGCATTTCTTGAAGTGACCGATATGTGAAAAGGAGCTTCAAAACCTAACCTAAATAGCATTAATATTTAAAAACAAAATACAACAAAAACCTGGCCCCTCTCCGCCTGATTAAGATATAACGTTTTTTTCCCTTTTGGTGGAAAACTGAAAGTTGTTAGTCTGAGAACCTGTGACTCTGCTGGACAGCGTGTTCCCAAACCAAGAGCACCCGTAACAGTGTGTTTTCTGCTTTTCTTGGTCACACAGAAACGTGCTTGTGGGATTGCTGTTCTGGGAGGAGAAGGTTCCTCTTCTATCCAAGTTGTCTGTCCCACTTAGTTATGATCATCTGGAACAACATATTTGGACTTTAATCATGGAATCATAGAATGGCTTGGGTTGGAAGGGACCTTAAAAATGATCTAGTTCCCCTCCCCCCTCCCCCGCCACGGGCAGGGATGCCACCCACTAGATCAGGTTACCCAGGGCCCCATCCAACCTGGCCTTGAACACCTCCAGGGATGGGGCATCCACAACCCCTCTGGGCAACCTGTGCCAGTGCCTCACCAACCCGAGAGTGAAGAATTTCCTCCTAACATCCTCCTGAGAAAAGTGGCTCCATTCAGTCAGTGTTTACAATGCTTTTGCTTTCTCTGTGTCTTGTAACAGAAGAAATGATCTACTCGGCAGCGTCTAGGTCAGCACCTGCTCTTGCTGTTACCCTGTCTTGTTTTGCTGCTAATTCACTTTTGAAAGGATCTTCTTCCATCCATTTGCAAAGGGTCACTTACTCGTTTGTCTGAGTTGGATGTATTTTTTTTTTTTTACTCTTCTATATATGCTGCAATTCTTGCAATGAATCATATATATGCTTTGCATGGTGGAAAGGTGATGTGCAAAAATCTGAGGAATATTAAATTTCTCTTTTTTTCCTGTAATAGTTATTTTTTTCTTTCCCATTTATGAAAAATAAATTTAGATTAAAATTACTTGGAGTCTGGAAGGGGAAGTTGAGTTGTTAATTAAGTACTCCAGAGAAGCAATTTTTCAACTTTAATTGAAATGTTTGTAATGAGTAGAAGCAACACCTTCCTAGAGGCCTTGACCCAGGGAAGGAAGGGGGAGGATCTGTACAGGTCTTAATTGCCGAAATCTAGCTAGTATTGAAAAGCTGCCAAGGAAGCAATTAGAAGAAACGGCCCTCAAAATGCAGTGAAAGAGACAGAAGAACCAGTCACTAGTGGAGAACAGCAGTGGACCTCGCAGGCAGATGGCTTAAACCACCATTTCGAGCTGGTAGTGTTAGAGGTAATAGTGAATAGATTTAGAATAAAAGAGATTTGTTTTCTTTGTGTTGTTCCTAGGGGCTTTCATTTAACTCCCTATGCCTGCAGAATATGCTCCACGATGGTAGACTTGCTGCTTGCTCTGCGGCTGTGTGACTTATTTTCACGAGTGCTGCATGAAGAGTTTGGTACCCGTAACCAAGAGGCCAAAGACCCCAAATTCTAGTTGCTTCTGCTCTTTACATTTTATAATATCCGTCTCTTCTCTTGTATGCTCTTTTCCAGAAGAAGTCATGTTTGCATTTCATTAATTTCTTATTTAAAGTTTAAACTTCCTATAAGAATTTAATTAGTCTAATCAACCTAATACTTCAAATTATTCCTTTCCTATATTTCTGTTAATTTGTTGGCAGCCAGCAGGCTTTCGGTAATATGCACATGAAAAATAAACTTCAGACAATAGTTCTTAAAGTCTCTGAGGCTAAAGATCTGAAGGGCAGATCTACCTTGAAGGATCTCCAACGGAAGTAAAACATCCAAGGGAAGATCCAGTCAGTACGTTAGAATTTGTGAAGTAAGGATGTGTCATGGTGTGTCTTCAGAAATATGACCATTGTTGAAATGAAGACTGGGATGTTCGTGTCCCTGTTCTCCATGTGGGGAAAATGGGAGGAGCTACAGTAAGCTATTTTAGCCTTCCTTTATTTAATCTCTTGGGTTATGTTATCCATTGTAATTATATATTTAATAATTGCATACTTAATTTTAGAGAGTGATATAAGAGAGTTTTGGGGGCTGAAATTTTAGTATTTTTCTTGGTGTATTTTATTTTATAAGCCTTAACTGGGTAGAGAAAATTAAATTGATGGTAAAAAGAAAGCATATTTGTGCCTAAGCCACTGAAGAAATTAGTTTGTTTGTTTAGTCTGACCTCCTGTTGTGAAAGGTATTTTTGTATAGTTCTTGTTGAAAATGAACAAATGTCAGAAGGCTGATAAAAACTAAACTGTTGCTACATATTAGCCAAATGCCTGTTGTATGCTATTGGTATTTGGGCACATTCTGATCTTTGTTTTCTCAACAGAAAATGATTCATATTAAGCAAAGAAATACCAGCAACACATCCCATCTAACTTGCTTGGTATTGATGTTGTACTCTTTCCACTGTATTGTGTATCTTGGAAACACATTAGACCCAAGACGGTCAAAATTCAGTTTTGTAAAATGAGGCATAGAGTTCATGTTGTTAGATATTTCAAGATTGCCAAGGTTCGTCGCTTTACTTGGACTTCAGTATTAGTGCTTTGTTCATGACATGTTTGTCTTGAAGGTTTGGAGTTACTTCAGGTTTTTGAACTGTTATCCCAACTGCTATAGGAAAGTAATAAAAATATAGTTTCAACTGTTGCATTGTATTCATGTGCGCAATATTATGGTAATTTGAGATGTACCTGTACATGTGGCAAGATAATCTTGGACTGTCAGTGACGTTATTCTGTGGTCAGTCGTGCCATTAACCTAGGCGAAGGTGATTACTAGAATGAATTCCCTCTGCAAAAGCTTGAGGGGACTGTTAATAATGTGACAGTTTCTGACACTGTTTATAAAGGTGTTATGTGGGTGGCTGAAGAAAAGGTGGTCTGTGCATCAATTTACTTTTCTGAGAAGTAAGAGTCAACTGCATCACTGCAGATTTGTGGCCTTTTTAAAAGGGGAATATTTCATTGGCACGATGTCAGCAAAAATGGAGTGCTTAGAAGCCTGATATCGGGTGTGATTGTGTAAGTCTCCTGGTAACTCTTTCCTGCCCTGCACTCTCCAAACTTCGCAGGTGAGATCTGCCCAGAGCTGCAGGGCTGACTGAAGCAGATGGTCATTCCTTTCCTTCAATGGTGGCTCTGATGGCTTATGCAGGGATAGGAATTGAGTGCCCAAATGATGAAGGGGACTAGCAAGACATGCATCTGCAGGTCTCTGGGTGGTGGTGTAGCAGTGAATTGGTCCCAGTGGGACTAATATTCTGCAAGAAACTAGAAAAGAGAAAGCTTTACTAAAAAGGCTCTGGGGCAGCCCAAGGACGTTGCTCTAGTGACTGGAGTAAATCTGGTTATGGGGATATAGTGCTGTACAGGAGAGGGCACTCATGGTTGTCCCTTACAAAAATTCTGCTGCTGAATTAAGGAGAGAATTGGAAAAAAATTCTTAATTACAGATTCACTCTGTTTCTGTATTCTGACATCTTGTCCCTGCTAGAGCGTAGGAGTTATAACAGTCTGGGGAAAAAGTAGAAGAGAAAAAGGGAAGCTACTTTTGACTCCCCGTAATGTTTGTAAGAAAAAGAGGCAATTTTACAATGAAATAGGGGACAAAATTCTCTGTCACTATTTATCTCAGATTAAGTATTGCTGGTATAGGGGTGACTTCCTGCTCCAGATGCTTATCAAGATTTTTCAAAAGCAGCGATGGATAATATGTTCATTGGGATGAGCGTGGGGCACCCCGTGATAGAAGTTGAGAAGGCTGGACTGGTGACTCCATCCCACTCTGCCTAAGGGGAAAGGGACCAAGTTTAAGTCCTAAATCAATTTTTTCTAATACTGGCCACAGAAATTGTTTCAATTGTATGATAGAATTTTTGTAACAGTTGTGTGTGAGTTCCTATTTATTTTCCTGGCAAGAAATACTCCTTCTCAAGACAATATTCGTAGTTGTGAGTTTAAAATTAATACTGGCTTAATATTAATTTTCTTCTGTATTTTGGAACATGCCTGCATGTTGGGTAGTAAGTTTTTTTTGATGCCATGTCATTAACAGCTCTCATCTGTGCTCTCAGAGTATCAGTGTAGGGCTTGAATGCTGTAATGGGCTTGAATGCTAAGTCCTCCTTTATGGTTGGAGGTGACTATGAAAGGCCGTGTGCTGTGCCATGGCTCATGTTTTTCCTTTGAAGTTGCCAGATATATTTACTATTTTTTAAAACTGAAAAGACAGTATATGCTGTTTAGAGTAAAAGGTTTTATGGAAAAAAAATCCCGTGGTTCTTGTGGTATGGGCCATAGACAAAAGATGAGTTGTTTTTGATCTCTACTTTGAAACTTTTGTGTGGTATCACAGAAGAGGTATTAGATGCCAAACATTTCATATGTTGATATGTATGTATGCTATACGTATATAAATGTTCAAAAGTAATATATCGAAAATGAAAATACCAATCCCCCAGATTTCTTAGGCTTCAAACTTTACGTTAAGAGCAAACTTTATGTTAAGAAACATGTGACTTGATATATACTGCTACAGTGCATCATCGCAGACTACATCAGACTTGGCTGGTGTGACATAGTGTGACTACAGAACTGGATTTGCCATCATGCAGCATGACTGAAAGGTGCTAAATATGAAAGCGTCTTCCTGTCCACAGTTAGCAGTGAAATATATGTATTTAGATAAACCTTTCCTTATTCTACCTCCACATTTATGGATGTTACAGTTCAATCTTTTTTAATGTCGTTATTAATCTCACTGTATTTTCATTCGCTTTACATTACTCTGCATTCAGAGTAAACATTTTGGATTTTGCACTGTTCTTTTCTACTGCCTTTGTCAGAATATTGACAACTGGAAGCTGCTTTCATATAAATGTGACAGCTTTTTTTGAGGGGTAAGGAAATGCGTTCTTGTCTAACATGAAAAAATGATGCATCTAAGTAATTAATATTTTTAATAGACTTATCTCTTTATAAAGAGAATCCTAAGAAATGATGCATATAAAACCAAAGTTTTTGAAATGCGACATTCACAAATTCAAGAATATATTTCGCTGATATGTGCCCATTCCCATTTTACCTCGAATTGTAGACTACTAGGAGGAATGATCACTAAGAAAACGGGAATGATGCTCTTCTCAGTGAATATAATGGCATGGTTTGTTTTGAGACTACCATTTGGAAGTATATTTAAATATAATCCTCTGCTCAGTCTTTCTTTTTGTGCAGACTTCTGATTCCTGCTCTTTCTTGGACAGAATCTTCTGCAATATTCTGAGGCTTTAGTCCCTTCAAGATTCATTTAATGTGTGATTGACGTACTTCAGTGGCATCTCCTTTGCTTTCTTGTTTGTTTTTGCTTTTCTTTCTGGCTTTGGGGTGAGGGGTGGGAATGATATGTTTTGAGTGGTGGAAGGGATAGCAAAATTTAAAAGGCTCTTTGGTTTATGAAGACTTGTTGCATACCCCTAAAAGAGCTGCTCAGATGTAGGTCTTTTAAAAACAGCAGTTCTAAAGGATCTTTGTGCAAGTTTGGCTTTAGCCAGCAAGTAAATACGTGAAGTTCAATGGCAGTGAATTGACAGGGAGTATGAAAGGCTTGTAGGTGGTGAAGAAAATGAGTGTTTAGAAGGAGAATTTGTTGAAGCAATCTTCAGAGTAGAATCACTCAACTAAAACCTGGTGTGATTTATAGAACCTTTGAGAAATGATGCATTTATATGATCCTTAAGAACTGAGGAGTATTTGGATCTGAGCTATGCCCTCCTGTAGGTCGTGATGGACAAGGTAAATTTAAGTTTGCATTGCATTCCGAAGTTTGTATTGTATTACACGTTTCCAGTTTATATTTTTCTACTTATACAAACAGGACGCATTTACAAATTTTGGCATACAGTAGAAAGCTGAAGTACTAAGTCTGTTCATCGGGATAAACCTTGTCTTGTTTAGGACGTGGTAAGCTGATAGTTTAGTCCATAGGTGAAATAAAAACAACTTACTATATTATCGGAAGGTGGAAGGCCTTGTGTCAGCTCCTCTGTGAAGGGACAGCTTCATTCTTTGCCATTTTAGGACTATGCTTCATTTTTCCTCTCAATAAATTTTTCTAATAGGGGTTATAAAATAAAACTGAATGGCTCAAAAGTTCCTTTTAATAGAAGTATCAACCCAATGTATTGCTATTGTTCTGTTAATAGGAGGTATATTTTCAGTAGTTTATATGTATTTCGATCTTTGTAGAAGAGTCCTAGGGAAGAATGGAAGAGAACTTTTACATATGACAGAAACTTAGTCACATAGTTGCGTTAAGCAATTGCATGCAATTCTTTGGTTCGTACTTGAAAAATGGTCACGATGTTAGGATTAATTTTATATGCTTTGAAACGTGATGAGTCTCTGCACATGAGGTGGGTGCTTGTGACGTGGTTTTGCAAGCTATGCTGGTCTGAATCAAATGGTTTAAAGACAAAACTGGTTTAAAAACAGCTTTTGTTGCAATTGTAAGTATTGTGACCCATTCTAGAATTTTCAGCATTGTCTGTAGTGAACTGTGTAGCCTCAGAGGTTTTATCAGACCCTTTGCAAATGTGTTGTGCAATACAGGCCTTGCTCTGCAGAGTTAAGAACCCTGAAATAGTGCATTGTTTTTCTGGTTTTAAAAGTTCTTCTGTTTTGAAGATTAATTTAGCCTGATACCTACCTGTACCTTCCTGCTCTGAATAGGTAGTATCTGTGCCTTTTTGAGTAGGTCTTGTAGTACTGACATCTTGCGTAGCACAGCAAGAAGAGACACTAGTGAGCGAGTTAAAACAGGACTGTGTGAAAGGCTATTCTCGAGCATAAAAGCAAAATCCCATTTGCTTTCTGAGTATGGTTTCATTTTCAGCACGTTCATTTTCAGCAGGCAGATTAGAAGACTGACCTTTCTGACACTGGGTACTTAAACAGGTTATCTGAATGTTTTTTTCATAAGCCTTTTCATTCAGTCCTGGAGAGATTGATGCTTGCATGCTTACTTATATTTGTTTCGCTGCAATTTGTGGCTGTTCTGTGTTATAGTCCAAAAGTTATTTATAATACATAAAAATGAAACTTGCCTAATAAGTACCTCCAACTTTAATGCCTGAATTTGTAATTTTGTGTGTCAGGAAAGCTTCTTATCTTTCCTTTTGAGTATTGTAGATTATTCCATTCTTATTCTGTTTTTTCCCTGTTTTAATTCCTATGCATCCCGCGTTCCTTTGTTTTTGCAAGAAATACCAGAATTCTATGGAGTCCTAAACATTCCAAGATAAATAATCTTTAAAAATCCATTAATGTGTCCTACATATATTCTTTTTGTCTCGGATAGTCTAGCTTAATGTCGTCGAGTATTAAATTATGCAGCTAGCACTTCAGTGGTTCTGTTTTTGTAAGTGTAAGGTAGTTGCATTTTCGTAATTTGAGGTTATCATTGAATTAAAGCAAAAGAGATGACAAATAACTTAAAACTTCCTGTCCCCTCTTTCCTCACGGAAATGTGGAAAATGACAGAAAAAAATGGATTACTTAATAAAATTTAAATAAGCCTGCAAACAGTCACCAGTGCAACAAAATGAGTGGGTCATATTTAACTTAAACTCCCACTTTTAAATGGGATCAGTAGAGAGGATAAACAAGAGACAGCAATAGATTAGTGCTTAGGCAAATTAGATGTATGGAAATAAGTCTGCAACTACCGTGTTGCAGTATTTTAGCAGTATAAATAGTGATCTTCTACTTCATTTGTTAAATCATGGTTGTGTAGCAACAGCTGTAGGCATTGAAGAAGCTCATTTAAGAAACACTAACAAAACCCCTAAATATTTTCTAACTGCTTTTGAATTTGCTCTTGTTATCCAGTGTATTGTTGCATAGTTGTGACCTAATTGTCCCAAATTTGCTGCTTATGTTTTTCTAATGGCGTGGTTCTGAAACTGTGAGCTGCTCTTCTTTGTAGATACACATAACAAAATATTTGAGAATGAAGAAGTGAGTGTTCTTTGGGTCTGTAAAATGAACCTACTCAATGAGGATTAAAAAGCAGACTTGTATTTTCATAGAATCACAGAATATCCTGAGTTAGAAGGGACACCCAAGGATCCAACTCCTGCTCCATACAGGACCACCCCAATTTTTTTGATGTATAGTAACTGTTTTCTAGTTACTGTGGTAGCTAAAACAGTTCGGATGTATTTTAAGGATCATGTATGCAAAATATAATGATTCAGACTTCATTTAAAGGTATGTGATAAAGTCCATGTTTTGAGTTCACCTCAGTGGTAATCATTGAAGTGTAAATAGAGTTAGTTGTTCACAGATTCAGATTTCCTGCTGTGAATAGTGTATTATGTTCTAAATCTTGGTTTAAAACAGATTTTCAAATAATTTTTATTTTAGGTCAAATATACGACCAGACTATGCGGATACAAGCTTTCATGAGTTCAAAATGCATACTTTCAGTCGTGTGACATCTTGCAAGGTCTGTCAAATGCTTCTGAGGTAAGAATTTTAAGCCCCCACCAGTAATATTTGAGTGAAAGTGTGATGAAATACATGGCTAGCTGGTTACCTCTACAAGATGGACAAGCCATAAAGCCAGTCATACACAGTATGAGTGAGATTTGATAATTAAGTACCAAATATTAGCAGCAGTGCTGTTGAAAGATCAAAACCTGAAGGTACTACCCCATTTCCCATTTGTCAGAAGGCTGCTTTGTCATAATTCTCTTCAGTAAGAATTCCCTTATTAAATAAAGTAATGCTCATAAGAGTAAACGATGGCCATTTTATATAGTGTTGACCAGCAAGACTGGTCCACAGGTCCCATAGCTGTAGACCATCAGTCCCAAGAACAGATGGAATATTTTTTTTAGAAAGGCAGATGATGAAGATGCTTATAAATGTTTGATATGGGGAGATTGCTTTGTGAAACAGAAAATAATTGTCTCACAAAAGCTCTGCTGAACTAGAAATATGTAGGCAAATTAAAGACAGATGTTACAAAGCTAGATAAATGCTAGTAGACCACAAATTCTTCCAAGAGCGAGGATTTGTAAGACTAACTTGAGTTGAAAAAAAACTTTTCTTTCTTTCTTCTGAAGTACGTGCATGTACATGCACATCTGTGGTTTCACATGGATTACTTGAGCTATCTTTAAGCTACCTGTATTTCTGTAAACACAGTATGTCTAATGGTCCAGATGTATATATTGAACCTAAGTTTCATAGTGTAAGCTGAAGTTGCAAGAGCTCTGTTAAAAAACAAAATGTAGTCATAGCCTTTTAAAAAGGGTGTTTAAAGCATAGGTTGTGTTTTTGTTAAGCACAGGTGTGGAGGAATACAATAACCTCATGTATGTTCCTTCTTGCCTTTTTTTCCTTCAGCAACCTTTTTTCTGAACAGTTTTATTGACTTGGATTCTGAGATTTTTTTTTTTAGATGATGCTTTGCTCAATGCAGTAAGGTCTAAGTGACTATGAAGAATGCTGCAGACATCCTGAATTTAGAGATGGCATGCCTAAGTTTTAATTTGAAGCAGTATAGTTGAGTCATTGTCTCTGTTACTGCACTGGCTGCTGTTGCTGAGAAACGGTTGTCTTGCTTTCAGGACACAGGCTGCATGATCCTGCATGGTTCTGCACAGGCATGCCAATTTGCTCCAAGATAGCTTAGGTACCCCTAGGTGCTACTTAGTGATACATAGACGTGTTCCTGTATACCCAAGTAGTATTGAAAGCATACTGGGTTTACGGTCCTAAAATGGCTAAATAATTTTTGAAAGGATATTGTCAGTTTAAACTTCAAAATGCTAAACAGAATGGCACGTAAATACTTCAAACAAAGTTTGAACCTTTGTGCCTGATCTTTCTGAAGTGGGGATAAAATGTCAGCCTTAAAAGCCATCTATAGGGATGGATAATTTTGTCCTCTGCTCTTATGTAGAGTCTTGTATTCCTGTGTAGCAATAAGAAAAAACAAAAACAGAACAAAGTGGATTAAAATATTTTTATATTTGTTTGTCTCTAAGCTTCTGTATTTTGATACTTAAAAAATTAATGTGCTTCTGAGTTTAATAAAATAAAGGCAATTAATTGAAGTCTAGTACCTGTTGCAGTAAATAGCAGTTGCTGTATGTTGCATTCAGGTTAAACCTGTCCAGTCCTGTGTTCCATATATGAAACTTGATTTTCCTTTGAAGCTGAAGATGTCATGTTAGACTAGGATGTGTAATCACTCCAAACTGGTCAGGATAATCTTGGAGACAGCCAAGTCTAGTGTGAAGATTAAGCAGACACATCAATAGATGGAACTCGTGTAATTGCTCAGAAGTACATGTAAAAGACTGTTAGCCCTTTTGTGGATTGTACCTGAGAGAAAAGCAACACACACATCTGAAAATAAATGCGTTCTCAGACTCAAATTCAGATTTTAGTTCATTAAGGGGAATTGGAGAACATTTAGAGTAAGGAAAGTTACTCCTTAGCAGGTCTGAATGTTAACCGAAGTGTACCCAAATAGCTTATTTTTTTTATTTATTTAATGGACATTTTTGAAGTCGAGAATATTTGCATTGGAGCCTATAAAATCCTTAGTACTTAAACATATATTCATACTTAAGGCTTTCCCAAAATGGATCTATTCTTCATGTTGTCTGAGCGAATTCCCATTGAAATGAAACAGAGTGTAGCTGTATGGTAGGATAGATAGATAATGGTACAGTTTCAAGTGTGCTGTGCCAGAGTTGCTTTGGGCTAAATAGGAATGAAGATTGTTATTCTATCAGTAGTTCAGAGGAACTATCTGGTTGTTATTTTGAAATGGCTAGCAGTGACAAAAAGCTGATGAGCTGCTTGTCAGTTGTTGTTGCTGTTTCTCAGGTCTTTAAGGACTATCATTATGCAACAAGGCAAATGGCTTCTAATACCTTCTGCCATGTCTTTTATTTCTTTATGCATGGAATTTATCACTTCTAATGTATCACTACCTAATTTTATTTTACAGGGGAACATTTTATCAAGGCTATTTATGCTCTAAGTGTGGAGCTGGAGCACACAAAGAATGCTTAGGAAGATTAGACAATTGTGGCAGAGCTAATTCAGGTGGTAAGTCATTTTTATTGTTAGAATACCATTTTTAATTAGGACATAAAACTTGCTAGATATAATTAAGGTTTAATTTACCCTAATTTGTGTTTATCGTAACATACATGCTTGTGAAACTACCATTTATAAGTACAATTAGAATTGCATTTAGAATTCATGGGGACTTTTATTCGTACTAAACTGAGTTGTTAAAAAGCGCAAGAGAGTGAACTGTTATAGGTCAAACCCAATTTCTTTGTTGGTGTCCTGTGTATACAACAAGAAATAGATCTGGTTTTAATCATAGACGGCTCACAAGTAACACTTAGTGTACGGCATATTATCTAGCATCCCTTGTTCTTCCTTGATGTCTGTATGAGTTTTCATATTTTACTCTCAGCTCCTGAAACTGTGTTGCGTCAGCATCCTCTTTAATCTCATTGCTTTCCATCATTTCTGGCCACTCACAATATTCAGAAAAAAAGGTGATTGGCTTATTACTGCCAGCATCTAAGGACCTTCCCCCCCCCTCCCCCCCCCTTAATAAGCTGCCATTCTCCTTCTGCCATTTGGGACTTCAAGGCTTCTCTCGATTTCAGCCACTGTTCAGTCTCCCTCTTAGGGTGCTTTCTCCAAATTTGACCTCTTCCTTCTCTGCTCAGTAGTGTTTCTGTAATTCTCTCTGACACCTCCCGCTTATAATGCCAAATGTTAGTGCTCATCGTTAGCACATATTCCCTTCCCCGTACCTGTTCAGTCAGTGGCAGTGAGTCTGTGCACTCCAGACACCTTGTCACATAACAGTACCATTTTTGACTCTTACCTCCGTCCAGGTTCTTATATTCTTTCTAGAGCTGATTTGTTGGTGGAGCAGGAAAAACGCGCTCCCTCCAAATATGAACTTGCCCCACCATTAATACATTCGGATTTCTTTTGCTTGTGTTTGAAAGAGAAAAAACACTGGAACACATTGTGATTTCTGCAAGGTGTAGCTGTATCTTTTGCGGAAGCTTTTTCAGAAATTGTCCTACTTGCTTCACTAAACCTGTATGTTCTTTTTTTCAGGAACATTTTATAACTGTGTGAAATTTCTTGCATATCTCACATGGGCTTCTGCAACCTCTTAATTTTTTTTTGGTATTGCCATCTATAATCTTTGCAAAATGCTTTGAGATAATCTCTCTCCCGCTGTTTGAATTACATCATGACCTCATCTTCTCCCCTTCACTAAGCTTCTGCTTCAAGTTTTTGGTTCTAGCTTTTTGTTCCTTTCAAAGCTGTATGAGCTTGCTTCTGTCTTTGCCCCTGTTTGTGTTACTTCCTGACTTTTGCTTGGTTTTTCACTGTGTTATTTGCCTGCTTCCTCCTTTCACAAAATCATTGGGATGTCAGATGCTGACTTCTGCTGCAGCCAATGAACTTTGATCTTAGTTGTTTTCCTGTACTGGAACTCTTCTATGCCATTATCCTAGTCTGTCTTTTTTTTCTTTTTTTTTAAGATCACCTCTTGTAGATCCAGAAACCATACAAGCAACCACAGTATTGTTCATTCAAATTTTCTTTTTCTATTTTTTTTTCTTTTCTGGAGGATAGATTTTTCACAGAACCTCCTATATATATATTGGAGAAAAAAATAAACTTACATAAAATAAATATTTTAAAGCAATCACATTTGAATTAATAGAGTGCAAAAGCAAAGGCATACTGTCCTTCACAAGAAAGATGTATCTTCTCCAGTATAAACCACCCCTACTACTTTTTTTTTTTTATTTCCTGCCTTCTGTTCCAATCACTTTTGTAGTTTTTATTTTAATTGGATATCTGGCACCCTGGAAGGCAGCAACTTACCTTTCAATTTTTCTCTAAAGATCTGTGGACACATATGGTGCAACGTGAATCGGTAAGAATGACCATAAATCCCAAGATAACACAAGGTCTGATATCTTGCAGTTTTCCTGCCGTATATGTTTCAGTAATACTGTGCATTTGCTTGGGGCAAAACAAAAAAAAAAAAACACCAAAAAAACCCACCCCCCTTCTTACCCAAACAAAACAAATGAAACATTTAGGCTACCTCACGACTGTAAGAAGTTATTTCACAACTTCGAAGGAGCAGAATTTTTCTTTAGATTTTATTTAAAATACATAAATATTTGGTAAAATAATACTGTATGAATCTTAAGTGAAGTTGGAAGCAAATGGGTTGTTAAGATTCTGTTTTTTGTTGCATGTTCAACTTAAATCTAGGTGTACGCTACTTTGTCCTCTCTGCAAACTTCTTTCTCTTTCCAGTCTATTTTTCCTCTATGCAAAGGCTCCCAGGTTCAAAGGCTTCATAAAGGCATTTGCAGAGCATTTTCTTCTGTACTGTTTTTCCTTTTTTAGTACAGTTTAACATTGTTCTTTTTAGACCACTGAGCAGATGTTTCTGCTAAGCTTTCTGAAATTATGCTTAGAACAACCCTGAGTGGATTAAAACTTTTTGTATTTTATTCCAAGTCAGTTTTTGAAAGTTCAAAAGGCAGACATGCAAAGATAGATGAAGCCTTTAGAATGACAAATTTAGTAAGTGTCAGATTAGGATGATAAATTTAGGAGAGAAACACTGACAAAATCTGAGATAAATTGCTGTATTGTCATGTTATACCATATACAAAAACATATGCCAGTTCTTCAGATGTTTTGCTTCAAAGAAGGCTAGTTCATCAGACTAAGAAGTTGCAGTGATAAAAGATACAGGCTTAATCAGTTGAATTAATAAATAGAACAAAATGTCTGCATTTAGCCTTGTTTTTTCTTGTTATTTTTCCTGTCCATGTTGCTCTAAATGTTCAGTGGTGATTGAAGTTGTCTGTGCTCACTTGTCTTTTGTTTCACTTCCTGTCCCCTGAAATGCTGCCCTGTACATGCTCAAATATTTTCATACACTTATGCGTTATCACTTCATTTTTCTGTGACTTGAAATTCTCCATTATCCCTCTGTGTTGCTGATGTTCAGGCAAACTCCTTCAGGCTGCACAGACTTCGATAGAAGGCTCTGTGAAGCCATTATCCTTAAACATAAGGATTATGAAATGGATGCATGTATTTCTTTTACAAGGCCATTTATATAGGTATATGTGCTGTGTTTTATCTGCAGTGGCTGACATAGAGATTTCCTGGTTTCTCGGTGGCACTCCTATGCCTTATTTCAAGGCAGAGTACAATTCTTACATGGTGATGCTCCCCCACCAGTTGGAAGGGTTTATATTTGGTAATCTTTAAGAGTGGGACCACTGTTAAGTGAGCATCAGTAAAGGCACACATTTATCATTTCTTAGGCACACTATAAAAGGCACGCTTTATATCACGTGTCACAGAAAATACTGCAGAACTTCAGTCCATTTCCTAGTCTAAAACAGCAGAATTAACAGTCCACTTCCATTGCCAGACTGGAATTTTACCAACTTCATCCAATTATATTAAATTAAGTGTTCTCAAGCAAATGTTTTCTGGTTACACAGGCTATTGAATATTTCAATTAGATGAATCTTCAGTAATGGATCTAGAATCTGAAAATATTTGAATATTTTAAATACAGTGCCAAACCATGAAATTCCCTTTCTATCTCTGTTCCCAGGGATGCTAGAAGCATCTGTCATCAGGGCATAAATCGATCACAAAAACATTAACCGGGCATTTTTGTGTTAACTTTTAGTTATTGCATGCATGATTTTTTTTTTTCTCCTTCAGACTATTCCATTTGAAAAAACCCTGCTTTTCCTTAGGTGGAGGAGTATTTCTTCAAATGTATGAAGAAAGTTTAAGAAAATATTACCATACGAATGGGTTAATTTCAGGGTTGCTTTCATATGCTAATGTGCATGCCCAATAATATAGTCCATGCTGCGTATGTAATAATGGCTTGCTACAGCACGTTAGAGAGTATTTATAAAAAACATGCATTTTTTGACATCTAAAAGGAAAACAGCAGCTTTCCCTGTTTACCTTGTTGCTGGCTTGATCAACAGTTGCAAAATTGCTGGCTATTCTCCAAACCTACTATGTCAACAGCATTGATGAGTAAATGTTCAAGTCCCAGAATGTTCATTGGAGTTATGCCACTTGTTTAACTGCAACAAAGGTTGAGCTGTATTATTTAACTAACCGTCTGACTGAACAAAAGTCACTTATGGGGCTTGGTATGTTGTGCAGAGACCAACACCGTGGTACTTCTATGTTACTATTTGCTTTTCTTCTGATTATTCAATGTCTGGCTAAGTGACTGGAAAGTAGCAGATAGTCCCACAGCTCTTTTAAGGTAGTTTACTTTCTAGTTCCTAGTTTTAAAATATTTTGAATTTTCTTTTAAAATAGGAAGTAATTTACTACATTTTATATTTAATGTAAATAATTTGTTTACTCTCCATTGAGTTATCATGCAAATCCAGCAGCTCCGTTGCATCCCTGAGGAAAGCGGCCTAAACCGGTTTTCTGATCTGAGTTTTCTTACATATCGAGGCCAGCTGTTGTTCCTGTTGTTTTTGTAGTAAAATGCAATTACCAAAATTTGACCCGGTAGTATCATGGCTTCACTGAATAAACGAAACCTAAAAATTGTGCTGAACCGTGGCAATAAAAGTACCTTGCTGTTGTAACTAAGAACTCACTTGCTCCTTAACTTCATAGGTATGTTGGTGATGAGCAGAAACTTGAATTAAAGTTGTCACGTGTAAAATATCTACTGGTGGATATCCTCAAACATTCATTTTCCACCCTCAGTATCGAAGTAGATAGAAATTTATTTTTTTTTTGCTCTTGTGCTAATGGAACATTTTGGAAAAAAAATAATTTTGAACTCCTGATGGAGCAATTGACATAATTCAGTACAAAATACCCTGAACTACAGGAATATTGAAAAGAAATAAGACAAGCATAAGCCTTAATTTTTAATAGGCTTTTATATGGAAATAAATATTAAATGTTCTTTTGTGCATGTTAATAGTGAAATAACAAATCAGATTTCAGTCTGTCAGCGTTGGCTATGTTTTGGGCTTTTTAAGGGTTAATGTGGAGTGGAGACGGCTTAAAGAAAGTGTTCTTCATTGGAGTTGCTATTATTTTTTCTGAGTTTGAATTTGTTCATTAGGCTTTAATGACAAATGCCCTCCTGGCCTTGGTTAATGGAGCAGTTTACTTTTTTAACCTATGTATCAAAACAAAAACCCCATGCACTTCTCATGAAACTCATTTTATGCAAATTATTGGGTTTATTTATAACCTTCCTATGTAGTGATTTCTTGAATATTGATACTGGAAGTTAATGAGTTTCTTAATTATTTATTGTCAAGAGTGTTGGGATGCTGAAATCATCAAATGGAGCTCATTCATGTAGTTGTTTGGGATATTTGCTAAAGGGGGAGAAAACCCACAACTCAACAGCAACTGTTAAAAGTCAGATTGATTCATTCCTGTTGGAGGATAGAAAGACATGTCCATTTCTGTTTTGTGATAACAGATCTTCAGAACTAAATAAGGTCATTCTTAACAAAATGGACCCTTCGAGTCTGGGTTTGAAGTTTTGCTTTTGCCCCTCTGAAAGTACTTACCAAAATGACTTTCCCTTGAAGTCATATATAATGCTGAGATGAAACATTAAAAAAAAGCGTGATTTTATTTAGATTTTGGCAAAATTTCTGAAAGGCATACGAAACTGTGAAAGTAAACACCAAAATTGAATTGATTTCAGCAGCACTTAGGCAACTAATTCCCTCAGGCTCCTTTGAAAACCTCCATAGTCTACCTGCATTTCCTCCTTTGGGGCTGGCTTATATTTCTTCTGTGTGCTTGCTGTTCAAATGCAAATCAACACTTTTGGAAAGGGTATAATGATGATAATATTTTCTGAGAATGATGGGAAGATGCATCTTTGGCATACGGTATGAGAAGAAACAGTGACTAAAATGATACATGAGAAGAATTTCTGTTGGTGGTAAATAGGCTGGGCCTCGCATGCCTGGCCCCGAGTCCTCAGCCAGCATGCTGGGTCTTGGCATGCCTGCTTATCTTTGCATAAAATGCTAGAAAGCCAAAAGTTTTTTTTCCCACACTTTACTGGTTCGTGTCATTCTTTTTGTTTTTTTGTGGAACAAAATCGACTTGCAGTTAAAGCTTTTTATTTGATTTATTGCAAGTGTTGGCTCACTGTGTACAAGAAGTTACAGTAAAAGTGTTCAAATGTGACAAACTGGGCATGGGTAGTAAGTACTCTGTCTCAGCAGCATGTGTAGTCCTAGAGAACATGCACAGGTAAATACAGTTGTCCTTTGATAAGGCACTGAACCAAAACCATCTAGTGTACACCAAAATATCAGTTATCAGATTAGACACAAAGAAAAAATACATATAAAAAATGCAACTTTTAGTGTCTCTGTAGTTATGTCTGGTGTTGTGTGTGTGCAAGTATTACTGTCTTGATGCCATCTGATCACCCACAAGACTATATTTTTTAATATCATTTATAAGTAGTATAAGAAATGCATAGCAAAAAAGCACATAAAAACCCACAGGCTTTAAATTCCATTGCATACTAATGCAATGCTAAACCGAAGTACAAGAAATGTAGAAAATGTTTCAGCTGAAGATACACATCTTATCTTGATACAACTCGGCATACTCTGAAGAGACAGGTGAGAAGAGGTGCAAACACTATTTGCAATGAAGAGCAATACCTTTTAATTCCCGACAAGCTGATACTTAGGAAGCGCACTGGGGAGGTTGCAAAAGTCTGTGAGGTGTGTTGGATCAGGCTGTCCTGCACCCGCGGGCAGCTGGCGGGCGCGAGCCCTGTGCAGTGCTGGCTGGAAGAGCCAATGAGCGAGGCGAGCACGGCCTGCACGGCGCTGCCCGGGCGTGCTGCAGGTATCAGGTAGCGCAGGGCGTAGCGGTGCTTCTCGTCATGCGGCACAGCGCAGGCTGAGGAAGCTATATACGCAGCGTAAATTTACAGTTGACAATAATGCCAATTTTTACTTACCTTTCAGAACACGGGAACCTGAAACATGAGGTAAGGATTTGTTTTCATGTGACTTTTGCTTTGTTGATGACATTTACTTTGTGCATGTGCTGTTGGAACATGTATGCTTTCTTCTGCCTTTACTAACATATTTCTTTAGAATGGTGGAAAACAATTACATACAAATGTACTATGCTCCAAGCGTGTGTCAATTTTCAGTTGGCATGGCTTAATGCTGAGAACTGGAAGGGGTGGAGATGTATTTATTTTTTTTTAATTACAGGAAAAAAAAAAAAAACACTTCACAACTGATGTCTAGTTTTTCAGTGTTGCTAGACCAAATTTGGCAGTGGAATTAAGTCTACTCTTCTTTTAAACAGTAGCCAGTTCTGCGGCAGTGAAGTGCTAGTGTCCAAGTCTGCTTCTCCACAGACCTCTGGGCAGTGAAGAACTGGCCGGGCAATTTTTGCCTCTTTATTTAAACATGCGTTTGTCAGAGTTATTCAGTGGCTGTGGAATTTGTCATCTTGAGAGAACGTTAAAATGGTCACAGTGGTATATGTAGTGTACCTCAACTTAAACTCAAGAACACTGCTAGTTTTACTGGGTTATGTTCTTGCCAGTTACTTGTGCCTCTCCACTGAAGCACAGAAGGGCGTAGCAGTTATTTTTTTGTCAGCCAATTCTGACAAAAGAAAGGCAGCACTAAGTCTTAGGGTATAATAGTTCCTAGCATATATTTTACACCAGAAGTTTATGGTAATTTAACTGCTTAAGTGCCACACTGGTTATGAACGATGTATGAGGATGTGTGTTCTTTTTCTCCATTAACACTGGTGTTTTGGTGCTATCTCTAAGATCAGTAACGGAATTGAAAGGATGTTATGGCTGACGTGACTGGCGCAGAAGGGTTCATGGTTGGTCACACACAAGGCTGACTCCCCTCATGCCCGCCTACGTTTGAGCTGCTGCAGTGTTGCTGGGGAGGGGAGCCCCAGCACCTGGCACATTCAGTGGCCGGGGGCCTGGGCTGCAGTAGGCCGGGGGGCTGCAGTGAGCACCAGCCTTTACAGCTGGGCTTGCTGGGGTTCCTGGGGTCTGTCAGGGTGAGGACAGACAGGGTGGCCGGGGGAGCCCAGAGTGAGGAGAGGGGTGCTGGGGCTGTGTTACCACAAGAGCCTGTGCTTGCGGCCCTGCAGCCTGCCTGCATGCCCCGAAATGTCTGCCGCCTGCCTGCCTTCCTCACGGTTCCCTCAGCCAGTGTCTCGCCGGCTGTACTTCCAGCCACCTGCTGCCTTGTCTTTACTGTCTCTGCCTAGAAATGTCTGCTAGGTAAGGACACTTTTAAATATGAAAATTATGGCATGGTCTGTTAGCTTAAGTCTCCTGGTACTGCAGCTGACAGGCAGCACTGGGAAGCCATGAACAGATTGCTTGCTGCACCTTGTGGGCCATGTTGCCAAGTATGTAAAGCTAAATAAGGTGAACACAGGTGGCCAGATGAAGAAAATATGTATACTAATTGTAGCTAAGCCCTCAAGACCCTAAGCTTCTCACCCCCAGCGTGATTCTGAAATCTTTTCTTTTGTGTAAAGAGACAGCTTCCTTTTGAGAGCTATTGATTTGGTATTGGCTATTGATTTGAGCCAAAATGTTTGAATTAGTTTCATTCTTAAATAATTGCCTGTTTAAATTAATTTTTCAACAAGAGGTAATTTAAGTATAAGTTAGAATTCATGATTCTGGGAAAGATGGATTTTTTTCATACCAGTAATTAAGTCTACTGGTACTGCAATATATTTAAGGGTATAGAGCATCATTTTCTATCTGGTGCTTCGGTGTATTTGACTTGTGTTGTCACATAATTACTGTATTTTTTTTCAGTTCAGTTAAATGTCTGCATCTTCCTTGACATTTGCTTTTTCTCTTTACCTCTCATGTGCAAATCTGCATTAATCCTGAAAAGTAATACTGCCTCAATTGCTAAAAAATGGAGTCAGATATAACTGAGCCATTTATTTATTTATTTAACTTTACCTTCACTTCTTGTAGCAGCAACTCACAATTTTCTTCTTTCTACTGCAGCTGAAAAAAAAAACCACTGCATCCTTTCTTCAATTAGAATGTGGGGTATAGACCAAATAAGTCCAAAGACTCAAGAGTCTGAAAGCTGTTTTTAAATCAAGCTTTTCCTTTTTACCAGCTTGCTATAGGGCTTAGCAATTTGGTTGTGCCTCAGGTTACTGCTTTCTGGCTCACCTTGGTTGTTCGTCCTGCATCAGCTTATATCAACTGCAAGTAAATCGGAGCAATCTAATTGTTCCCTTTGTTATGCAACGTGCTTTCCCCTGCTTGGTTTGATTAAAAAAATAAATAAAAATGCATGAACCTTAATGCAAGCTAGCAGTTAAAACAAGTTTGCAAAAGTAGATAGTAGTTCATAGATGTGCCTTGTTTCACAGTGATGTTTTCAGGGACCCATATTATATGTCCTGGAGAATAAAGTATATAGAAAAACAAAACAACAGCAATAACAACATCAAAAAATCAACCTCATCATTAAAAAAAAAGTCTCATTCTTGTTAGTGTTTCTGATTATGTGCGGCTCTACTTATCCAAATTTAAAAGAAAGAGGGAGGGGAGTTACTAAACACATTTAAGTACTTGCCCAGAAAATTAAGAATTTTCTAGGAAATTCCACATACCTTAAGTGCAGAGTAGGAACAGAGAAAGTTTCTACCTTATTAAAGCAATAGAAGAAGAGAAGCAGCCTCACTACTACTGTGTTTATGGACGTTATCTGGATCAGATGTTACCAAATTGTGTATTTTTCTATTATCATGTTCGTAAATGATTTTTTAAAAAGTGCTTAGTATCCAAAGGAATTGATATATGAATAAACCCTCTGTGGACTAAGAATCTTTTGAGCATCATGTCAGGAAAAAATAGGATGTATGAATAAACTTTCTGCATTACTAAGAATAATTTTCAAAGTAGGATATTTCTATCAGATAGAGATAATTGTGGTGATGGTGGTGAGGGGAAATAAGATAACCATCTTTGCCTAGTAGATTGTGGGAACGAAAGGAGCTTAATATGCCTTCGTGAAAACAAGTTTATTCATATCCTTAATTTGTGTTTTTGCTATTCAGAAACGAACGAATGGAATTAGAAGAAACTCCAGACACGTGGACCCAGGTTTGTGTCATGACTTTTTAATAGTTAAACATTAAATAAAAAGAGCAAGAAAACTGTAACTCACTTCATCAAGTTGCATTATGATTGCTGTTCTAGTGTATGCAATGTTGAGAACTTTCTTTATTGCTAAAGTGAAGGTATAAAGCAATTTCTGTGTTAGCGATTTCAAAGATATGGCCTATTTTTTTCTTGTTTTCTTGAAGCAGTGCTTCACTTCTGTCTGAACAATGAAATGCCTCTGGGCTTTTGGTTAACTTGACACACCTACTGTACTCTGCAATTAAAGAGGTGATGAGAAGGAGACAGTTGCTTACAAAGCTTAGGTTCTGATCTGCAGGGTTGTGGATATTCTCAACTCGTTACTGTATTGGTGCTTAGTGCTTAGCTCTATTGGATATGAGTTGCTCTTCTAAAAGACATAAACCAATTGTAGTTTAATATAGAATTTAAGTGATTTTAGTTTTTGTTTAGTATAGAATAGATATTTTTGTGGAATCTTGGCAGCAGCAATCCTTAAGAAAATTAAATGCTTGCTTATAGATTGTGTACTCAAGCGGGTGAATGTTTCCTCTGGAGACCCGTTATGTGCCTGAATAATATACGCAATGTTTTTTGGTGTAACTGTGTGATATTTTCAGTATCATTTTTTACAGTAATTACATTTTTGTACTTTATAGGTTTCTTGTATACTGTAATTACTGGAGATTTGTTATGCAGATACTATTTGGAAAGAACCTAAGCTGTAGATTATTAAAGATTTCTGGATCTGGACACCTGAGAATAGTTGAGTCAAACATTAAACAGAATGGCAACTTGATAATACATTATAGCCTGGCAGAGCTAAGCAGTTTTGAAAAAGTAAGAATGCTAGTTGTGCCACTAGCATTGCAGCTGCCTTGGCTTGGGAAGTCTAAATGTTGTAACTAGCTGAATCAGACCACACCTTTCTTACGCATGTACCTTTGAGGTGTTTTGGACTGTGTATTGTCACTTTGTTCCCTCTAGTTTTAAAAAAAAAAAAAAAAAAGCTTCATGATGCCCCTAAGTTCTTTGTGTTGTTGGTTGAAATTCTTAAAGAAAAAGAAAAAGTGAGCACCCAATAACTCTAAAACTTAGTGTTTCCTCTGCTGGCTATACTAAGAATATCAAGAAAATAATTTGGAAGAGGATGAAAATACTTGTTCCAAATGGAACTGAGTTCTTTAATTCAGTCATATATAGTGCTGTCGACTATAATGTATGCTTGCAGAATAGTCCTTACAGGTCTAGATCTTTAAACATGTCTAATATTAGGCTTTGAAAAGGTTAGATAATTTTGTCTTTGAGAAGTTTTCAAATATACTGGTGGTTTTACTTATTGTTGAAGTCTGGTAGAAATATTTACATGATCTTTATATACAAAGATACTTTTTAATTAGCTTTTATTGAAGACTAAGTACCATTCAAATCACTGGGATCATTGAATTAAACAGATTCTTAAGAGCTTTATGAAACTAATGTCTAAATTATGCGTTTGCTCCTCCCTGTCTCTTTACCTGTACAGAATAGTACTGTGAGTTCTTGAGGGTAGTCTTAATGAGTAAAGTTCTTGGTCCCGAGTTTATTTCTGAAAGCCAGTAGAAATGCAGAACATGTGCATTGTGTTTACTTCATTTAGAGATACTATTGCAGAAGACTATTACAGAATTGCTTCTGACATTATTCATTTTTAATGAAAAAAATTACATACTAACACTCCATATGTATACTTTGACAGTTTTCAAATTAAGTGAACTTTTTAATTTGTATTTTGTCAGCATATGTGTTCTGAGTCCTGCTATAACTTGGTGGAGATAACAGACACGAATGTCTTTGGTAATCTCTTGGCAACTCCTTTGAATATTCTAAATAATACTACTCATCAGATATCATGTTGTCTTGAGAGACAGAAGGTGCCATCCAGAGAGCAGCACTTTTAAAAGATCAGTTATTTTGGGCATATATTGCTGCGTAGACCCTAAGATCTTTTCAAGACAACCGTCACATAAATCTCTAGAAATCATAGCACCATGGTGATCTTTTTGCTGAGAGCAGTAGTCAGTTATAGATACTGTTTAAGGTCTTAATGTACTGCCTTATTGTTGTTGTTAGCATTTCATATGTATTTAAAGGGAAAAGTTTGTTGCCTGGACTGGTGTCTGTGTAAGAGGTCTAACATGCTGCTGCTAACCATATTTCATGTCATGGTACTGAAGCATCAGTACTAATTTAGGAAAGCAGGCATTTGCTGTGAATCAATTGCAGGCACCTGCAGTGCCTTAATATGATGGAGTTTATCAGCAGTAAATAAAATCACTGTGGGCAGCAAGTATTTTTACACAATCTTTTCAGCATCGTGTTCTTGCCTGGTGTCTTTGACTAGTTTAGTAATGAATAATGAATACAAGGAGGCTTGGCACAGTCAAGTTCATGTGTTATGGTTGTCTTTTTAGCTTTATTACAGACAAATCCAACTTCTACTGACACCATTTAGTCCTGAATGGAGGGGGAAAAAAAATTGAGAAGTACTGTGAGTAAAGATAGTCTAAAAGAAGCAGTTGTTAACATGAGGATAGTGGGTTAAAATATCTTCTGCTGATAAAGTTTCAAATAACTAGCTGAAGTACCCTAAAAGCAGTAAATTGTTCATGGCAGTATCATTTTTTGATGTTTGGTTATAACTGGCAGTTTCCTCCTTGAGATTTGCTTTTTCTTCTATGTGTTGAGTAATAAGGAAACATAGAAGGAAGAGTGATTAATGATGGGAAAGCAGAGAATTTCCTGGGAAATGAAAGAGCTGTGAGAAAAGAAATAAGCGCAGAAACAGTGCCGATAGATATTTTCTTTTGCTTTCCAATTTGTTCTGTCTCTTCTATATGGCATGTGTTGTGACTTCACCATGTGGTCCAGTTGTACATGGCTTGAACTGATCCATCTACATTTTAGGGGAGCCAGGTTTTGGAGAAACATCCTTTGGATTAATTGGCAGATGATAAAAGCCAATGAGTGAATGAACCTGTAAATGCATCTGCACCTCTAAAACTAGAAAGAACTTAATCCTGCATTTGCATTTTACTGTGGAACTACACAATTCTGCATAAATATGTTTGAGAAGTGATTAGATTGATGTCAGATTTTGCCTGGAATAGGCATGTAGAATGATAATTATATATAAGGTTTTCCTAATGTAAGGGATCTCATGAAAGCTTTTATACATGTTTAATTTTAAGCATGTGATTTGCACTGCTGATCTGAATGACAAATGGATCATTCATATGTATATTCGTAAGCATAAATCTAAGGTTTTGTGTGTTTTTCTTGAGAAGGATGGTGCAACCTGACATGTTTTTAATAGCAGTCATTTTGTATGCATTTTAATAAGAGTAAATTTTTTTCTCAGCTATTGAAATAATATACTGTATGTTTGCTGTCTTTTTATTTTTAAGGGTGTAAAGAGTCTAAATATAATAGATTCACAGTTTGGGGATTTTAAAACTAGTTTTACCCTAAACACTTGTGCTAATATAAACATTGGAACTTTAATCTCTAAAAGTGTGAAAGCATATTTCATATCAGAAGGATAAACGTGGTAAAAATAGAACACTATAGAAGCCTTGTACTCAAGATTCACTGCAGATTAAACTCAAAATCTGATCTGTGAAAGAATGTCATTGAGCATGTTCTGACTTCTTAAATAGCTAATTTCTTTTTAAGCATGGATTAAAACTTAGAAAACCTCAGTTCTGAACTAAGGAACAGAAGCAGCAGGCCTCTTGAAATAAACTGAAATACTGACTGAATCTTGTGGGGTGGAGACTGTTAACAAGTAATGTATGCAATGGCATGTATATTGCTGTTGGGTGAAGTTGTTGTTCAGTCTGAGAGTTCAAAGTTCAAGCAGTAATTTTAAAAAGAGGTATTTCTATTTCTGGTTGGTGTCTGGTCTGTACTTGCTTTGTGAAGCAATTCTTTATTATTGATTTTACGCAGATCATAATGAAAAGAATCTGAAGGGAATAGCTGGGTTTATGGCCTAGAGCATATATATTAAAAAAAATGCAGCAAGAAGTACAGCACTGGAGATTTTAATTAAATGTGGTGGGAAGTGAGCTACTGTGTTCTTCGTACTTGGTTGCAGTTGGGTTGTGAAACCTTCTAACTAGGTTGTATCATTGTTATGTGTTTGATTACTAAACAGTGAAACAATATTCAGACATTTGTGTGTTGTGATAATGATTGTATCTAGTCTTCATTGTGAAAAGCTAGTAGTAAAATACAGATGGGTTAAATTTACTTTCCAGCTAAGAATATTGAATCATGAGATATTTCAACAAATTCTGATGCTGCGTGCTCTGTGACAGTCAAGTTTAACTCTAATTTTGGTTTCGGTGCCAGTCCAAGCATATGTCCAGCCTAAAGCAAAATCCGGTCCAAACTCAAATGCCAGAATATCCCAACCTGCGATTAATTCTTTGCCAGGCATGCGGCTGTTCCATACAAACCTACCCTTTTTAACTGAAAATTTGAAGCAGATCTCTGATTTTCTGATGAGCTATCGAGACAAGGCTTTGATAGTCCTGATTGATTGTTGCCTTTCCTTGTTCATCCCAAACATACAGAGAAGATCCAGTTTCATAAATAAGAAAAATAGCCTTCTGCAACATTAAGCTCAGTGTTGAAAAACTGGTGTTCAGGAATTTATTTCTTCTCAGCAATGAGGGTAGTTCCCTGTGATCCTGGCCAGATCTCTTGTGGCCTATTGCTGACTGACCATTAATATCATTTTTGAGGAGAGCAATTTATACTGTTTTTAAGCCACAGAAAAAGGTCTCCCCAAACCACAAGCCAGCGTTAAACAAGCCCCCAGTATTTAGCTTTCTCATGAGCAAGTGAGGAGCTGACTGAAGTCACTAAAAGTATCTCTGTATTACCACTGTCTCCATCAAGATGGATTACACCGAGGCCATGTTTTTTCTTTACTGCAGGAGTTCCTATGTATAGAGTCAAGAAATATATTGATAGGTATGAGGCGTGTGATAATGTAGGTTAACAATTGTTTTCCTGTCAATAGAACGGGCGTGGATACCATTCCCCTTGTTAACAGTTCTTGCCTCTCCTTTCAGACTGAGCAGAGCAAACTATTACAGGCGATATGTTTCTGCATCTTCCTTCAGGACCTCACTCAGAGTCCTGCAGGCATATTTCTTTCTATATTACATATCTTTGGAAAGGTTGTGGGACAGTCTTCCTGACAGCATAGGCTGAAGTGCTACAGTGCATGTAGGACATTCTTTTCAGCTTTAGATATTGTTTACATTGAACATAAACATGAGTTTTGATGGCTAGTTAAAGTAAATGTGTATATGAAGGAGCAGCTGACTGTAAATGAACTCGGGAGAAGCCTGAAGGAAAGATGTTTCACAAAACTTGCTTTGGTGATGGAGTTGGTGGTTTGACAAGTCTGAGGTCTTCTGTACTGCTTACTGTTAAGAGAAACTGTAAGGTTCACGGTAATGAAACATTTATTGCATCCTGTAACAGAGGAGGAGACTTGGACACTGCTGCATGCAGACTAGCCATAAGGACCTGTTTGTTAGGTCCTTTCGATTTAGCTTTTGAATTTCCATATTATAGGTGAAAACATAGCCTATATGGCTTATAAAAATAAAGGAAAAACAAGCAACACACCAATAACTAGTTTAGACTTGAAGGAACTCAAACTTTTACTTCTCTGGGAGCTAGTGTCCAGTAACTAACAATTATGTCCAAGTATGTAGAGTTCTGCATGTTTTCCCTAGAGATAATGCTGCAGTGTTTGCAGAGTGTCATATTTCCTAAGCTGCTAAAGACTTCTCTGAAATGTTCTACTGTAATGTAAGCTATAAAACCTAAAATGAACTTTGATTATATATACGTAACACATGCTTAACAATTACGGGTGTTTTATTGGGTTTTGGATGCTTCTCCTTTCCATACGTGGCACCTGAACATTTTATTCCAGGTGCATTAAAGTATACAGTGTGTGTCTCTAGGAATCTGTGTGAACCAGATGAGTCTCAGGTAAGAAAGGGTTTAGCAGGGCAGCTAGGAGTTCTCTTGCTGCAGAAGAAGGACTCCATGCTCCAGGAAGGCAGGCAGGCAATGCTTCTTGCCAACAAAAGTGTAATTCTGAATGTGCTGGAGTGGTTCAAGGAAATGGATTGCAGCTGTAATTTGAGCAACTTTTAGTATTGACTGCTGTGTTTTGACATGTTCTGCATCATGTGGCTGGGACAGCATGGGGGGTTCAAGACCAGATTCAGTTAATTTCCTTGAGGTCACCGGATTCTTAGGAGCAGTTGAGAGGACAGCCCCCTGCAGGTGGATCTCAGCAGCAGTGAATTCAAAGATTCCTTGAACTCTGACTTAATTTGTGAGATTGAATTAAGTCTTTATCCCACATCTTAAAGAATGTATCTTACATTTGGGTGCTCTGCCTTTGTGCTGCAGCACTAATGCCATTTGCTGAGCTATTGTTGTTTCCCAAGATAATGTATTCATCTTTGTTGTGATACAAGAAAGAACATGTCTAATGTTTTGCACCGAGAAATTTTCCACTAATGCATTTCTGGGAGGTGAAGTAGAGTTTTGTCTTCCAATGAAGCATTTCAAATGCAGTTTAATGAATTTTATTTGGGTTGTTATATTTTAAATTGAAATGATTTTTACATTCCTGTTGGGGCAAGGTATTTTGAAAAGTGCCTGTCCCTTTGGCATCTCAGCAGTGTGCTAACATTCAGAGAAGAACATAGCCTTTAGCCTTTTCTTTTAATTAAACATCAGAAGACCCAGATGCCAAAGGGTGAAATATATTTATTTTTTGAACTCTTTCATCCTTGCCCAGTTGGATTGCAAGATTAGTTTGTAGTTGAGTAATTTAGACTCTTTTGTCTTATTGGATGTGTTTTGGGGACAGTCTCTAGATCTTGAGCAACTAACACTTTATTTTTCTCTTGAGTAATACGGTGTTTCATACATGCTGAGCATGTATAAATATAACTTTTAAAGTGAGGTTGGTTAACAGTTCTATAGCATCATTTTTTCTACTTAAACTATCAGCTTGGAGTGTTCTGGGAAAAATGTCACTGTATGGATGGAGTTGGCAGGCACAAAAAATAAGATTGGGATGAAAGTGGACAAAACGGGCATTGTATGATCAATAAAACCAAAATGATACTGTTTTGCATTTTAATAAACAATACAGCACAATTAAAAAAAAAAGTAAAAATAAGAGGGGAAAAAAACGTGTGCAGACCTGAAGTTGGCTTTAGTTTCCATGGCAAGTAGAAAGGAATTGCATAGTATTTTGCTAATGTTTATTGGGACCTGTAAATCTCTTATTCATCCTCAAGAGAAATACTGCATTTACCCATGTATTTCCATATCTGATTTTAATCTTCAGGGTACTGTTGTTCTCCGAGGGCAAAACAAAGTAAGGCAATGATTGATTAAAAATAGTCAAAAGTTACTGAATTTTAACATACTCTAAAGCATATGGTTTCTTTTTTTGTGGCTCACTCATTTAACTAAATCAGTATTTGATCACTACTTCAAAGTAATTCTCACACAAAGAATTTGGGAAACAGTGTAAAACTAAAAGCATCCACCCCATGGGAGAAAAAAGACTGCTGAAAATTCACAGAAGAGAGGCTCACAGAACTGCCTCAGCCTTCTGCCTAAGGAAGATTTTGCAGCTTGGTAGAAGGGGCCAGAGGCAAGACCCTGAGAAACTGACGTAGCTCTTCAGAAGAGTTTTTAATCTGCTCACCTCTTTGAGCTTCCAAGAGAAGAGAACAATGAGGCCAAGTTGGGCTGCGGGCCAAGCTTGCCCAGGTTCGCTTCTTGAATGGTAACCAATTAAATGGATGCTTAGGGGTAGAATACGGAGTGAGATGTTGTGGTACTTCCCCCCCCCCCCCGCCGGTAGCTTCTGGTTTTGTTTCTTAGCTCCTAATAAAAATATGTGGAAACTCTTTTTTCACTTTTTGAGCCAATCTAAAGTCTTGATATTCACAGCATCCTTTCACTATTACTTTCGTGATTAGTCATGTGAATGAAGTACTTATTTTAAAGCTGCTGTTTCTACTATTACTTTCTTTTTTTTTTTTAAACCAAGGAAGTGAATAGTAAATGGATATTTTCTCTTTTCACGCTGTGCCACTCTTGAGTTATCTCTGTCATATCCCTTCTAGTCAAATCTTCCAGCCCTTATCTGCTTAATTCTTCTGATACAGAACTTTTTGGTACCTCTGACCATACTTTTTGCTTGTCTGCATGCTCATAGATCCAAGAATGATCTTTCTCACTAAAACTGCATGCAGTATTGAAAATACAGATACCGTATTTGAGATACAGCCCAATAATGAACTTTTCTAGTTCTGTGGCATACTCCTAGAACTTACTCCTCGAAATTTCTTTGAATTGGTACACAGCCGTATTAGATTATGATTCTAAAGAATTGATTTTAAAGAATTTTTACCAATTACTCCAAGATCTGTTGTTTAAATAATAGTAGCTGCTTGAGTCCATCATTGTGTGTGAATATTCCAACCTTTGTGTTAATTACTTTGTATTTGTTAAGTTACATCTTACATGAAGTTTCGATGAAAAGAGCTCCAAAGGTTTCTGCAGTTTAAGCTAATCTATGATCTATCATCCTATTGTACAGACACTTCAGTTCATGAAATCTCCATTTCTTTGTAAGTAGCGTTCAAAGAAACAATTTTTCATCTTCTGCAAGCCTTATTAACCCATTATTTACTCCATTTCAATACTGCTTATCAATTTTTTGAACAATAAAAACCAAGTACTTATAAGGGGGAGACCTTCTTGGAAACCTATTTGGGGGGGGAAAAAAAACAACTGGTAAAATCTTCTACTTCCTATGCTTTTGCTGCTTCTTTTTCTGTGGGAACTGTCTAATCATGAAAACCAGAAGAGAGCCTGATAGTGAGTCCTATTAAAAGTGCTTTGCTGATCTGTTAGTGTATCTATCATCTTGATCCTCATGTTCATTGTCTACTTCTAAACTGTGTGCCCCATTTTTCTTTTTTCTTTTTTTATTTGTTGCATTAGTTATCTATATTTATCTGTATATTAGCAAATTCTGGTTTAATAGTAGACTTTACCAAGCTGCCTGGTACAAACATGAGATATTCATATGGGGGCATCTACTGATATCAGCTGAATTGCTTTAAAGCACTGCTTTCACACTCAATGTCGTTTATTTCTCTGGTACTGAGGCTGTTTTAAGAAAAAGGTTACAGATCATGATTAACAACTCAGCAATTTCATATTTGAATTCATTTAGCACCGAAGAGTCATTCCAAGTAGTGACAGTACAAAATTGATCTGATTGATTTTTTTTTTTTTGGTGGAATCAATTAGTTCAACCCTCTTGTTTTAATTCTTTGATGTTGTTCATCCAGGAAAAAAAAGGTAAGGTAACTTTATAAGGAATTCAAAGAAAGTACTTGAGTTCAGCTTTCTTTACTGCTCTTGCTGACCTGCAAATAAACAGAAGACTTGTTCAGTCTTGCACTATTCATAGCTTGCATTTCTTAATCTATAGTGCGTAACAGGGAATTAAATAGTAACTTTATTATCTGGTACCTTGAAAACTGCCACGGTTCATAACCTTAGAGGTTATTCTTTAACCAACTCATTTGGAGTGGCAGATGTGGGGAGAGGAGAGAACATGAAGCTCTGTCTTTTAGTTCACATGGTAAGGCAGCATGTTTACTCTTCTTGGATTTTTTTTCCCCTTAATTGGATTTGACAGCAGCAAATCGTATGAATTATGAAACAGTAACAAAAGATGCAGATGTGGATCACAGCTTTTCTTCCAGAGTAAAGGGGCATCTCTGGCAATAGCAGTTGTCTTGCAAGTACCAATTTTAGTAGAGTGAAATTTGCATAATACCACTAAATTTTCGACAACTTATTTTTTTTTCTCCTGTAAGATCCTGCAATTTGCCTTCTGTTTTTCCTTCACTTTTTTTTTTTCTTGATCACGGAGAGAAGAGGATAAATGGGGAGAGGCTCAAAAGGATGAGTAAAAGAATTACAAAGGTTTAAATCTGACTGTTCTTGGGTGTTTTACCCTGCTTTTGTTAGTGCTCTGTTTCTGATGCATTGGAATCCTGTAGGTAGCTCTGCACATGGCTCAGGCATCTGAGAAATGTTGAGTGATCAACTAAGCTCGAAGTGCTGATGCTGGGATTTAAATGCATAAAGGACATTCATTGTCAGAGCAGCGTTTTTGGGAGGAAGAACCAACTCCATGAGCTCTGCTGATGTCAGTTTGATCTCTGGTGGTTCTTTGATGTAACTACAGGCTGCTGCCACAAGGTGTGGTCTTCCTTCCCCACCTGGCTATTCCCTCACTGTATTTTT
This sequence comes from Anser cygnoides, assembly GCF_040182565.1. Taxonomy (NCBI): domain Eukaryota; kingdom Metazoa; phylum Chordata; class Aves; order Anseriformes; family Anatidae; genus Anser; species Anser cygnoides. The sequence goes on along the minus strand of NC_089880.1, from coordinate 6,404,992 downwards.
TTAAACTATAACGGTTGTCTGGTTATAGGACTAAGTTGCTTCAGAAAGTTGATGAAACGTCATGAGAGGAGGTGGTGGTGACGAGGGCATAAGTGATTTCCTCTGTGATCGGGTTGCTGAACCAGTGCAGTCCTGTGGCTGCGCATTTAGTGGGGGGTGCAACAGAAACCATTCACACTGGGTTCTGTGGAACATTAACTCTCATCCTTTCTTGCTTTGTGACGTGATTTGTGTCCTAACAAATTTCCTGGCGTTTGCTGGAGTACACAATCCATATTCACACTGCAAATAGAACATAGGAGATCTCTCACTGTTGGGAAGGTGTAGATGAGGGGTATACATGTGTTTATTTTATTTTCTTAAGTAGGAATTGGGAATGAAAGAGGCCAAAAAATCTTAAGATGTAGCCTGATTGTTATGGCAAGACTGACATCTAGACAGAGGACTAGATGTGATTCCTATCTCTGCCTGTGATAATTTAGCAATAACAATTTATTTCAACAAAAAAGTGACCGTTGATCACTTTATCGTACACTTGCATTTATATCTTTATGGGGAACACCCTTTTACTGCTTGTTTATTTATCATGTGATCCATTTCAAGTTAAGTACATAAATGATAACAGAAAATCAAGCTATTTATTTTTTTAAACAATTTTTGGATTTGTACTAAAATTGCAAATAATTTTCTTTGTTAAAAAGGGAGGGAGTTTGCAGAAATTAGCGCATCAGAGTTGCGTGTAGATTGTGATATGCCAGTCATGCCAGAAGAGAGAGGGTACTTTATAAATGAAAAAAGTGAGATAAAATAAAATGTAGGACATGCATGTATGTACAGATTTTGTTACATTCATTGGATACTTGAAACATGACCTGAGTTTCTGTGTGCAGGTATGTTGACTGAATGAGGCTAGGGATACTACAAATGCATAGAAAAGCTGGACATACCACAAAATACCATGCCCTTTGGACTTCTTCCAAGTTACGTGCATAGACTGCCGGTGCTTCAAATGTGCAAAGTATGCAGAATAAAAACAAAATCACAAGTATGGATTGGGGATAAACAACTTGATCTACATTGTGGTAACAGTGAAATCACAACTCGACCTTTTTTTTACTGTTACAAATTTTTTAATGAAAGCAAGTTTTTGCTATTTTCAAACTGTAGTCTGTACAAAAAAGAGATCAGTAGGTGTACTTTTTGAAGCCATGTTTCAGACAAAGCAGCAGTGTCCCTTCACTGCTTAATGCAGTGCCACAATTCTTGACAGTGCTTGTCTATATAGGTGTTTCCATGCAAAGAATCTTTATTCTGTGCTGAGACTTTTTTTGTATGTAGGGTAAGAGCTGCCCATTAACAAGTAAAAGATACCTGCCACAAGAAGGGTAGAGGCTAACAAGAAGACATATTGCTTGAGGAGGAAGACCACAAGAGTGTTTAACTTGGAATGCTGAAGGATTATGCAGCATTATGAAGAGGGTGCGTGCAAGCGAGCTTAATCCGTCATTTGCTGGAACCTGCCTGCTTTGTCAGGCATCTGCCACTTCCTGCTCGTGTTATGTAATCGTTTAAAGCAACTCTTTTGCCAGAGAGTTTGTTTCTTGTAATTAGCAGAAACTGAGAGGAAGGTCTTTTATCTTAGAGTCAGATGCTATTAGTCAATACAGAGCACAAAAGAAATATGAAAGATAATTTTTATTTTTGCAGTGTTTGATGAATAAAATCTCAGCACATTTCCGGTAATGCATATTTTTAAGTTCTATTTGAGACCTGCTAAAGATGCTAGCTGGCTCAAGTCTGCCTTTTTATAGATTATAATATGTACAGTTACCATCTTGCTGTCCACAAGTTACTTAAGTGTACAGATAGCACAGTCAGCAGGATGACTAATTCCATTTGTGCTGATTAGACTTGTTGAGAGGTAGGGTTGCCTCCCGTCATGCTGTGCTTTCAGGTATGCTGCAAGAGAGATTGGACTATCATACTGTTACTGCAGTGTATATGTTTTTTAGAAAGGACAATTTTTTGTTGTTACTGAACTGACCAACTTTTGTTCAAAATTAGTCGGTGAATGTGCTACAGCTTACTCAACAGAAAATGCTGAGGTCCTGTTCAAGGTTCATGGCATTTCACAGTATTAAATTAAGCTTACAAAGTTGGCGGCTCTTGTTCTCCAGCCTTTTTCTTCTGACTCCTTGCCACAGAATTATCCCTGGGCCTGCAGAAGATAGTATAAAAAATACAGCTTGAAGTAATTACTTCTCTGAAGTCATGGATTATTATTTTCTTTTTCTTCCAAGATTTGTCCCTTTTTTTCAGAGCCTTTTGCTGCACGCAGCTTCCTCCTGTCTGGGCACACCTTCATAGCTTGTCTATAGTATCTGCCCAGTAAAAGTTGTTAGCTCCTCAGGGCATATACTTGTTTGAACAAATACACCTTTTAGAATGCCCTACCTGTCTTTGGGACCACATTAAAAGACATGGTAATTAACGATGGTTAATCTTCATACCTTGTACCTTTATATAAAGCAGCACCTTATTTACCGCTGTTTTAAATTCATACGATAAAACTCTGGTTTGCTCAGTTTTGAAGAAAATAATGAGGATTCTTAATTTTGAAGCAATATTATTTTTAAAATTCATATTCCTGATTTACTCAGTAGATTACACTAAAATAAAGTGCCATTAATTTGTCAATAGAAGCAAAACCAGTGTATTTTTGAAACCTGATGATTCTTTGTTTATTCACATAACAATATTTTAGCACTAGGGCATATCTAATGCTTGTTCGGAGTGCTGAGATTCTTTTCAATCTAGACGATTCCAAAATCCCTTACTCTACCAAAGATACCTACTTACATCACTGAAAGTAAGGACTAGTTGCTTGCATAAGATCTTGAAAAAAACATGAGAGATTATACAAAACATTTGTTTGAAAGAAGACATGCTATGAAACAAAAAAAAAGTGTTTCATTGAAAGATAAGTAGTTTTCAGTCCAGTTTATCACAGAATAAATGTGAATGTGACCCTTGTAAAGTGACCTTCCTAGCTCTCTGCCCCTTTCTTTCAGTACTGTCTTTTTGGAAAGGATAAATTGCAGACGTCAAAGTTTTAAATACTAAATACAAATTTCTGGGTATAAACAATAAGCTGTGAAGGGCACAACCAGGTATTCCAGAGCAGTGCACTGAAGTTTTCAGTGTCAAGCTTGAAATACAACTGGAGTTTAGTGAAGAGGTCTCGTGTACTTGAGATATTTGAAAATGGGATTCTTTATTGCTACAGTTACATACGGATGTACAAGACCAAAGTGTGCGCGTCTGTTAAGAAATAAAGCTAAGCAAAGCATTAAGTTCAGCCTTGACTTGGCAGCTGCTACTGAGGGAGGAGTATCTACCTCAGTGAGTGTCAAAGCACCTGTGCTGCTAATATTACTAATGCTGCTCTTATTGTCACTGAGCATTAAAAAGAGCTATCCTCAAATATCTTTGCTGAACCCCCCCCCCCCCCCCCAAAACCACTAGCTAATTAGTGCTGTTGTTCAGAGCGAGGGAAGATGTCTCTGTGCATTGCTCTTAAACCAAACTACTTCAATCTTAAATATTTCTACACAGGTTTATTTTTACAAGTTGCACAATTTCAAAAATTCAACCATGTAAATTGAATAACACAGCTAGAGTCGTTCATTTTCGTTGTAGTGAACTCTTGCTATGATCTGCAGTGTAACTCCAAGTTTTGTGTGGGTTTTCTCTGGAAATGGAGCTACAGGTACTTATCAGGAGAATTTTTGCTAACGATTAGGTCTACAAAACCCAAAGAAGCAAAAGGACTTCCTAAGTTGTGGTGTTTTTCTGTTTCTGATAACAAGTTGTTGATCAGACTGTTAGCAGACAGATTTTTTCCTCCCACACAGCATTATTTGAGTTGATGGTTGACCATTTTTGCAGAGGTCTTTGCCAAGAATACAGCTTACATACACAGCATTAAAGAGAAATGGTGGAAAAAATCTTTGAATAATTAAAGGAAATGGAGATTTGATGAGCAGTAAAGGACTGGAGGGAACTCTGATTGCTGCTTCAAGATCTTTAAGGAGATACAATAGCAGGAACAGTTGAGGGGGAACAGTCATGGAGAACAGGTTAGAGAGCTTTGATCTCTTTGTTAGTTCTGTTTGTCCTGTAGGATGGCAGTCCTGAAATCACCTGTCTTGAAGTGAAAGAGAAATATGAATGTGGTTTGGAGTGTGTTTCAAATTCGTCATCTGAATCATGAGACAGTGAAGCTGTCCTCCGTCTGTGCTAGGGAGTTCTCTGTTTATGGAAGGGAGTTCTGGCTGGGCTGCATAAGCAGAAATTTAAACAGTTGAATAAGGCTAATGGCAACTATTAATTTTTTAAGAATCAGCCTTCTGAAGTCTTCTGACTTAAATTCGAGTGAAACAGCAAAACCATTGTTTTGGTTAGTCATGTGAAAAACACGGAGTCTTTACTGAATATTACTCAAAGACAAACTTGTAATCAGAAGACAAACAGAAGTGAAACATTCAAAACATTCTTGGGTACCCTCAACGTTTCAGTCGTCTTGCCTGGATATAAGATTTATGTGCAATATCTAAAATTAGAACTTTTAATTATGATGACATTCAAAAATAATGACTTAAGATGGGGAGAATAATAAGTTCAATTAAAATATCTTTTGAGGTATGTCTATGTACTTATTCACTGAATTAATTTTTCCCAATAGTAATTATTTAAATTATTGCCTCTCTGAAAAGGGCACTTTAAAGACTGCGCTGACATGTTCCATGAGTTCTGTAATTTGTCAGAAGTTACTCAGCCTAAAAGTAAAAAACAAAACCAAACAAAACCCCAACCACAACTATTGTCTTCCATGTCTTTAGTAGACAGTCCAGCAAGCTGAGTGGTGGCATTGCTGTACTTGGGTCCCCTCACCAGCTACGAAGTCTTTCTAGAAAGCTTTTCCCTTTGGCAGTAACTGTATAATGCTATTGACTTCCCCAGTTGCAGAAGTAGATGCCACTGATTAGGAATTAAGAAGCAGTTCTCTTGATAAAATGCAAGAGAAAAATGCTTTTAATTCTGCAAGGAAATCATTAGGAACAGGAATGTAAAACAATGATGAACACAAAGCTAGAAGGGCTGATTTGAAGAACATACAGAGTGCTGTAGGACTTTGTTTTTATGTACTCTGTGCTCAGAGTAGAACATCTCTTTAATTAGCTTTTTATAATATTAGTGTTGAACCAAGATGTTGCCAAGAAAGGTAGTAAAGCTTAGGTTTTTGTGTGTGTATAAAATCAACAAATTGTCATGGATGCTCAGTTTGTAAGTGTAACTCCATCCACCTGCTCTTCACACTCCTGTCCCTAAGAAGCCATCTATTTTCCTCTTTAAGTGATTTTTTAAAGCTCCTTATTACTTTATTATCTGCAGTTATGCTTGATCTGAAATCTTCACAGCCTAACTTGACTGACTGTAGTATAAATGCTAATTTTGGATTCCTTTGCTTTTACTTAAATGTGGGGCTTACTTTGTCTGTTAGTCTTTAGTTTGTGCTGTTAATGCATTTGCTACACTGTGGGTCACTGTTCAGATATTTAATCTGATGACTCAACGAGGTGCTGCCATGAGTTGCTTTGCCCTTATTTCCTTGTTGAAGGGTGAAGCTGGCTGGAGATGTCTGCTCTGAGAACTGAGACAGAGTATTTCTTCTTGTCTTTGCTATGGGAGGCTTATCAATCACAGGATGTCAGTCTGTTCCTTGTCCTTGCTGCACAGCCTGTTTTTCTGCAGCTATAAAAATAAGTAACAAAGGTTTGGAACAAGTTCAGAGTTTCCAAATAGACACCTAGCATGCTCTTTTGGGGAAAGAAAGAACGGAATTAGTGAGACTTCATGTCATTTCCTGTAAGAAAAGCAGCTCTCTTTGTGTTGAGGTTCTGGAAACATCAAGATGTGGCCCTGGCAGATGGTCTGAAATTCTTTCAAATTCAAAGCTTCTTGAAGTCAGGAGGCTTTCTTCAATTATGCTAGTGGCTTTTGGATCAGTTTATAAATATTTGGTAACTGGGATGTATTTTTCCTAGAGAAAAAGTAAGTCTTTCTTCCTTCAAGACTCATGTTAACTAGGAGTGCATGTTCAGTGCAGATAAAGCTGTTTTATGCCTTTATGCTTATAGTACATAGTGTATCCACCAATTCACCCTTGTATCCTGGTCTCCCATGCTCTGTCATTATTCTGTATATTAAAATGATTCCTACCCAAAGCAGAAACCATGTTCTGCATTGTTTGGAAATAACAGATGCTGGAATCAATTTTGACATATATAGGTTGTTGTAGGGCATACATTATGCATGTTGTTGGCCAAAAAAAAAAAGTCAGCATTTTGAAATCTGCATGAAACTCTGAGGGTCATTCAGTACCTTTCATAAATGGAGAGCTGCTGTAAGGAATATAAGTAGTTTATATGAAATGATGAAAACATATATAATGGGTCTTCTAACTTTGTATTGCTTCAGTTCTAAAATGTAACCTTCCTTGACTCTGGATGCCATCCAGAGGGACCTGGACAGGCTTGAGGGGTGGATCTGTGCGAACCTCATGAACTTCAACAAGGCCAAGTGCAAGTCCTCCACTTGGGCTGGGGCAGTCCCAAGCACAAATCCTGGCTGGGAGGAGAATGGACTGAGAGCAGCTCCGAGGGGAAGGTGTTGGAGGTGCTGGTTGATGAGAAGCACAACATGAGCCAGCCATGTGCACTTGCAGCCCAGAAAGCCACCTGTATCCTGGGCTGCATCCAAAGCAGCGTGGCCAGCAGGGTGAGGGAGGGGATTGTCTCGCTCTGTTCTGCTCTTGTGAAACCCCACCTGGAGCCCGGTGTTCAGCTCTGGGGTCCCCAGCACAAGAAGGATGTGGACCCGTTAGAGTGAGTTCATCCAGAGGAGGCCATGAGGATGATGAGAGGGCTGGGGCACTTCTCCTGTGAAGACAGGCTGAGAGAGCTGGGGTGCTCAGCCTGGAGAAGAGAAGGCTCTGGGGAGACCTTACAGTGGCTTTCCAGTACCCAAAGGGGGGCTGCAGGAAAGGTAGGGAGGGACTCTTTGTCAGGGGGTGGAGTGATAGGACAAAGGGGAATGGATTTAAACTGAGAGGGGCGTTTTAGATTGGACATTCGGAAGAAATTTTTTGGAAGAAATTCTGTAATCAGAGGGTGGTGAGGCACTGGCACGGGCTGCCCAGAGAAGCTGAGGATGCCCCATCCCTGGCAGTGTTCAAGGCCAGGTTGGATGGGGCTGTGAGCAACCTGGTCTGGTGGGAGGTGTCCCTGCCCGTGGCAGGGCGTTGGAACTGGGTGGGCTATAAGGTCCCTTCCAACCCCGACCGTACTATGATTCTATGACCCGTAGCTATAAGATTAAAATACTCAAAGGTGTGGTGTGTTTTCTGAAGGGTATTATTTTTCTATAATGCAGCTAAACTGGTACTTATTTAACTCCTACTCTAGCATGCTTTCTGCTTTTCTCACAAGGTTTGCTTTAGATAATCAATTTGCTTAGATCTGTGACCCACAGCTTGGCTATGAAGACTTTACTAGGAATCTTGGTGTTTTTCTCCTTTTCAAGTGAAGCAAGATTTAGGAATTTATTTATGGAATAACTGGGCCAGTTTGTTGCTCCTTGATTTGAAGGTCAGAAACTGCAAAGCTGGTTTAGCATCTTAAAAATAGGCAGGAAGCTTCCTGACAAAAGTTTTCAGTTACGTGGAAATGTGACCTCATGGAAATCAATGAGATTTTTGTTGGAATGTTATCTGCTTTTAAACATAATCATGAAAAAAAAGTATATCTTTTTGCCAGATATTTTTCCAGGAGTTTTCTGGAGTTGTCAGATACACTCGATACTGCAGTTATGTACATCATAATGGCAGTCTCTAATGTTAATTGCATTTTACATTCTAGTCTTTATTTGTGATAGAAACAGTATAGAATGTTAATCAATGGCTACACTTAAAGAAGTTCTGTAACATACCACTTTTTCCTGTTTTGTTTTCCAGCAAGTACTCAGGTTTGTTAACAAGTGTATTTGTGATGAATCCGTGTGCAAATTAAGAAAGTAACCTCTAGAATATTTTTCTTGTCTATCTTGAGCTTGCCTGAGCTTCAGTCAAACACTTGATATACAGGCTCAGAGGAACTGATCTGTTACGAGAGGAGGCTAGAAACTTGGCTCATTTAGACTAGCAGAATGAAAGTTAGAAGGGTATGATTGCTGTCTGTAACAAATGCAGGCAGGGAAAAGAACTATTCAGCCTGTAATCACTAGGTGAAATGGATCTAAGTTGGCCATGAACTGATTTATGTTGGACAGTAGAAAATGCTGAAATGGAAGTTGTGAAATGAACAGTAGCAACAAACAAATTAGTTTTAGGATAAGCTTGCTAAACAGATAAAATTGAATGAGCTGGTTACTCTGGTAAGAATGGATGGGATTAGATCCATCACACCTCTCTGTACTGTAATTAACATTGCTGTAGGATTTTACAGAATTAAGCATATTGAATTATATGAAAGTATTCTAGGCGTAGTATATTTTAACATGATTAATTCTTCATTATATCTTAAATAATTCTGCTAGTTCACACACTGCATTTTTCCAAATTCTATTGGCCTGGTTTTCAGAGATGCTAAAAATCATAATTACCAGTGAAATACCGGTAAATAAAAATTACAAGTAATTTTACACATTTATGATTAACTTAATAATTTCAGAAATGTATTGTCTTAAAGGAAAATAAAGCACTGCAAACAATAGGATTTGCACTGAAAAATGTACGAGAATTTCTTCATTCTCACCTGGGATTAATACAAAGGTGGCGTTTTAAGTATGTTGTTTCTGCACATTAGTAATGTGATAAACTAAATCACCTGATACACAGTTTCATAAAGCAAATAATGTTTTTATAGGTTTGGTTAGACTTCCATGTATGTCTCTAAGATGAGGGCATGCTCACAGTTAATCATGTATGCAGAGCTATCATTTATATTGTGATGAGGGAGTTTTCTTGCATTAGGATGAAGTTGTCAGCTTTGAGTAGCTGCTTGTATGCAGCATTGCTTTCATTTGCCACACAATAGGTGCAGTGTCTCTTGATGCTCAATCAGAATTTCAAAGCATGACAGCATTAAGCTGAGAAATAAAGCAAGGTCTGGTATTTACCTAAGTAGAATAATGGCCTAGTAATAATTAGGTGCCCATTTTAGGTACACCAGTAACCTGAAGAAATAGTAAAAGTTATGAAGTAATTTGGATTGAGTAATGTAGGAACTGGTATTATTTTGCTTAATGTTTCATCAGCACTTGGGAGTATTATTTATTCTTAACTACAGAGTAGTAATTATTGAACGTGATTTCTTTCATGTTTCATACAATTTAGAGGAGATCATGTAAGAGATGACAAATAATTGTGCTTCTTGCCGCCTAAATTGCAATAATGATCTTGCAGCAAGATTAGGTCTTTTCCAGACGTACCAATCCTTTCTGTTAGAAGTTAATCACTAACCTGGTCTCCTATGACAGGATGACCTGCTTAGTAGATGAGGGAAACAGAGGTTGTTTAAATGGATTTTAGTAGAGCATTTCACGCTTTTCCACAGGATTTTTTTAGGAGAAACTGTCTGCTTGTGGCTTGCACAGGTGAACAGTTTGCTGGGCGAAGAACTGGCTGGATCTCTGGGTTCAGAGAGTCCTAGAGAATGGAGGTCAGCCCGCTTGGTGGCTGGTCACCAGTGCTGTTCCTCTGGGCTCGGTGTCGGGGCCTGTTTTGGTTAATGTTCAATCTAAATGCGGGGACCGAGTGGGCCCTCGGTGTCTTTGCGGACAGTACCAAGTTAGGTGGGATTGTTGATCTGCTTGTGGCTTTGTGGAGGGATCTGAATAGGTGGGATCGATGGGCTGAGTCCAATCACATCACACTCAAGAAGGCTACGTGCCGGTTCCGATTTTGGTTCATAACCCCATGCAGTGGTACAGGTTTGGGGAAGAGTGGCTGGAAAGTTGCCCAGCAGAAAAGGACCTGGGGGAGCTTGTTGAAAGCAGACTGAACATGAGCCAGCAGTGTGCCCAGGTGGCCAAAACACATATGGCATCCTGGCCTGCATCAGAAATAGTGTGGCCAACAGGACTTAGGGAGGTGATTATCCTCTTGATTACAGCGCTGGTGAGACCACAATTTGGATATTGTGTTCTGTTTAGGGTCCTTCACTGCAGGTAGGATAGCGAGTTGCTCGAGTGTTTGCAGAGAAGAGCTGTGAAGCTGGTGAAGGGACTAGAAAACAAGACACGTGAGAAGCAGCTAAGGGAATTGGGTTTGTTTAGTCTGGAGGAAAGGAGGCTGAGGGGAGACCTCATTGCTCTCTACAACTACCAGAAAGGAGGCTGCGGTGAGGAGGGTGGTGTCAGTTTCTTTTCTCAGGTAACAAGTGACAGGATGCGAGTAAATGGTCTCAAGTTGCAACAGGAGAGGTTTAGATTGAACATGAAGAAGAATCTTCTTGAAGAAGGGTGGTCGTGAGCTGGAATGGGATGCCCAGAGAAGTGAGGGAGTCACCGTCCGTGGAGATATTATAGACATGTGTGGGTGTGGCACTAAGAGACATGGTTTAGTGATGGGACTTGGTAGGTCAGGTTGGTGCTTGGACGTGATCTTGAAAGTCAAACCCAGGTGACCCTGATTCTATTACTTTCCAGTAAGAAGCTGTTTAAACATGGCTGCCCAGTGACCTTGACTTTGTGTGCCTTCACTCTTATTTGTACTATTAGTATACGTTCTTACAAAATCTTACTTAACCAAAAAAGTTTGAGGTTAAGATTATAAATGGATATGCCCACTTAATTATAGTAATCTTGAAAATTCCATGTGGAGCTAAAACCAGGGAAATTATTACACAAAGTATAAATTAAAGGTAGAGCGAGAGTGATCAACAGTAGACCTATTCTATTGAAATGATGCTTTCCTTGGCAGTATAAAGACTGAAAAAAATGCTATCATAACATCTTTTAAGTCTTTGCTATGTTTCTTATGGAGCTGGCACTTCTTCACATGATTTCAAGTATTCTTATAATATCACAGGACACTGTTTTAGTGCAATAGACTAGCTGTCCATAATGCTTTAAGTATTTTTTTTTTCAAGTGCAATTATAGTTATAAGAACATGGAGTTAGAGTACCCACAATTTTCTCTTCGTGCTGAAATCTCCCTCCCCCTTATTTCATATCTACTGGGGAGGGCTCTTGAACTGTAGTCAGAAACAATGACTTAATTCTTTGTAGAGGTAGCGAGAATAATCTTTGAGTGAAATATTTTGTTTCTCTAGGGGTGGATTGCTCTCTTTAAATAAAGAAAGAAATGTGGTTCAGCTGTCTAAATGCAGCCGGTATTCATTTAGAAGTAGTAGTGTGCAACCAGAGTTCTTGTCTTGAAAATGAAACATTAAATTGATCTAAGCTTCACTACATGTAACCCAAAATATTGTCAAAAAATGAAGGAATGTCAGCCTTATTCTCTTGAGCATGTTCACAAGAGCAGTAGGCTCTTCAGTAATATTGATCTAAAAGCTATGAGATTGTCCATATTGGTATTTTTAATACCTGTTCATCACAATTTTTAGCTTAGAATTACAAAAATAACAGTGAGATTTGAACAATACGCAGATCCAGGGATCTCTGCACTTATAGAAGGAAGAGGAGGGAAAGGAATGAAGGAGGAGGCTCTTCTAGGAAGAGTCTTCATGGAAATGAAACAAACTTTGCCCTAAGAAGAAGGAAGGACAAATTATTTTTTTTCCTGCCCTTTTTATTTAAAAATAGTTAAAAAAAAAAAAAAAAAAAAAAAAAGCTAGGCTGTATGTGATAATAAACTTTTATGAGGTAATAATCAGGTGAAAGAAATAGTCTGCCTTTGTGCCATAATCAGGTACCTATTAAACAGTGTCTTTTGGATGCTTTTATGGTCTTTATACTTCATAAATTGTTGCTAACTAAAATATATTTGATTTTTTAATTTGTTTTTTGTTTGTTTGTTTTTGGTTCAGGTTTACCAAAAATGCAAGTAATTCGAAACTACAATGGAATACCCCAACCAGCGCCACAAGATGGTCCACCGTTGCATATCCAGATTGGGGACACTATTGAACTTATTACAGGCGATGCACATAGCTTATTTTGGCAGGTACTGTATGGTTTACCAAATAGCCATTAATCCCAGATAACAAATGTGTTGATATTTTGCTTTTGTAACTTCCTTTTTTTTTTTTTTTTGAACAAGGAAAATCTGATTTGTTTTAACCAAAATAAATATCTAATACAACTGTTCTTACTTTTGTAGTACCAACAGTACCTATATTGTGTAAGGCTTGAATGTTGCAGCCTTAGAGTAAAAGTCGTATTGAGTAAATCTGCAAGAACAGGACATAGGTAGCAGTCCTTCCATTGAAATTATAGGAGTTAAGGAGAGGGTTTGACATATAAATGGCAAAGCCCTATGTATTTTCACTCATTGCTTCTCCGGCATGGCAGAACTGGAATCTGTATTGGCAAAACTCAGTTACAGGTAGTAGATTTATGGGGGAGAGAAATTGCTCTGCAAAACAGAACCACACCTAAGCATCTTGATTACCTCTCAAGTCATTTGAGGGTAGTTTTTATGTACAGAGGACAAGTATAATCTATTGACAGCAACATTAGTTACCTTGATAGAAATTCAGTATCACATAATACATATCACTACTGTTAATGAAATTTCTTTTTAGTTGAGCACTATAAAGAAGAATTAAAAATGCTGGAAAGTTTATTTACTTTAAAGATAGGTGTATGAAAACGTCTCATTTTCTTGTTTTTTTTTTTTTTCATACTAGAATCCTGCATACTACTGATATTATTGGATTATAGATTATTGGATTGAAAACAGAGCAAAATAGAAGAACATCCAGGGTAGTAATAGAACAATAACAGGGAAGCATCAGCTGTCTTCAATTGTTGTAGCTGTTTGATTTTTTTGTTTGATTTTATTTTTTCTCTATGGCTATATTAAATTAATAAATATAGTCATAACAGCTTGGTCTGTAACATGAATTAAGACATAATTGTTTTTCGCTGGCTTCAGTGAGGATGATCTTCTCCAAACTATTCAGGACAGAATCAGTGAACTCTGTTCCTATACTTCTGGGTGATCCTGAACAACTTTTAACCTGGGGAGGTCATAACCAATAGAATTACTTTATCTATTAAACAATATGTAAATAATTGTAAAAGAAAAAAAATTGCTATATAGCAGACCGATGATATTTCACATTGTGAAAAATAAATTTTGTCAAACGTTGGTAGTCAGATTTTTGCCTATATAGATTTATATTTAGGGCTTTGTTCTTAAATTCTGATTCAGAGAAGTACTTAAGCATGTTCTTGATTTGGGATCAAGTGACCAAGTAGACAGTATAATTATCAGACTAATACACTTCGTATAAGCTAGAATTATTGTGACCTTGTGGGACTAATTCTATTGTTATGTCCATATCCATCCATCCATCAACTCAATCTACTGGAATTATCGTCAATGTTATTTATACCTATCATGTTAAGTAATTTAGCTAGAATCAAATTGTGTTCAGCTAGCAGAAACTGGAAAGTGGGCGAGGCTTTTTCCTCAGAAGCCTCAGTAACAGTTTTGAATCTTAGTGAAAATTCTCATGTTCAGTAGAATCACTCAGGAAATCTTTTCCTTAACAAGTGGTCTTGTCACAGACTGCTCAATAAAGGTTTTCATAAGACTTGTGACAACATCTGTATTTTAAAATGCATATTAAGAAAACTTCAAAACATTTTTATGAAAATCTAAATTTTATTCAAGAGGCATTTTAGAATAACTTGTAGCTGACCTGCAAAACAGTAATATAAAAATGGATTTTTAAGTGCACCATTGCTCATTTTAGAAATTCAAATTCTTGTAATAGAGAAGTATTTGTGGTTTAATTTTTTCATTCTTTACAGTATGTCAAACACCCCAAGTTATTAAGCAATACTTACTTTAAACTACAGCTGGAAAGCAATACTATCAAATGTGTTTTGACAGATATCAAAATTCTGTGAAGTTAATGTTTGCATGAATGATTGTATAGCAGTTACTGTGGTAATTCTGCAGTCAGTCAAGGCTGTACACAGACATGAATCTACCTGTTACACAGCCTGGAAAACAGAAGCAGGATTTTTTTTCTGTGATGGCCTTCCCAGAGACCATCTGACCAATCACAGAGACAATAAGATGGTTGAGATATGTATTTCTGTATGCTGTGCATTTGCTTTCTGCCTCCCCACTAGTATCATTCAAAACCTAAGCTTTCTTTGAAGAGAAGGTGCAAGGGGATTGATACTATCACAAGAAATCTTACTGTTCTCAGTAAACACTTGTGTAGAAAAAGGATGGTCCTGTGCTGATCCTCTTGTATCCCATTTTGCATGACTGCTTTTCTTTCCTGTCAAGGTGCAGAACTGGAAGAGCCATGCTCTTTGCCTAGGTGTTGCTTGTTTATCCTCACTTACAGAATGAAATTAAAAAAAAAAAAAAGGGGGTGGGGGAGATTGAGAGTGGGTGGGTGGAGAGAAATTTTGACATTTTAAATGGAAATTTCAGACCCTTAACCAGAGCACTACTAGTTGTTTCAGCTGTAATGGTGTACCTTTTGAAGTAGTCTTGTTTTTATTGTGGACGTGAGCATTTCTCTCCTCTCCAGTTTGCTCTGAGTAAACTGGTACCTGCTTAACCTGAGGGCAGGCTTTCAGGGGTGCCACGATGCCTGCCATAAGATATAATGTAATTCTAGCTTTGCAGGTTTCCACCGCAATTACCCACCATCCTCAGGCAATCGTCTTTCTCAAGTATGCTGAAAGAGTACAGGTAATTCCTGGGCTGATTCTTTCCATTCTCAAAACCAGCTTTTCTTTAATGCAAATTAAACCCATATCAAGTAATTGCTAATACAGATGTCCTTCCTAATGCTTCAGTAGTTAGTAGTCCTGCTGTAAACATCCAAAAGACATTAAGTATATTGTAAATATACTTATGATATAAAACTGGAAATTGTGTTTGAGAGCGAATTAATTTTTCTATGTTGCAATGTAATGACAACCCACTGGGACAGTGGAAAATGATGTTGTTACACGCTACTGTGTGAAAAAAGTCAGAATGTGGAGAGGAACTAGCATGAGCTCCTTATCTTTTCCATACAAGTATGGAGCATAATTCTCATTTGGGAAGAATTTTGCAGAAAGCTAGGAGTTACTGTGTGATTGCTGCTAAGAGAGGGAAATATGAATCTGATGTCTCTGTTCAAAGTAGTTACCTCAAGCTAAACTGACAATATTCATTTTAAGACTTTCTAGATAGTCAGTTGGTGTACCCCAAAACACAATGGGTATTGGCTTTGATAAAGTATTTTAAAGGCTCAATGTGTAGCAGATAGGAGGAGGTAAGCTTTCTGATCCTGAAAGGGTATGCTTTGAGAGGGAGCAGCTTAGAGCTAGCTAACAGGAACTACTCTGCACAGAGAGCATGCAGAAGAAAACTTGGTTTTGCTGGGAAAAGAGCAGATCTGGAATATGGTTCCTACTCATATATGTTAAAACATTGCATTTGTGTATATTTGGGGGGGGGGCAAAAAAAAACCCAAACAAACACTAAAAAACAAGGGAAGTAAGGGCTGGAAGTTGAGAGAGAATATAGACTTCAGCTTCCTCAGTCTGAGGTGGGAGCTGAGTACGAGGGAAAGAGGAAGAGCTTGAAGCACTTCTTTGCTCAGATGAAATGATGATAGAACATAAGGGCCTTCATTTATACATCAGAAAACTTCTCTGTGAAATTGTTCCTAAGTTTTCCCTGAGCACCTGAGTAGATGTGCTGTGTGTCTAGTTTTTCCTTTATTTGGAATTTTTGTCTTTTCAAGGGATTTCTCATAAATGAGCAGAACTTGGGTGGATGTTCTTAAGCATCCTCTAGAATTATGCTGCTTTGCCTTGAATTTAGATGAAAGGAATTCAATAGAGAGCTAGCCTGAATTAGGTCTGAAAACTGCTTTTGTCCTGGTTTGGCGTTTACCATGTAATGCTGATGCTGGTTGAAAATGTTTATAAAGGGATAGATTTTTAATTACTTTCATTTAAAATACCAGTAATTTTTGAGTTCCTTATATAGATTCTGTATATTGCTACACTATATTGGAAAAGTGAGTGATTTTACTGTGCAGCTTTGTAGGCTGTAGCAGTTCATTAATAGGAGATGATCTTAATTTCACATTGTGGTATCATAGCTGTATATTGGGTTAAGATTTTTCAGTGTATGTTACAATGCCCCTTGTTTGTTAGGCAATTTAAAACTCTTATCTTGAAGGGTCTCTTAGAAAAGTCGCTTTCTCATATTAATGGTAGTCTGTATTTCTTACTGAACATATTTTTCTGTCTGTTGCATGTATATCATGTAATCTGTCCTGCATAGCATTTCCCTCTCTGGCTGTGGGATAAGTTAATGCATGTGTAAGTCATGCATGAGTACTGCAGCAGCAAGGACTTCCGTGAGAGAGGCTTGTTTCTCTCCTGTCATGCAACTTTTAGGATATAAGCAGGTGTACTGTACTGAATTTTCCTAATTTTAGTCTTTCAGCATGAAGTAGAGTTGACAGTAAATATGTTCTGATATTCTACTGAATACAGGCAGCATTCATTCATTGTGGTTCTTACAACATGCTTACCTGTAGCCATGATGTTTACGATACATACAAATAAACTGGTATTAAACTTAGAGTTACCTAACGTCTTCTGAAATACTGGGGAGGCAGCACTGTAAAAGTGCTCTCTGAAAGTGAAAACAGGGCTTTTTTCTTTCAGTTTGTGATTTTTCCATCCAACTCGTGTCTTTCTTCACCAGATACTTTGCAGTAAACAAAAAAAAATGGGTGAAGGACACAATAATTAATAATTTTTTAGGTATCCTGGAATGCTAGCTCTGTGCGAGCCCACTGAAGTTGCTGCGCATTGCATAGCTAAATAGCAGGGAGGAGTCTGGAAATAGCAGAAGTGTCATTTGACTTGGGAATGCCTCTTCCATTAACACAGGTACAAGAGTAGCGAGTCAGCCTCTAGTCTTGCTGAGAGTGTCATTGAAAGAAATGGACTGAAGGGCTTCATTGGCCCTTATATATATTAATATGTATGAATACATGTACCCACATGCACATATATATTAAAACATAAATACAACGTAATAGTGTATATATATGTTAAAAGCAGTTCTGTCCAGTCAGTTGCTTTTGCTTTTATGATGACCCTAAGTCTTTACAGGGAGTGTTCAAAGGAAATGAAATGCTTACTCATCAAACAGTAAGCAATTAGCAAGCAGGAAATGTAAAATAGAAAGAAATGATTAGTAGAAGTGAAGCATGGTGGCATGATAATTTTGCTGTTAATCATGACCAGTTGATGGATAGATCTTAAATTTTAAAACCATCATCTGACAAGTCAGTTTCTTGTATGAACGACACCAAGCCTTGATGAGTTTAGCTAGGATTTCTGAAGGTAAATAAATTAACCTACTATCCGAAGAGCATTATCAAATGACTTATATCAGTTCGTTATCTACAGAACATTTTCTAGTGAGCACTTTCCTTGAGCAATCTGTGATAAATCAAAACCTGTTCTGTTTTAGGGATTGGTTTTGTTTAACTAGCAAAGACATCTGAAGTGATCCAATGTAAAGCTTTTCCTCAGAAGGCAAAGCCTTTCTTGGGGTTCTCTCAGTGTTTATTACATTCGTGGTATTGTTCAAAATGTAAAGGCAAAGTTTAGTACCAGTCGTAGTACTTGAGGAATTGGTGTCCCAGTGATGGTAGTGATGTTTTGTATGATGAGAGCCTGTCCACGTGACGGCTACTGCTTTCACTTTGGGTTTGGTATACGTCCATAGAATGCATGCTACACTTGTAGCCTCTTCTTGCCCAACAAAATGACACACATTTTGACACAAAATGTCCCACAGCATCTTCTGACAAGTGGGAGTATTTGTTAATCGGTACCTTTCATGTTAGTTTGTCCACTGATGACAGTTTCTTGCCACTTTTCATTTCAATGAATGTTAGGTGTGTCAAATGAATCTTCACATGATTCATTTTCTGCTGCAAGTGTGGTTGACTTGCTACCTGCGGAATACGTAATGAAAGTGCGCATACGTGTTAAAATGTTATCCAGCCTATGGATTGCAGTTCAGTTCCTTTATTCTGAGTGTGTCTGCATTGTAAGATCTGCATTGTGATGATAATGATTTAATGTGTGGAGCACAGCTAATCTCATGATTTTTGCAGCTCTGCTGGATTTTTAAGCTGTGATTCATGGCACTGTGTGCTCATAACAGCATCTAAATCAGGTAGTATAATGCTGGCTCTGCATCTTACTGCCTCGTGGTTGGGTCTTTCTGTACATGCTGCAGTTCATTTAGTGGCTGCAATGTGGCTTTTCTCTTCCCCCCCACCTTCAACTTGAGGGCATGAAACAGCTGTGTTCTTGTTATAGCGTGGTGCAGATTGAAGCATTTAAGTGCCTGCAAGCTAAAATGAGCTTTCATTCTAGACTTGTGGGTGGACAAAAAAATTCTGGAGGAGAAAGATAATCCTGCAAGTATCCAGACTGTATTTCTGATTTGAAGGATGTGGCACTTTGATAATGTCCATAGAGTTTTAAACACTATTGAACATTTGAAAGATGTCCCTTCTTGCGCTGTCAGAAGGTACCAGAGATCTCTGACCCTGAGCTCATCAGATTTTGATCTTTTGGCTGTTCTCTAGATGTGGACATACATTGCATGATGTATCATCTAGTTCAGCTTCTTTTACCTTATATAAATGTTTCACATATATAACAATGGTGTGTGGGCACATACAAACTTATTGGTTAATTGTGCTGCTTAGAATGCCTTTTCTCATTAATATATTTTTTCTAGTGGCTGGCTGTATTGACTGTGATATCACTGTTCAGATGAGATTAGTATGGTAAATAGGGATCGTTAAGATGGGAGACTGTCGGAGGTACGTAAGTCAAACCTGTAATTCAGAGGTATTCACACTGGGGGGTAAATACAGTATAAGGATGCAAATTCAGGCAGACAGAAGGAAAGTGTTTCTGAAGCATTTTTCCCCTTAAACTTTGTGTTGCAGGTATGTAGTCAAAATAATAAATGTTGCTTTCAAGATTACATTGCTAACAAAATACTTGCTCTTGCTCTTATTGCCAAGTGCTGATAGTATGTTATGTCAGCATATTAAACTTAATGGAGCTTAAGCATTTATATGCTCTCTAAAATCTGTTAAGTGACAACATTTACTTGCCAAAATGCACCTTTTGATGCCTTCATTTTAGACACCTGTTTGGAAATTTTAGCCATGTGTTCTATGCTGCTCTGAGTGATCTGGTTGGCATGGTCGCAGCTGAATGTTTACTAGCACTAGAAAGGTGTGGTTTTCTTTTTTCTTTTTTCTTTTTTTTTTTTTTTTCCTGTTCTGACTGGCTGAGAAAGAGCTCTTCAGGAAGGCTTGGTGATGAATTTATTGCTGCTTAGGCATGGCTCTGTAATGATCAGGTCGCATTTGGCACTGAGAAGCCCAGAGGAACTTGGTGGTCCTGCAACTTTGATGGAACCCAACTGGTACCCCAAAGGCTCAGTTTAGGCCTTGGTGAATGCAATGCTGCAGCTCGTCTGCCAGCTGCGTGCCCACATCGACAATGTTGTTGTGACTATGGCATAAGACAGTAAATCTTGACTTCTGTTGGTGTTCTTGTGCCCACACAATTTCCAGTGATTTGCACAATTTAGGGAAAATCTTAACTGTAGAATTTGGTATCCAAATTGGCTGATTTATTATTAGCTATAAGTTCCTATTGGAGTTGGCATGATTTCTTGGGTGCTGCAGCCGTTACTGCATGGTGGTGGTGTTTGGGGGTTCTGTGATGTTGTAGCGAGGCAGCTCTTGCTAGAGTGATGCCAACTTAGGTGGAAGTGATTTGAAAGGAGGTAATTGGAATCACCTTTAATGAAGACTTCAGACACTGCAGACATTAACAGGACTGGGAATTACAACTCAGGCTTGGAGTACACCTTGTGCTTTATCTCCAAGAACTCTCATCTATGTCATCTATAATTACTACTTAATTGTATATTTTTAAAAAACACCATTGAGTAACTCTTTATTAGAGTAGCATTTTTATTCTAAGGGCTCTCTTTGGTAAACTCTTATGGTTCTAAGTTGCTGTGCGTGTATTATTTATTATTAATTGCCATAATGTCTCAAAAATGGGATTTTTTTTTTTCTAGGGCAGAAATCTAACAACAGGAGAGCTTGGCTTCTTCCCAAGTGATGCAGTAAAGCCTAGCCCATGTGTAAGTACAGTTATTCACTTCAGTTTGTCAATTTATAGGAAATTTTCCTAGTTCATACCAGCACTTTATTAATCTTACCTTACCAAAATCCTATTATTTCTAGTTCCTTTGTGTTTTTGTGGTGTTCAGTATTGCTTAAAATATAGCATTGTAATACTTTAATTTACTGGATTTAAGTTGCACATATTAAGAAAACATGTTTCAGAGGTAGGTTTAACTTTTGGGAATATTAATAAATTGAATTGTCTAAAGAGTTCCCGGAATATAGAACAAACATTTTATGTGCAAGTATACTTTCTTCCTTCCCCCACAGCAAGGTGAGAATGCTATGGTTCTAATCTATTGCCCAGTCACTTTGGGTTAGAGAGAGAGATTACACTGTGAGTAGTGAGTTTAAAAATGTGTGAAACTGAAATAAAACTGAATTGAGAGTACTTGATAAATCTCATCTCTGTACATTCTTACCTGCCTTTATTTAACTCAATGATTTTCTTAATCAAGAAATATGCAAGATAAAAAAAAAATAACAATGAATGCTCATGATTTTTGTGTATGGATGTGATGACTGCATTAAAAGGCTGCGTGCTTGGTCCTTCATTCTGTCCTCTATGATGATGTGCATCAGATCACTTTGTCCCTTTGTTGAGATAGTTCATGTAAACACATAATAGTGACGAATTATATTCCCCACTTTGCTTTGACAGCTTTAACTTTTTAACTTGATTCACAACAGTTTGACTTATTAATGGAATTACTTTCATTACAGCAATCAAGATGCCACTTAATCATTTATAAGTAGATGGAACCAGCTGTTAGTGGCTACATTTTGATATGCCTTTAAGGCTTACAATATCCCATAGTTTCTCAAACAAATACATGTGATCCTAAAGAATAAACACATTGTTATATCTTGAGACATCTTTACCGTATATTTTTAGAGTTTTGTTTGAAGGATGCACAGAATTTCTGTAAGCACAAGGTATACTAAATTGAGTGACAGAACAGGTCTGTAATGATGATGAAAATGTTATATGAGCTTAGCTTCCTTCTCCAGATACCTTGGTTATTATAAAAGTTGTGGATTTCTTGTGCCCTGGTGTCACCACCATTGCTGCTGGACACAGGCAATACATGCTGTGGATAGGCTTTAGGTTCCTGAAGCCACACAGTCAGTCATACTGTAGTATTGCTGACAGCAACTGCAGCAACATTTCAGGAACCACCACTATACTTTAAAGCAGAGGAAGCGGGATATCCAGACTTATGAAAAATGCTGTTGGGGGTGTTGTGAAGGTTGTGTTCCAGTGATAAAACTTGCTGCGAAGTTTAGAAATAAACTATTAAAAGGAGTATTGAAAATAATACAATTTTACAGAGTGAATAAATATTATTCATGAAACGTTACCAACTGATGTCGTGATCAGACCAAAAAGAAAAATTGATGCTTCACCACTGTTAACCTGGAAGGATGAAATATAAACATGTTATTATGACAAATGACGCAGTTAAAGAAACTGAAACATCGATCAGGTTTTTTAACATGCTATAACTTTTACTATTATTATTAAGTCTAACAGTCTTTACAACCAGCTGATATAAAAATGCCCAGAAACAGCATAAAATACATATCTCAAAAGACTTTAGGAATGAATATTGAATGAAAAACTGCTGAGCTGCAGAATATCTATAATCCAGACTTTTCACAGATGTACCTATAAACAATTTCTTCCTGTTTGCCGTAAGTAGTATATATCATTAGATATTTTCTACACTAAGAGTAATGTCTGGTCCTTCCTAGCTTTGCTACAGTTTCCTCGTTTCTATCGAGGCATTGTATATATAGCACAATGTGAGCCAAGAGCTTCAGGAATAACATTTGATTTTACTCTATTTCCTGACAGTGAACAATGGTTGTTGTATATCTTGGTCTATTGAAAATAAATGATAAGGACTAATCATCTGTGGTTTAACTGCTCTGAAGCATGGCCTTAAAACCATCTTCAAATTTGTATGTCCTTTCCAACATAGCAGGGATACTTGACACATGAAGGGTGTTTGTTTTTAAACTGTTTTTTTCTGCTGGTTTTGATAATATGCGTTAATTAATCTTAAGGGGGATAATGGAAGTCATTCATGGTGCAATTTTTCTGTAGATGAAATTTATTATTTGAGATATCTTGCAACATGTAAAGAGTCTGTAAATGCTCCCTTGGCTTTGAAATACCCCATTTGATTGCTTCACTAAAATATTTCTCATGGAAATTCTTTCTCAGGATGTTCATAAGCTGCTATTTTTTTACCGAAGTCTCACCATTAGAGGCAGAAATGCTTTAGTAACCCCATCAGTAGTTGTGGCAATACCTAGTGCCATTGCTGCTGGCAGTGGTAGTACCTAGCTGTGTTAGGCCCTTACACATCCGAGGGGTTTGCATACCACCAGCACTACAGTACTGCTGTTTGAGGGCCCTTTGCCTATGCTATTAGGGAGTAATGTATTTTTGTCTGTTGTTCCTCTTTTCTCCCAAGAACTAGACTAATGTAGTAACTGTTTTAACACCTGGATAGATGTACTGCTGTGCAAACTTGAGCATGTGGCCATGCTTTTTTTTATCGCAAAGAACTTCACTCTGTTCCATATTAGTACTTGTCTTGTTATTTAAAGAAAATGTACATTTGGGACTGTCCTGTGTAATTGACAATTTTATCATAAACATCTTGGATGGAGAGGCATTCGAGTAAGTGGTTATATCTTAGTTTGCTTACTACCTTTGGACTGTTGCTGCTGTAACTGCAGAATAGGGTGCCTAAACATGCAGTGGTATGTAGTGGTTTTTTTTTTTTCACTTCAAGGTCAGGTCTAGCGACCTCATGGAAAACACTTGGTTGATACCTGAGGTCATCTGTATATAGCTACATGTTATTTAGCATACAAGCTAGTGGGAGTTATAATTAATTTAAATTTCAAGTATTTTATATTAGTGGGCCTGTATAATACTGTCTTTCTGAGTTAATCTGTGTTGGAAGTCTCTGATGAATACAGTCTGTATATCATTAAAAATTGTAAGAATAATGATACTGTAATTTTTGCCTTATTAGGTTCCAGAAAATAATAGAACATTCTTTGGTTTTACTGAGGAAAAAAAGCACAACTACTTATTTTAAAATATATGACAGTAGGTTATAAGTCTTCAAAATGTGTGCTAAGCTTCCACTAAAATCAATTTTTTAGCACCTTGCAAGTTTCTCACAAATTATTTTAGAGAAGGATAATGCTGACGTATCAGACAACAGTGGAGAGATGGTAAAGATAAAATGCTGAGTTTTGTGAGGACTGCCATATTGTGCTTTTTTGCATGTATTAAAATTATCTAGACATTCTTATATACAGATACATATATCTTATATGTATATATCTTATATATATATGATATATACATATATATACATATAACATCCATTTGACAAACTGATTGTAGTTTGCTTCATTTTAAAAATTTAATTCCATAGTGCAAGAGTAAAACAAAGTACAAAGGTATGAATGAAGTCATAGAATACAATCCATGTATTAGTATTACCTCTCTGAGATTATGTACTATGTTTCCTAGTAGACAGTCTTTCTAGGACTCACATAATCTTGGAAACATGGAATGAAATCTGTAAATGTTAATGTACATTTGTTGCAAATTTTAAAGTATTTTTCAACAATGTACCATGAGGCTATTGTAAGTGCTAATTTTAATGTAGGCTTTGTCAAAAGAAAAAGTATGACAGTTCTGTTAATAAATGAACATAAAAACAGTAAAAAAAAAAAAATCTGTCATAGCAGCAAAAGGTTAAAATATTTTGTGGTATTCCAGAAGAGTACAGAATATTTGCTTTTTATTTTAAGTTTCTTAAAATGAAAATAGAATTCCAGACTAATTAGATTGTCTATTTCTTTTTTCTTGTTTTATGTGAATAAAGTATTAGATCAATACTGTTTATGTGCTGAATAGAAAAAAATCATCTTGATCTCCATTCTCTTGTATTTCCTTTGTCTTAGGTTCCTAAACCAGTAGACTATTCGTCACAACTGTGGTGAGTCATTGTCTAATCTTATAAGAAGCATCTCTTTGAAAGAAGTGGTCATAGAAAGATAACTGCTTATTACAGTTTAATTTACGAAAAAAGCACCATGCATTGTCTAAAAGTGTTTCTGATGTAATAATGTGCTTAATGATTTTGACATTTTATTTACAAGTTTGTAGCCTTAGTCCCAGAGGTCTGAAATGGAATTGTAAGAGATCGGTATAATATGAAGCATGCAAGTACATCTTACATGCTAAGTAACTAAAGAGAAGGATTAATGTTAAATACATTTGGTCTTGTGAATAATTCTGCTTTTCCTTAAAAACAAACACACATGTCTAGCAGTGTAAGAGGACAGTGTATCAGAACTACAATTAACTGCTGGTATGGGGTATATGTAGTGTTGTGAATGAACTCTTTACTGGAATTCAGCCCACTTCTGGAAAAGACACATGCTGATTCTGAGAGAACAGATTAATCATCGGTTGTGTTCTTTCACTGGTTTTATACTTTGTTATTTAGAGATGAATTCTGATTTCCTCTAGCTTGCGTGAAGTGAAATCATAATCAGATGAAAACATTGATTTTTCACAACAAGCCAAATAGAATGTTTAACATCTAAAATTTTGTATTTGTAATTCAGTTCTAACACTTGCTGTGTTTCTAATTGGACATCACTGTGATCAGTCTTGATTTTCTAAGATTTTGTAAAACTTAATTGAAAAATTACTTCAGGCTGAAATGCTGTAAAAAGTCCTGTATTCTGTGATAAACTTCAAAATGCATTCTTCCTGGTGTGTTTGATAAAATAACTTCTTTTTAAGATCTTTTTAAGCTGATAGTGATACATTAGCAGGAAATTTTTCAGAGTAGTGGTCTCTGACATTGAGTGCTTTTAGATTATTTTCTAAAATGGTAAAATCAGCATAGTTTTCCTGTAAGGTAGGTCACTTTCCCCCTCTTCAGTTAACAGCTTAGCCTCTAGTTTTGCAGTGTCTACATACAGCTTCTTATGAAGTCCCTCCCAAACTGGCAAGGTGCAGAGCAAGGGCACAAATCTACTTATGCAGTCAGACTGCAGAATCAGTGACTTACTTGTCTTACCTTCTGTGGTGATTTTACCCTGCTGGACAGCTGAACTCCACCACACTGCTCTATCACTTCCCATCCTCAAAGAAAAAGGCCTTTTCTAATTTTCTAACTAAGGATTTCCCCACACCCATTGCATAGCTTCTTTGCACTTTATCAAAAGTCCTGGAATTAGCATTCAATTCCAAATGATGTGTTTGTAGATCACCGTCTCATGCAGAATACTGGGACTCTGCATTGCATATTTGGTAGCTATCTTTGTACCTTTGGGAGGACTCAAAGACAATTTTACTTTTCTGTGTTGCAGGTTTGCAGGAGCAATGGAAAGATTGCAAGCAGAGAGTGAACTTATTAACAGAGTAAACAGCACTTACCTGGTGCGGCACAGAACCAAAGAATCAGGAGAATATGCGATTAGTATTAAGTAAGTGGGATAAGATCTACAGAAAGTTTTTCTGTTTTCATTTATGTTTAAATAACTCGATATTTGAAATCGATAAGGAAAGAAATAAAAAGTTTTTCAATTTATATAACCATACACCATCTTTAAGAGTCAGTTTAGGAAAACCGAATTTGCTGACAAATGCATGGACTTATAGTAAGAAGTAGTAGTTTTATAATGTTAGTGTAGCAAACAGGTATACAAAAATGATAGTATAATATGTTGTGTAGAACTAAGCTAGTGTTTGAAGTGTGATATGATCTGCTTCTTTTAAGTGAGTAAGAATGTTTCATTTTCTTCAGTAGGAATTTGTTAAAACTCTGCTTTTCAGAAAAACATGTTCATAAAATTCCATGGACAGAAATTATCACAAAGGTCTTGTTTGCTTTCATATTGATTATCAGCATGAATTTAAAAGCAAGCAAAATGTGGGAATTCCGGATTAGAACAATTAGTTGAAACTTCTTTTCTCAATACAGATTACCTCTTCAGCTGTACTTTAATAAATATATTTAGGTAATTATATGTCAACTTTGTTTTGGCACGGATATACATTTTGTCCTAAGAATTTATTTGTATAGTGTTACTGGGGCAGGCCCTCAGGTAACTATTGATTGCCTCTGATTAAAAACACATTTATATTCATAAGTTATTCATTGCCCACAGGTACAATAACGAAGTGAAACACATCAAGATTTTAACAAGAGATGGCTTTTTCCACATTGCAGAAAATAGAAAATTTAAAAATTTAATGGTAAGTATTGATTAGGTTTTTAACAAGGGGTGATTTCTATGTAACTTGCTGTTAAAGTGTCTGCTGCTTTGGTTTGTAGAATTGCAGAAGGTTGTGAGAGAGAGAGATTTGAATCATGTCCTGCAAATAAGGTTTTTTTTAAATGTTTATGGTTTAAACTTTAAGTGATGGTGGCATGTGCTTAATATTATGTATTTAGGGCTGGATTGTGTACCTTGCAGTGGTGTATGGATGAGAGGAGGAATTTGAATCTCATACATCAGCCCACTATAGCATTATGATAAATATTGAAAGCAGAATTTGATGTTTTTGGATCTGTTTATATAACAATGATCCTCAGAAGTAGTTAGGTGAAGATTCCTTGCCCCTACCCCACTATGTGTCCTGAGGAGCAGAACGATGCCTATTGATGTGTGAGTTCAGAGGGAGAAGGACGTAAGTTGGAGCTGTGTCAGAGAGCCCAGAAAAACTCGTGAGAGCTAGTCTTCCTGGTCATGGTACACCAGAGAGAGGGTAAAGAAGTGTATCTGGAAAATGGGGCTGTCAAAACTACTGATAGCTTAGAAATCCATTTTGGAATAGTCATCTGGGGTCAGTATCAACTAGTCTAAATTACAGCAATGTGTGGCTGCTTATTCACTGTAAGAGCTTATTCACTATATTACGTTTAGTCCAATCAGTTAGTTTGCACTTATACTGCAGCCTTCCTGCATGTCTATCCAAATTCTCTGAAGCAGTAAAGTAAAATGAAAGACAATGCAACCTAAGAGTAGGGAGACAAGCTTTAAAACTAGGAGGTCTTAGAAATTATTTTGTTTGAATCACTGACACTCTGTAAAACAAGAACAGTCTACAAGTGATTTAAAAAAAAAAGTACGAATCTATGCTTTGTGTCACCCTGATTCAAATAAGTGCCCATTAGAATGGGACGAACATAAAATTCCTGATGAAAAATGCACCAACCTGTTTCCACAATCTGATATCATTTGGCACTTAAAATCCAGGAAGTGTTTAGTGTTAGGGCTGTGGGTGCTAGGGCCTTATCGTTGGTAACAACAAAGAAATGGTGGCATTTCTCAAATGCATGAAGGAGGTAGCTACTTTGTCTACAAACACTATAAATAATTGCCTGGAAACTGATGAAAACGTATGACCACACTAAGATCTTGACAAAGCACGTGAGCTGGAGTTGTCTGCCTGGATAACTACTTCTGACGACGCAGTTTTATGCAGTCATGGATATTTCAAAATAGAACTGAAGGATCAGAAAATAAGTACAGGACACAACCCCCTGATAAAAAGGCAACAAAAAGAATGTGCATTCCATCAGAGAACTGAGAGGACAAAGTAAACTTCTGATGTTTACACTAGAGGCCTTCAGGCCTCATTGCTACCTGTTCAGCCTTGCTAACATTCAATTAGGACAAAGTAATTTCATAACTCAGTTTTATGATATTATAAAGGCTGCCCTTGAGAGTTAAATTGACAAGTGATAGTGTAAGTACTGTTTGCATATGCTGTGGAACATCTACTTTGTCCTGGATAGATACAAGAGGAAAAAGTAATCGTGTCTGGAAATAGAGAGGAACAAAAGTAGTTTGAGTAGAATTGGGAGCAGAAGAGACACAAGCCAGCAGTCGTGGAAACCCGAAGTAACGATTTGCAGTGACAGAATTCTGTATTGCTTGGGAAAAAATGGAGCAAAACAGCTCTTGCTTGTTGTTTTCGTGGTACATTTGAAAAACTTTCACAAGAGTAATTAAAATGTGCTGCGTGTGTAAAGCATGCCTAAGGACATACAGTGAAAAGTCAGCTCCGAGGCTGGTGTGGATTACAGGGATGTGACAGACTTCTTAGAAGCTTGTCCACACAGGCAGGGGCTGTGGCTACTTACCTGTTCATAAGTTTGCTACTTGAATTTGTGTAATGAGTGTTTGAAACACCAGTTGATTTTTGACTGTTTCTAGTGTTAAAAGTGAAGGTTTTAAAAGCAACTGAATCAAGACCCGAATTTATTCTCAATTTGAAACTATTTTACGTACTTTGCCAATAAATAGAATCTGTCTAGTTGATATTCTTGCTATCTTTCCCAGTCCACATAATTCTCAAACTTGTGGTGCAAAAGTAATAAAATAAGTTTCATACTAACTGTTTTTCCATTTATCTGGAAATCTTACTTTAAATGGTGCTTCTTAAAAATCACCCTCTTTGTTGCCTTGGTAATTTGAATGTGTCTTGTACCTGGTGTTATGTGAAAGAAAATTTGGTTGCTGACATTGTGGCTTGCCTGCTATGCTAATGTCAAGGTAACAAAGTGCAAACAGTTATTCTCCTGGCCTTCCTGCTTAGTTGTAGTGTCTGGCAGTCTGTGATTATGAACTGTTTAAAGCAGGTATAGATTTTACTTAGCTTTAGACTGTTTTAGAAGCATTTCCAGAGACATACAACAGCTCACAGCATGGGAAGCAAAGTGTTCCAGAGTTCAGTTCAGAAGATAAACTTCAGTCTGTTATCACAAACATATGATTTAGGCAGTAGGTCTTGGACTAAATCATTTGGGAGTAATTTTGTTGGCTGGAATTAATATATCTCTGAACTGATCTAGGCTAATAATTTAGGTTTTTTTTGAACTACAAGGAATTGATTGAATACAGTACAATTTCCTTATTTTGACTTAAGTTTGGCTTGGTCAACTCTTGATTTTAGAAATCTAAATGTAAGTATTTAGAATTGAATGATTGAGGGAGTTAGTGGTAGGAGTGAAGGGTTTGCAGTAAATATATTGCTGTGCAATTGCATTTCTGAAGAGTGAAATCTCACAGTTGAAGTAACATTAATCAAATAAAATATGTTTGCTTATAATTGTCTGGTTACTTCTAATCTTATTCCAGGCTCCTTGTACAAACTGTATGATGTCATTATTAGAACTGATTCAAATCTAAGAGCCAGTGACAGGGGTTGAAGGTTGCAAAGAAAGAACATGAGTTGTCAGTATTTTGATGTGTGCTGCCTTCTTTAGAATAGAAACTTAAGTGATTTATCTCCTTGGTTACATAAACTATGTGATCCAGTTCAATGTGTATATGAAGAAATGTGGAAGTTTTTGGATTGGGCCCAAGGAAAATGTGAAATGCTGGATTTTTTTTATGCAATGTGCACTATGAGGGAAAAATAATAATGGCAGAACCTTGAAACTTTCATATGGTCCACGTATCTGCACATCAGGTTGTTGCCTTATATGCAAGCCTTACATGCTTATTTGGGGTCTGTGTGCTTATAAATTCATTTGTGGTTGAATATCACATACTGCAAAAGAAATTTGTGAAAACAGACAGTTGCCATTATATACTTAACGAACATTGCCTTCAGCCTGACTGGAGAGTAGCAAATACATGCTCAGCATGGCTCAAAGGAGCAGTAAGTGTTGACTCTGACTATAAAGTTCTATTAAAAAAAAAAAGCATATATGTATCATTTTAGTGAAAAATAAGCTTTCACTGTATAAATGTGTTCTGTACTCCAGGGTAAGGATTAAATGACACGTTGTTGAATGAGTTGAAGTATAAAATGAACCAATATTTAGGATACTTGATTTTTTCATATAAGTGCTCTGTGGGATGTTGTATATACAAGTAACCTTATTTTGTAAAACTGACATTGACTGTACACCAGAATCTTGAAAAGGATGTCATTTCAGTTTCCAATGACGTTTTTCCTTTCTGGAAGGAACTTGTAGAGTACTATAAGCACCACTCTCTCAAAGAAGGCTTTCGAAGTCTGGATACTACTCTTCAGTTTCCGTATAAAGAATCTGAAAACTCATCGGGTCAAAGGAGTAGCAGAACAGGTGGCAACTGTAAGTATTTTAAATTTATGTACAACTTTCTATCGTAAATATTACAAGGGAAAGGTACCCTAAATATCTTCATTTTCCATTTTTGACATATAACCAATTAATATGGTAATGCCTTTAGTTAGGATTTTTTTAGCTAAGCAGATTCATATCTGTCAAGAGGTTTATAAACATGTCTAGCAAGTTTGTCTTCCTGCCAAACATAAAATCTCCTTGATATTCAAAAATCTATTAGGAATTCTGGTGAGAGAATCAATCACATCCTGCTTATTTTTTTCGGATATTTGCTGAAGTGTTAATAAGTATCTGTGACAATTTCTAATCCTTACGAAAGGATTTAAATAAATCAGTCTTGTAGTGCAGCTGTATGAACTAGGATCTCAATAACACCACAAATTTCATAGATAAGCCCAACCCTATTAGATTTACCGTAGCATAATTGTTTTTATGCTTTCCCTTTAACCTTAGATGTTTATTAAAGGCCTGTGTGCTTCTAAAGGTAAATGAACTACTGTACAATGTAAATAGCAAATAAAAAGTTTTGAAATTTAGAAGTAAACTTCAGAGATTTACAATGCACACGGTATCCTTTTTTCTAACACATTACATCTTAAGTGGAAGCTGGCTTGATTCTTAGAACGTGCAAGTTCAGTGTTAATGATAAAAATTACCACATGGCCCACCTCTGGAAAATATATACCATTTCTGTCAAAGAGCAAATATTAGATTTGCAGTTCTGCAGACAGTGGCAGTATCTTTGTACTGTACCAGATAATAACAGGGAAATAAGAATTGATGGTGATTTTAACAATATGAAGACTTCTATGAAAGACCATAGAGTCCAGTCTAGTCTTTGTGATGATGAAGCTGGTGGAATTGTTTTCACCTGCTGTGTTTGTAAGCTTTTGTTTACTTGCTTGCTTCTCTCTGTTCCATAACATTTCTGTAGCTTCAGAGATTTTCTTCCTCCCCTAATTAAAGTGAAGATAATTTAGGATAGGTGATTGTAAGAAACCATTGTGTCTCTGTGCATTTCATTTACTCTGTCTCTGTATCCTAATTCCTCTTTATTCCTTTTGTTTCTGTTCTCTTTCACTGCTTCCCAGGAGTTCTGTCTATTTTCTCCCTGCTATGCTGTGTCTCGGTGTATATCTGTTCTTGGTGGATTTCTGTCCCGTTTTTTTCTCCCTTTACCTTGTGATCTCTATTTGCTTTTTTCTTCCTCTTGCCATCTCCTGTGCTTTCTTCTTCTGTTGCTGGCTCATGGCATTGAAGCTTTAATTGTTGAGACAACAGGCCTTGTGTGTTTTTGTTTGCATTTGTTTGGTTGTTACTGAATGTCAGCAAAAACAATTCTTCTTCCCTTTCTTAGACCAGTTAGCGTATGTCTATATTGTCTACCAACTTACTACTGTGTAGGAGCATTAGCTCAATTGTTTCATGCTTCACAGGATTCAATGGAAATGAACATGGGATGCTCTCATTTTAGTCAAGGGGATGAAAAAGTACATCTCTGCTACAGTACATTTCAGCCATTTAATATTATAAAGCATACTGATGAGGAAAGGCAGGTTTTCTCTTAAGCCAAACTGACCAAAAAACTCTCAGTTCTCAGACTTGTGTAAAACCTAATAGATGCCCACAGCTCTGCTAGCCTACCTAGATTTACTCTGGATGACACTTCACTTAATGGATTTGACAGTTTTCTTTTAAAAGAGTGTCAGCATGTCCCTGTAAATTTTCTTTTAAAGCAAAAATTCCCTGATTAGCAGCCCATCTGTGAGTCATGTTGCTCAGTTTTACAACTGTCCTGTTAGTTTTTACAAAGCTGATATAAAATAACTGTGTATTGAGGCTGTGTGAACCCTGCAGGACTGAAGTTGAAAAGGTGTTGATAAACTTTGGGATGCAGTTTTGTTTAAGGAAGGAAACAAGTCATATGGCAGCAGTTGGACGTTAGGGTTCATTTTGTTTTGGCCCTGAGTGTCAACCTCCACACAGCTGTTTTCTGTGACCTCTTCCCATCTAATTGGAATGCAAAAAACCCTAGCTGTTAAAAGTGAGAGAGGGGCACTTTCACATTTTTCAGATGTGTAATTACTCGATATCATACTTAGCACATTTTAACAAGCATGAGGTTGAAGCTAGTGAATGCCATGGACTTTCTTGGCTTGAAGCTGAATTCAAGTGGGTTTTGGACTACACTATTCACATGACAGTGTATCTGAATGTTTTAACGAGGACGTGTTTTGAAAAGGTATCAGCTTATTCAAAGCAGCTGTCAGCTTATTCAAAGCAGCTGGTCTTTAGCATGTATAATTGACAGAATAAGTGGGAAATTATTTCTGAAAAATATCAGATAAAGTACTGTAGACTTTGGAGGAGTTGTATCATTTTCTGCGGACAAAGTCTTTGAGCTGTCCCAAAGTTGAGTGGCCATAATAAATTAACTTTGCTTTCCAGAACAATGTGAGAAAGGATTGAATTTATTTTTGGTAATTGTCAAGTTTTCACTTGCTCATTGAAGGAAAGAATCAAGTGGAGTTTCAGTTTATTTGTAATTTCTGATATGAATCCTAACAAATAACTTTGTAACATCTTATATTTTCAAGGAATTTGCTTTTCCTTTTAGAATCTATTTTTTTTTTAATAACAAAATCTTCATTTTGTGGAAACAGCTAATTTTGCTTCCCATTTTAATTAGAAGTTCTTCTGGTCTTAGATAAGTCATCCACTCTATTCTGATACTTAATACACACTTTTAATGTGGTTGTAAAAGCGGTTACACATTTCCTTTTCTCAATATAGAAATTCAAGTTAATTAAGATGACTTCTAATTTTTCAGTTCCAGGCTTTTCTAGGTGTAGTATGATCTTTTTTTTTTTTTTTTTTGCTACACAGAAATGTTAATTCTTACATTAGGTTTGAGGAGTGATCGACCTTTTAACGAAATGAAGGCAAACATGGAAAAGAACAGTTGACATTCCTTCTGCAAAAATAGTTCTTGGCATTTTATTCTAATCTGCTGATGCAGAGCACGACTGAGAAATCTGCATCTTTGTGAAACTTAGTTTTAAATGTACCTAAATTATGACGCCAAATATCAAATGACTGTTTTCATCACCTGTAGACTAGGAAGGAAGTACCTTAATTATATCATTCTACGTGCGTTAACTGTGTAAATGTGACATCAGTTGAAAAAGTAAAGTAAAACGAGTGTCACCTTAGACCATACACGAAGGCTAACACCAAAACTTTTACTAGTGACGTTTAGGAAAAGGCTGGTTATCTGTAGAAGTCTTATAGGAGTTCCTTGCCCACACAGATTTACTGGACTAGAATTTGGCAGAAAATCAAACTGCCAGTTATATCAGAGATAGAAGTTCTGAAAAATTAAGATGTGTATGGACAGGACAGGAAAGGACCAGGTACCCCCCCCCCCCCCCCCCCCCCCGTGTAGTATCTAGCATGTGGTTATGTGATAGATTTGCTCAATGTCAACACGCTGCTGTAGCAATAAAGGCAGTTATCCCGAAGAATGGACGCACTACTTGAGCAAAGTTGTCTTTTTGGTTTGCATAATGCATTTCCACACAGAGTTGTCACCTGGGGTTACTGGGTCCAGTATAAAGATGTTCTTCAGATAACCTCATGCATTCTCAGATAATCCATTTAGTTTTAGAGGCAGAGAAAGCTTCATTACTGTGAATGATCATAAGGCAGTTTTTTAGTATGCAAGAAGCCCTGGCGTATGTTTCTTTTGTATTTCTTACTTTCAGGTACTAACCCATAGATTACATACATGAAAATACATTTTAAATATTGGGTGTTATTTAAAGGCTAGACTATTTATCCAATTGAGGACAGACTTTCCAAGTGCACAGCTGGGAGCAAATATCCCAACTTATTTAAGTTTTGCATGTTATATGAAGATATGGATCTTCATTGCTTCTTCAAAGGAGTGGCAAAATGAGAGAACAGGACAACAAAATGTAGTTCCACTTGTAGCCATTTAACTCCATTTCAACTAGTTTTGCATTTAAAAATATGGTGACAGGTCACCCTGGGTTTGTTGACAGTAGTGCACATACATCTCTAATGTTCACCTGTGGAAGCTGTTACAGTGAGTAGGGATGGTGTGCTGGTTCTGCCTGGTTCAAACTTAGGCCTTTTTTGTTTGCTTGAGGGTTTTCCCTCAAGTATGGGAGAACTGCAAAGATGAGAAACGCTGTTTGGTCCTTAGACAGTACCGTTGAGGAATTGCTATTGATCTTAATGGTTATCAGGGCAAAAAGCATATGTTTTTTTCCCCGTGCATATTATTAGACCCCATTTCAGCTGGTACTTAGACTGTGTTCCTACTTAAGGGTGTGTGATTATTGTATTTTTGGGCTCAAGAGGAATTCTTTCGTATGCATGAGTGCCTGCTTTTGTACTCTTACGAAGTGGGGCACACAAAATTAAAAAGAAAAAAGTTATATCTGCGAGAGTCTGCGGTTTTAATTTGCTTCTCTGAAACCCTGAATGAGTGTCTTCTTTCTACCTTACTCTTTGAAAAATGCAATTGTTAAAAATTAAATCATAGATCCAAATTTTCTAGTTATTATAGTCAATTTCCTTCCAGACATCCTTAGTAGGGAACCTTAGTTTCCTTATTATCAATGAATTATATAGTTAAAAAGCTATTATTTAAATCTTGTGCCAATATTTCAATGTTCTTTTGCTTGTCTCTTTTTCTCTTTCTTTCTCTAAGCCCCCTCTTTGTTCTGTGGGTTTTCTTTTGTAACTCCTCCAGACTACAGCTTTGTTCCCCCTTCCTCCACTCCTTTCTGGTCAGGTACTGCTTTACTGCTTTTATATTCTAAATTTGTTTCTGTTTATTTCTGTGTGTCATGTGAGGGAAGGGACGAATTTAATATTTCAGTTCTTCTGAGTCCAGAACCAGAGTTATTGCGTGTTATTCCTGAAGTGTAACAAAAATCAAACTCCTAAACTTGTGAAAAAGTGTATGTTACAGTAAAGGAGTTTGAATAGCTGTTGCAAAGCTCACTAGTTGCACCAGATTCAATCAGTGATCAATTAATTGACCATTAATTTGCTGTGTAACTGTGGCATTTATAAATTTTATATTTTAATGTGTTGGTTCTGTTGCACAAATCTAAAAATTGCTGTGTTTCTAGGTAAATAATATTTTCGTCCCATCCCTGCAGCAAATCATACTGCAGAAACGTCTTAGAGCATAGTAGTCTTTTTTTCGTAGAAAGTGTTTTCTTTAAATTCTGCATTAACACGGTCTATTAATTTTATCCATCTGTTTCCAAATATTGTTTTCTTGATTCTCATTTAACCTTCTTTGGCTTTAATAAATGCAAACATTTTAAAGTGAGACTGCATAAAAATGCTTGAATTAGTAGTAGTAGCAGCACTAGTCTCAATTAATGTACTAGTGCAATTACGACTTGTTCTGGTCTCTAAGACGTAGTCTTCAAAGATGTGAACTGAACTGCTGGACAATTTGAATGGGATTTTGCTAGTGGGAAGGTAAATGCCTTTGAGGAACACAGAGCAGGAGGTACTTTTGTTGATAATATAGCAGCATTCACTGTCATTCCATGTACTGGCTTCCATGTACACGGGATAGAGGGATTTCTAGGCTCTGCAAATCTGGACTGAGGCTAGCTCTTGCACTGGGGAAAGGGAGGTAGCTAGCATGCACGAATCCAGATGCAGTCGTAATCAAAGTCTGGCTAGAAGATGTGAATTGGTGTGTTTTATTTCTTTCCCACAAAGGTGGTCTAAATTGCTTAGGGCTCTGAGGAGGATTCTGAAGGTGCTCTGTAGTTTCTAGAGGGAAACCCATGTAGGTGGCAGCTCCGGAGTAGAATGGTTAGTGTGTTTAGTTGTGTTGAGAGTGCCTCCAGTGAGCCCTCCCTTGATTCATGCTAGGATCTTCATACACAATGTCCTTTGCTGCTTTTGAATGTTTTGGCGCTCAGTTGGTGCACTGTTCTTTGAGTTCGTTTCTTCGGTTCCTATCTATAAAGATATAAGTCCTTATATTACAGTTTTTTGGAGGACAGATATTTACTCCCTTTCAGTAGTCACAGCATTGACTGAGAATACAGGCTGTAAGGGACTCTTCCACTTAACATTTATTTACATAAAGGGACACATCTGTAGGAAGGATGAATAGAAGGCTGTTTTGGCAGAGCTGTTTATCCTATGGTCATAATATTCAGCTAGAATGTCTGAAGCTCTTGAGTCCTATTTTAGTCACAAAACACAAAGGAGTTAAGTTTTGGTACTTTATTGCAGGTGAGTACTGTGAGCATGTGGCAATCGCCTTCAGGGCGGGGATAAAAGATGACCTCTCTCTCCTTCAGTTGCATGATACTTAATCATAAAGGCACTCTTCCTGTGTTTGTGTTCCATGGGGTAGGGGGGGAAGTCATGAATTGGCCTACAGTGACAGACCAGCAATCAAGAAATCAAGGCTCAGTGTTACTTTGAGCCTATCACACAATCCTGTATATTCCCACATATGATTTCAACAAATAATAATTTTTTTCCCCTATGAAAAACTGCTTGTTTGGAAAATTCATAAATTACTAAAAATAAGTAAGGATTCCATGTCTTGTATATCACAATGTGATACGTGAAGTATTTCTTTACACAAGTGCAAAATAATAAGGGAAAACACTAAGTAGTAATTCTTAATTTAAGGTTATATACCTGTTTGGATGGTATTTCATGTTTTGATAGGCTACAATACTTCGTATGTTCTTAGTAATGCTCTTAAAATACGCAAAAAAAGCTTACATTAAATAAATACTTTTTTCATGATATTATAAGTTTATTTTTTTTTCAAAAATGTGTCTTCAGAACTGGCTTACTTCTGCTGATATGTGGAAGTTGGTAACACACAAGAAGAGTTTAGCAGGCTGTTGAGCACTACTGGAGGTGCTGCCCATGCCTGCATAATAGAACTGAGGTTTGGTTAAACAGTTCAAGAAAATGTACGTGGCTTCAAGGCGCATGGAAGCTAATACAGAAGAGCAACCCTTAGGGGATATGGCTAAGACACTTGTGGAATTTAAGCACAGGCAGAAATGTGAGCTAATCCCATGGAGCCTTTTCTGTTTGCATCCTAGTGGCTTCAACGTTGCACCAAGCTAGTATTAAAATTTGTTGGCAGCCCATCTATCTCACTGTCAGTGCGAAACTTGTCTGGTATCCTCTAGTGTGAGACAAAACTGACTACATTTTCCTGTCTTCTTTCTGTTTGAAGGAAAGGCTGGATCAAGCAAAACTGTATTTTTCCCATTTACAGATGTACCTTTTATTCACTTCCCTTGGATTTCTCCAGTCTGTTTTCTATTCATTATCCCGGTATCTCCCTCCTAATATACAAGATCTTTTTTTTTTTATTACACCTTCCTTGATAGCTTTTGTTTTTTATTGGTACTTCTTTTTTTCTTCACATTCTCCTGTTGGGCACTTTATTTCCATCAATCTCTGCTGCTAATCCCTTCTCTCCTTCCTTATTCTCCCTGTAGCCACCATCCTTCTTTACTTAACTCAGTGTTTTCACTCTTTCCAGTCTGTACGGGTATCCTTTCTGCATGCTGTCATCTCTCAAGATTTACGCAGGGACAGCTTGGATTGGGATTTCAGGACTGATATCTCTGTGCAAGTTTTTTTGTGACTGTCACCAGAGAGATAGGGTTAATAGTTTTCCAAAAGAAACACTGGGAATTTTCCTGTATTCCCTAATTGACTGGCTTCCTTTCATATATTTCCTGTAACAAATATCTGTTATTTGAAAATCTAGATGGTTGGATTCTAAATTAATCTAAATTCTGCTACTTCCTGTCTCAAGGCTTTATGCTTTTGATTTTTTTTTGCTTTTGTCATCTTTTCCTTGCTGGTGTCACAACTTGAAAAAGAGTTAGTCCTCCTCCTTTTCCCCAGATCTGCCCTACTTTATTTTTCTACCCTAATTCTCCTTGGTATTTTCCCTCCTTCTTCATTATTCATCAATGCATTTTCATCTGTCATTTTTTCCTTCTTTTTTTTTCTTTCTCAAATTTGTTCATCTTTGTCTCATGTTACCTTCTTTCTTGCCCGTTTTCTTCCTTTCTAGAATATGTAGTGATACGCCATTCCCCAGAATCACTCCCTGCTTCTGCAGGGAGATTTGCTTTTGCAAATCTGACAGTGATATTGCTGTGCTTGTAAATGGTTCCTTACACTACAACCAGTAACTCCTTTCTTATTTTCCTCTTCAAAACAATTTCTGCCTGTGCTGTGCTCTTTCCCTGCAAAATTGATTTCTGAAATCCTGATAAGATATAGGACATAATATTGATGTCAGGATCTAAACAAGTAGTGTCTACAGCTGACTTGCGTAGAGGGGAAAAAGTATGTTTGAACTCCAATACACTTAATACATGGCCTAGATTTTTACAACAGCTTCATACTGTAAACATGAGCACTGTGAAAACTAGATTCTTACTGCTATTTCCTAAAGACAATTGGGAAATTCTAAGAAATTGGAAAGGATTCTGAGGGGGGGAAAAAAAAAGATTTTATGTATATTATAATGAAGTCATCCCTCGTGACTGTACAAAAAATTCTTTTGAAATCTTTTCAGATGGAAGCTGGCTTGTGCGTATAAATTTCTACCTACAAAGACGTGCAGTGGAAAACTGCAAAATAAAAGGCATTAATATATATGTGTGTGTGTTTTTATATATCAGTGTTTTGGCCAAATACTTTAATTTTAAAGTGTGAGATTAGTAGATGTTTTTTCTAGGCTGATCATTAACTCTTAGCTGCCTTTGAGGGGGTTGAGGGGTTATTATGCAAGTTACGACACTCTACAAGAGGGTGAAGATTTTGGCGAGGGGGTGTCTTGAGATGAGATTTTTTTCCCTACGTTTGTTACTTTAAAATATTCTACAACTCTAATATCTGTGCTTGACATCGGCAAAATCCTTACATACTGAAGTAGGTTAAATATTGTAGGTAATAATTTCACTGAAATTTAGGAAAATTTTTCCAAGCATTGTTTTGTTGTTGAGAGATTCATAGAGCAGATTCACTGGTGATTTACAGAATAAAGTCCTGAAAAGAGTGAGATTATATTAGCTGGTGTTCATGCAGGTTGTAACAAATGATCTATACAAATTTGCTGTGGACACTTTAATTTTTTTTCTCATGCTGACGTTAACTTCCAATTTGATGTGCATTAATATTTAACTGAGGAATTGTTTCTGAAGGAACAGCACCTTATTCTGTTTTGCTTCATTAGAGGAGTAAATGTAAATCAACAGTGACTGCTAATAATTCATTTGGAAAGAAACTAGTGACCAGTAAAATATGTTGATGCACGTAGCTGGCAGCAAGTTTTATTATGAAACACAAAAATACAATAATTTCAAATGTATTTAGCAATTTGGGGGATGAAAGTTATTTTTTTACGGTTTATTAAATTTGATTTTTTTCTAATAATAACAAACTATAACAGATCATTAATCCCTTCAACTTTTACCATTCATCTACAATTAAACCTTCTTGATATCTTTAGTGCAGATGCTTTCATATTTCCGTAAAGTTAATGTCAGTATATGTTGTCATGAAATCATGGTCTTATATTTTACATTAATGCTATTTATCTTATTTAGCTGTCAATTAACAAACTCTAATAATACCAACTTCTGTTTGGTTTCAGTGTTAAGCCCAAAGGTGATAGGCATTGCCATAGCCAGGTATGACTTCTGTGCAAGAGACATGAGAGAGCTGTCCTTATTGAAAGGGGACGTTGTAAAAATTTATACAAAGATGAGTGCGAATGGCTGGTGGAGAGGTGAAGTAAACGGAAGGGTATGTTGTTTTTATATTATTTGTATTGCCTTCACTGTGGGTGATTTTTTAAAAAGGTGTGTTCCAATATTGTAAACCTTCTTTGTACATTAAATACACGAGATGCAACATGTTCTCATCTGCTTCATAGTAGCCAGGCAGCACTCTTGCCAGGTGGCTTTCCCAGCATCTAAATTAATTGGTTATTTAATGTAACCTGCCAGCCTGAATATTTGGACAAGATAATATGGTTGGAAAATAACCAGGATTAATAGTAGAGCTACTGCTGATTTTTCTTGAAATGTCGCACGTGGATTTGGGGGAGGGGAGGTCAGAACCTCAGGATCTCTTTGAGTTCCTGGTGCTGGGAGTCTGGTTTGCGGTTTAGTGCAGGAGGATTGCAACCTCTCTGCTAGACTATAATGCTGTGGAATCAGCTATGGGTTTTTAAGAGGCTTCTGCTTTTGATCTCTTAAAAAAAAAAAAAAAAAGGAAAAAAAAAAAAGGTTCCAATTAAGTGGTGTATACATCTAGTAGTGTTTTTTTACAAAGTCACTTCATACTGCACTCTGAGACTTGCATGGCTTTGAATGCATGGAAATAAGGTTTCAGTTCTGACCTACAAAGACTATATATTGTTTCAATCTTATTGTATTGCTCCTTAATGCACATTAGTCAGGAGAATTTGGAGCTGCTGTTTACTTGTCTAAAGAGCTGAGCTGCAACGTCAAGGAATGCCTTTTTTCCCTCCTGTTTTGTAAATGGGCTGGAGAAAAACGAACTGTATGGACACTGGAAACGAAAGTTGCAAGTCCAGTAGAAGAAGATGAGGGAGCATACGTCCAGATTTAGTGCTTTATGCAATTTAGAGATCTTTTTTTAATGTATGTGGAACTGGTTATGATCTTAAAGTGAAAGCAGTCAGGCAAGAAGAAATAAGGAGAAGGAAGTGATAATCCCATATCCTTAACATGTCAAAGAAAACGGAGCATCTCATTCCAATGTAGTTACCTGCTTCCTAAAGGACACCCTGTTGTGCACTAGAATTCCTTCTGATGGCTTTCACAGCCCAGGCTTGAGATCATGAGATCACTGCTGTGGGTACTTTGGTCATGTAGTCTCAAAAAATGCTTATGCAATCACTTCTTCCAGTCACGTTCTAGGTTTGGTTTTGAGGTCTTTTGTCAGTGTTAAATAAGAATAAAGTCTGAATGGAAAAACTGAAGTGAATAGATAAGACAATAATACAACATTGCTTCTCTGTATGTCTAATATAATCCTTATTTGACACATCATTAATCTCAGAATAGAGATAAGTTTGTAAGTTATGAAGTGTAAAACACTGATCTCTGCCTTCCGGTTCTGTTTAATCTAAAAGTCCCATTGTCAGCAACGGGACCTAACTCCATGTAATGCAATGGAATCGGTCGCTATTTCCTTTGTAAGGTGATTCTCTGGACCTGGCCGAAGCCTGTGAAATACTTAACTGCCTATCTGTGTGTTCAAAAGGTAGCAGCATCCTATCTGTAGTAAAAGCTGCTTCTGCTCTTGACTTTTCTAGCTGTTTTTTTTTCCTAAATGCATAGACCACCAATATGGGCAAAGGTGTATTTTCTTTTTCTTTTTTTTTTTTTTCAAGTGGGGAGGTATTTAGTCTTGAAATCATCATATCTATAAGTTACTCTTTTAAAATTATTTTAGAGTAATCAATCTAACTGTGGCAGGTCAGTCATGTTTAACTTTGTAATGTTATTCTTACATTTACAGAACAGATCCATTCTTTTACCTAGTTTGGCCATTAAAAAAATGTATTTTGTTGTGCTTTTTTCTTTTTAGGTGGGCTGGTTTCCGTCTACTTATGTTGAAGAGGACGAATGAATTAAATTTTCCTCTGCTGACCAGCAATTTCAGGGATTGTAAAATTTAATAACTTCAAAGTGTTACTGGTCTTGTTAAGTATTTAAGCAGCAGCGTTTTTGTCTGTCTGAACCTTCCAGTCTTAATGTTGGGATTTATAACAAAATTTGTGCTGACAGAATATTACCTTGCCCAGAGCTGTGCAAGAAACAACCTGCCACTTTGCCATCACTGGGGATCAGTACAAAGTCCAACCTTCGCCTTCCCAGAAGATCTCTGGAAAACAAATTTATTTATTCTTATTTTTCCCTGTAGTACACCATGAATACTAGTTATGGCTGAATGCTTAATAAGTCTATTTTCTTCTAACTAACATCTGTGATGGTACAAGGAGATGAAGGTTTACTATTCCTTATCACTGCATGCAGAAAACAGAGTTCAGTCATTCCAGTAGGCATGGGCTTATCGTGAAACATCAAACTACCTTACTTATCACCTTCTAAACAGTTTTACACTAAAAAAAAACCACAACCCAAAACCAAAAAAAAACACCTGAAGGAAACAAATGTACTGAATATGAGTAGCATTCATGCATATATAATTAGCTAACTGAATTCTTTGAGGTCCTGCCTAAATGTTCTAACAATTTGTTTAAAGAGAGCGTTTTAAAAAGGTGTGTTGACAAGGTGTTGCCTGAAAAATCAACAAAGCTGGAATTCTGGAATCTTTCCCTGTTATTCCAGCTGTTTTCTGAGTTTTTTCATTTAAGCAGCTGACCATAAAAGTGCAACTAAGGATAGTTATGACAAGATTCATTTTAATATTCTAAGCATTAGCATAATTGTAGTGCTATTCTGTAGCAGGATATACTGATGCAAGATAATTTTACTTTTCAAGAACAAAATTGTTTATCTTAACCTCATGGCTGATTCAGTTAAACTTTTTGATGCTTCCAACTATAAACGGTTTTTTTCATGGTTAGACAGGAGCTTCTATTCCTAATTAGGAGATTGACACCTTTTGTGCTCTTCCATGGTAATGCAGAGGGGACTCGCAGAGTTTAGCGTGCTTGTTCCTCTCTTGTCCTCTAGGACGTTAATGGCAAGGCAGCGAGTGATCGTGTTGCAGTATTGTGAATATCCCCAAGGAACAATGTATACAGATTAGTTAGCTTGAAACATCAGGCCTCAAAGTGGTGTCTACTCCTTGGGTGAGGCAGTAATTTGAAGTATTTGTAGTGTCAGAAGTGCTGTAAATTAAAAGAAATGTGGGTGATGCCTTCAGATGTGCAGTTTCTAATGTTTACATAATTTCTAACCCAGTTTGAAAACTTCTGAGAAAGTAAAGCTCTTAAATGTGTTTTTCTTCTAAGATTACATTGTCTAATCAAGAAAGTTAATTCATTCTATTCCACATTCTCTTTGTTTTTCCCTGTCCCCTTCTCACATAAGCATCGTGCAATTAGTGTGCACTGCACAATTGAACACTGCAAGTTTTCCCACTCTACAAGCAGCATCATGTCCACTGTCCATCCACAGAACAGAATCTGTGGTAGTATGCGTTTTAGATTCCTTGGCTGCCCCCAGTATTCTCTGCTTCTTTCTGGCCTCCTTCTGGCCATCATGAAGAACCAAGCACAGCACAAAGGATGACAGAAATCCCCTCCTCTCTGCAACCATCTTACCCATTTGCTACATCTAGCATACACTGCTGTGACCAGGTGTAAGTGAGGATCTGCAAATTAGAGATCTTGCACTTGTGAGATTCAGCCTTGCCGATGAAACTCTGCTCTTAACTTTTCAAGGATTTACCTCAAAATTATGTAAACTGTGATTATGTTAATTATATTACTTGATGGAACA
Organism: Anser cygnoides; assembly: GCF_040182565.1. Classification (NCBI taxonomy): domain Eukaryota; kingdom Metazoa; phylum Chordata; class Aves; order Anseriformes; family Anatidae; genus Anser; species Anser cygnoides. The sequence goes on along the minus strand of NC_089880.1, from coordinate 6,360,715 downwards.
ATTCAGAGCATTTGTAAATATGTACATTGTGCACAAAACATTTTGTAAATTATCTGTACAGCAGTGTAGTCTAGGGTATACTCTTTGATCATGTTTTGCCATGCAGTTCTATTGTCTATTGTGATCCTGATCCTATATTCCTTAAGTAGACAAAACTGATCTTTCACAGTTTTGTCTGCTCAAAGGGTAGAGGAATAGGCTCTAGATCTGTCAAGTGTTCAGTGCTTTGCTGTTGTATAGTCCTGAGAAGAGGCAGTTTAATTCAGTGAGTTAAAAAACACATCAGTCATTTTTGACAGCTTGGTTTTAGAATTATTTTGAGTAGTCTCTTCATCCTAAAGTTGCTGTAAAGCTTTTAAGCAACTCGTGAATCCTGTAATCGGCCTAGGAGAAGAATGAAAGCCATAGCAAAACTTACTTTTGTGGCATAAATCTACGCATTGTCTGTGTTTAATGCCCTGTATTAATTGAGTTAATGCTGCAACTTAATCTGTATTTTGAGTACCAAAGACTTCCTAAATACTCTGGAGTGTCTCTTTCATGTGCTGCTTTTGCTTGTATGGAGGTTTTGTTGTCATGCAATGATGGAGTTACAGTACTTTGTAATATTTTGTAAATATGTTAAATATAATAAACTGGTTAATTTTTTTGTTTAACATTATGTGTCAAAATATGTAGTTGGCTAGTATGAAGGTTGTACTTGGTTTGTCTAACTGCCTTCTCATTGTGAGCGAAGGCTGATAATGTTTTGGTTTCTCAGATCTGTATAATCCCTGTTTAGCTATAAGACTGAGGTTTTTGGGAGATTGTTGTTGTTGGAATATTTTGTCTTTTGCCACATCCAGGCAAGTGGTGGTTTTGTTTGTGTTAGCTCTAGAGAACACCTTGCAATCAGTCATACACTGTTGATTCTTATATGTTGAAGATGGTAACTTGCAGTCTTTGGGGAAAAAATGGTTGTAAAAGGTTTCCTTTTATGTGTTGTGTTTCATAGGAGTGTCCTTCCTCATCCACCTTCTGCTTCGTCTCTTTGTCATATGTAAATTTACGTACAAATTCAGGTTGAATTGAGTTGAAATCTCAAAATACAGTATGTCTAATTTCATGGGCTACTTGATAGTATTTTCATGATGTAACCAATTCATACATTTTTTACAATGTAGAATTCATTATTAATATGTTTATAAAAATATTTCTGGACAGGTGAATTAATTCAGCAAGGTCAGTGGTGATACAATTGCAGTGTTGTTTCATTGTGTCACTTATATTTTTCAGTAGCAAAGTTTTTCTTGTGGAACTACCCTTCTAACATCTAATTATTAAACTTAATGAGGCATTTACACGTCTGTACAGATGTAAGGCATAATTTTCCTGTCAGCCGTGAACATACCACATAACTAAGAGACACACCTAATGTGAGATGCAAAAATGTTTCTCAATTAAATTCTGTTGTTAACAGTATCACACTCAGTCACAGATGTTCTCCTTCCCCTTTTATGTGAGAAGAGATAGTGTCCTCTGATGGGTGAGAAATTGAGAAAGCAGTGAGCACTGTAATTAGGGCATAAGAACCACCTGTGACTGGGTTTCTGAATAATTTTTTCAGTTTTAAGGCTTGGAGACTTATTTGAAAATCTCAGCTTGAAAAGCAACAACAACAAAATAACACACACAAAAAAGACTTGAACAATGAAAATTATGCCTACCAGAATACCTTTCTCCTCTGCCTCATAGGCAAACTCTAGATACTCTGTGAAAGAGAAGATAAGGTTGATTCTAAAGGTTTTAATAGCTCATAGAAGTAAGAAAGATATGCTGTCTATAAAGAGATGGGCTTGTTTATACAAAATATCCAGCTGTGCACCCAGGTTTTGTTCTGTTGACTTTGATGTTCAATACAGAAATGTTCGTTTCTAATTCATAATCAATATTTTCAACACTTTAGGAAAAGAAGCTGCAACTCCAATTACAATTTAAACACTAATGCTGTCATGCAGATTCACCAAGTGTGTCGACACTATACTAGAATCACAGAATATCCTGAGTTGGAAGGGACCCACAGGGATCATGGAGTCTAACTCCTGGCTCTGCTTCAAACTGAGCTGCTGAGAGTTTCACGTTACCACTTTATTTGGAATTCAAATTCTTCTGTTCGTAGAGCACTGCTTCTTCTATTTGAGCAAAAGCGTAAACACTGAAAGCTGATTTGTGATACAGGATTCGAACAGTCTTACTTTCATCTGTAACGTGGTGGTGATCATCGTGAAACAGGTAAAATCTTGTCAGCCAGGTTACACCAGTTGTAGCACCCTAGGAGCTGCTATGAGAAAGCTGTCTAAGCCAGACCCAGTGTAGCAGGTATAAAAGTAAAATAATAGGTAAAACAGGAGATGCTGTGTGTACATAGAATCCATGGTACTTCAGCAAGCCACAACAGTATCTTTACATCAGATTTGGTGAGGGCCATCGCTGATGCACAATGTTGAATGTTTGAATATGTGCATTTCAGAGAAAGAAGTTAATACATTTCTTAGCCTTTCTTCAAATAAGTAATGGAATTTTAGCTTTTACACATGTGGGGGAAGAGTAATTTTGACTTCATAAAGCTGTGGGATGAGATGTTAATGGTACGTACTTTTTCACGAAGTGCTGAAGTGTATGATGCATATATAATTAGATAATAGAACGTATAGAAAGGATTAAGCATCAAAAATTGACTTCAGAGGGGTGATTCATTGCATTAGCTTAGCAACTTCCTTTTCAAGAACAAAGAGTCATTTGTTTTCATAGCAAATGAGATTTGAGTTTCTAATTTAGTTTTATAATTCCTGATCTGCAGTAGTTTATTCTGTCCATTCATTATAAGGATCTCTACTGCTTTACATGACAGTGAAGTTAGATTTTAATTATTCACCTGTAACATTTGAGCTATTGGTGACTTTTTCTGTGTTAGTTTTTTATCTGGTAATGTGTTTTTCAGAAACTATGCAAGTTCAGTTAAAAATGTTCCAATCTGACCTTAAGTAAGCATATAGTTACAACAAATGGCCGGTTTGGAGGTGGTTGTTGGCCAAGGGGCGTGAGGCTGTTTTGTTTCTTTCAGTACTTTTTTTTTTTTTTTTAAATATTAATAGGCTAAAATGTGTGGCTTTAGGAAGAACAGAAATAGAGATCAGAGAACAAGAAGTAAAAAGTTGATACCATACCATATGTGCCAGAAACAGCCTGCTACTAAATTCTTATAAAGGATTGCTCAAAATATTAAATATTTAATGTTAGCATTGGATTGAAAAGAAATTTGTCAATGCTTTTGTATTGAAAAACTTTGCTAATGCAGTAGAGGGATTGAGCACACTTGGACTTGGTCCCAGTCATACTAGAGAACTCTATAAATTTGTCTTCAATTAGCTTTATTTTTTCCCAAAGCAATTAAAAGGCTTCCTCAAGGAGATGCAATATTGTTCCTGGGATTCAAATTCTTACTCATGCATAAGGCTAATGGAAATATGTATAATTGAAGGAACATTTTCCTTAGTAATTTTACAATCTGTATCCTGGTAGCTTGTCAGCTGTTTGTGAAGTGTAATGTGGCAGGAAGCCTCCACCCCACTAAGTTGCTAGATGATGTAAAAACAGCTTTCTCACCTGTTCTAGAAATTTGTCTTTTTGAATCTTGAATTTATTTTTCCCCTTCCTGTCAAGTGTTATTTAAAGCAGGTGACACAGAAAGCCATTTAGCTGAATACAGTTTGAACACGGGGTGGGGAGCTTTCTCTCCTTCCTGTTCCTTTGCATCCCTACTGCTTAAGATAGACTTCAAATGGCTGTAAGGAAGGTATAGAAAACCTTTTGTTTTAGTGCAAGAGAAGGGAATGCCAGACCCAGAGGAATCTGTAGGCCTGTTTTATTCTCTTCATTTGGTGTTTCCGAATATAGCTTCATTAAACTTGAGTTGTGATAGATGAGCGATTGGCCTCCTTGGAACTGTGATTACTGTAATGTTCTGGGTGTGCCTCTTCGGTGTCATCAAATTTGAGTAGTTTGGCTGAAAGAACAGTTGAAGGTACTTCTGCACTAGGAAAGGGAGGTACCAGTTCATGTGCCCAGTCCTGTACGTATATTGTTTGTCATCAGGAATATTAATGTGGAGAGAAGAAAAATATAGGTAGATCAGAAGCAATCATGCCTGATTTTTTTGTTTTTGTTTTTGGTAACACGCATTTTTATTGAGGGTGTGTGGGATATTCATTACCTAATATATCAACTGTTAATATTCCCAAGGATAATTCCAACTGGAGAATGTAGTAGTAGGTTTTCTATTCTTACTTTAAAAAGAACCATTGATTGTTTTGAAAATTCTTTAACAAAGAAAGCATATCCAGTTGGATCAGGTAGACACAGGAACCATGTGAGATTAAAATGCTTATTGCTCTCTGAATCAGCATATCATTGTGACCTTTTTCAGACAGTGAGTGTGGAAAATCAAGCTCCAGAAATTTAAACAAAACCTAGATAGTTTTTCAGTCTTTGCAACTTTCATTCACACTTAAGGGGAAGGTTCACTTTTTTTTTCAAACGTTGTCCTGAATGTGAGAATGCAGGCTTAGACTTCGTGTCACCGGGAAGAAACAGAATTTGATTTACAACTTCTCAGATTATACAGGACTTAAAACGACCAGCTGCACAAAAGCCTTTTTATATTGTATCTTTGGGGGGATGCCAGTAAGCGTACGTACAAGTACACAAAGGATTTATATGGAAAATATTTCCAATCACATTATCTCTTTTGCCTCTTACCCCAAAGAGTTGTACAGCTTTAGGAAAAACAAACAGCTTCCAGTGGTAACGGTTCCCTGCTTGCGCATTCTTGAGTCTCTGAGGGTCGCAGTCTATTTTTACCGTGTTAGGATTTATCTTGTGCTCAGGGATGTTTATTTGAAAGGTGACCTTCCCCCAACAAACAAATTCTTCACAAACAAATGCTACCTTTTCTTGTCTAGAGCATAAAAATATTTGCAGATGATGTCATGCAAGCATAGGTTGCCAATGGGCTGGAGGATAGGGTTGTAACACACATAGTGATAAATCGGTAATATATAAAAAAGATGCAATTAAATTAACATCTACAAAGTTACATTTACAGATGGACTGAATTGTGTACACCAGTTCAGGCTGGGGAACTTCTGGTTAAGCTGCAGTACTGCATTAAAGGATTGAGGGAGAAAAAGAAAAGTGAATGATGGACAGAACGAAAGTTACAGGATTGTACTGTGAAGAAGGTAAATGCTGTCTTGGTGTATAATAATGGGAATATCCTTTATAAAATGTTCATTTCTGGAAAGGTTTCTGCTGGAGTACTCGGTCCAGTTTTGGGCACTAAACTTTATGTAAGGTAAGGCTCATAGAAAACATTCCTGAAGAGACTAACAAGGAAGGGTGAAGAAATGAGCTGTTTGATGGAGTTACAGAAGAGCAGGCAAAGGGTGGTGGCGGTAATAGTGTTCAAATAAGTGAAAGGCTTTGCTCACCTTAATGAGACTAAGCACAATCAGTGTAAATAGTACCAGGAAAAAAAAAAAAACACAAAAAAACAATCCTTGAGCTGCACAAAGGAGATGTAGACTTCAGGGAACTTTTTTCAAATTCCAACCTGCCTGGATTTGAAATTTTCCGGGGAAATTGTGGAACCTCCATCATTAGAAGTTTTTGAAGTATGGTTAGCTAAGCAATATATCAGGGATAATTTATAGATATCTAGACATAAACATGGCAGTGGTGTTGGAACTAGATGATCTTTAAGGTCCCTTCCAAGCCGAACTGTTCTGTGTTTCTATATGTAGTTAAAGATGCTAAAGATACTGACCACGTTTCCTTGGAGCTCCTGCTGTACTACCTTTCTGTAATTGCCTTTCAGCTGTGCAATGCTTCAATCAACTTGGCGTTTGCCAAAAAAACCCGCAGAGATGTTATGCCAGCGTAGAGAGGAAAAGATCTATGACAGGTAATAAGCTGAACATACAATTTAGAGCTAGCAGGTTGCTCAATATGCAGAGTTTGAATCTTCACAAATTAAAACAATTTCTTCAAAAGATGCAACTGGATCATATTTAGCTCAAGTGGCAGTGTAAAACTGGTGTAAAAAAAGAAAGTCTTAAGAGTTGGTTTACAGTAGGAAGACAGAGCTTGAACAACATTATTTCCATTTATAAGTTTATTTTTGAATGTATTGTTCCTGCAGCATATGTAGTGTTGTCAAAATCAAAACTTTTTTCTTAGATATGCATTAATTTCAGGGATGGTTAACAATGAAGGCTTCTCAGGTACCATGTCTTTCTACTCAATTCCAAACAAAAAATAAAAGATTTGAGAAGAAGGTAATTTTGCTTCAAACATCTTTACCTCAAATCAATAGAAAATGTGTTTTTAAAAAACAAAAAGGTGGGTTTGTTCTTGTGCTGAATTTGTATAAGTACTGTAATACTACAACTTGTCCATAAGAGAGCAGTAAACCAGCTATCAGCATGATTGGAATCTTCTAAAATGTCAAAGGATTGAATACTAGTGCTAAAATTAATTCTACCTGGTACCTGAACACATCATCTTTTTTGACTTTATAGATTAATAACAACTAAGTGTTAGCTTTTGGCATAGCATTTTTTCTCTGCGTTTTAACTATTCATACACAGGTACAATGGTTTATCCTCCTAAACACAGTTGAATTGAGTCTCAGTTTGTGGATTGTCATAAATATTTAGTAGTTATCAATGAAATAAATCAACAAGCACAGAAAAGAACTATGGTCCAAAAAGAATGCATCTATTCAGTAAGATTAAAACAAGGTGTTTTCTTTTTCTGTTTCTTCATCAGGAGTGCCCTGTGAAGAGCAAGAAGCTTTATTTGAATGTCACTGCGTGTACAGTTCTAATTACTATTAGATTTCAGGAAAAAAAAGTAGTAAATTATTGTTAACTAATAATTAATAGACCACATGATGTATGGTTGGATGAAATGACAATGATTAATCTGTGACATAAGTGAAGGTGCATGTAGAGTAACTGGCATGTGATGTGTGTTCGTATTTCCCAGTGTCATTGGAGTTTGACCTGTGTCTGTTCTCCAAATCCACAATGTGTTCTCTTGACTTGTGCTTAGAGCATACACAATGGCTGTTGTGTAGTGAACCATGTAGTGGCTGAAACCTCTTGTCATTGTGGCTGCTTATTTTGGAGAAGGTATTGGTGGGTCCTTGTGTAGCTTTATCCTACCTTCAGAGAGTTGGCAAAATGTCAGGATTTGGTCTACTGGTGTTTTAACTTAATAGAGTTTTTAGAATTTATTAAAAATTATCTAGACACTGATTACAGCTGTATTTGTTTGATAAGACTGCCTTCAGATTCAAATATGCGTACAGACTGTTCTTTTCTTTCTGTTCCTTGTACTTCGCCACGATTTGGAACCTTGCTTCTTTTAAGAGAACAAAAAGGAGTAAAAAATGGTGTATTTTCTTGGTGCAGCCATTAAAATTGCAAAGACTATACAGAGCTGTCTGTTTTCCAGTCCAAGCATCAGTTTTATCTCCAGAAACTGAGATTTTTGGTGAATACATGGTTCAAAAACCCACCCTTTTAAATCTCATTTGTGGCTTTCTGCTCTGCCTGCATTGCTTCCCTGTTTTTTACACTTTTTTGCTTCCTTTCTATCGCTCCCTCTCCTCTATGCACAAGAGCAGAAGACTCCAACTCCTCATACCTGTTTCAGTAGGCACTAACTGGAGAGGGGTCTTTTGCCAGCCTGTATTAAGTTTTCATGAGGAGCGCCTTGCCTTTGGGTAGTGGTTTCTTATTATACTTAGTGGTGCAAGAAACATTTAACTGCCTTTTTTTTTTTTTTTTTTTTGTATAGCTAGTGTGAAAAGTGCTTAGTAGACCATTAACTTCAAATTGTTGGAGTATACATGTTAAAGCAGCTAGATACACTTTCCAGCAAAGTAACACAGCATTCTGTGTGTGTGTATATATAAAAACTAAAAGAAGCCCTATGGAATACAGGTAGGATCGAATTCAGTGGCAAAATGCACACTTGATCAGGTACAGTCAAAATTCCATCTTTTTTTCTTATTTTAAAATTGAGCATTTCCTGTAGATATAGATTTTTTTTTTTGAAATCATGTTCTATTCTGAATATTTTGATGAGAACAGAACCCTAAAGAGGATCACCATATCACCTACTCAGTAGAAGCATTTTCTTATAAAAGAGCTTACGGAGCCATCTTTTTTTTTTATTTATTTTATTTATATTTTTTGAGGTTTGGAGGGAGTTTTCTATAAGAGGGAACTGAATGCTCATTTTAACAATATTCTATTGAATAATGAAACTTTCCAGAGATTTTATATTATTTCAAAATATTTTGTACAGTTCTTCTGCTTAGGTAATCTACTGTGCCTCTGATTACAATAGCTTGTTATGAAGAGGGGGGAAACCCCAAACTGAGATACCCTTTAAATTTTATCAGGTTACTTTCAAGATAAGAATTCGCTAATATACTTTGTAGCACATAAAGCTAGAATCCTATAATATTTGCCTTAACCTTCTGTGATGGAAAACATGTCTTAAGCACACACCATGGTGATGTAGAATATAGTCAACTTCCTCTGAATCAGCTCAAGCTTGACCAGAACTGAAAAGTTCTGTTTTACCATGGACCTTTCATTGTCAAAAGGACACAGAGAAGTACAAACTGAAGCCAAGTGGATCAGTTGAGATGCAAGCTCTTGAGAATTACTCAGCTGCTTGAGTTTTAGCAGTGACAGTGCCCGCAGACATGTCTTAGTGTAAGTCATAGTTATCTGGTAATCACATATAAATAATTGTCCAGAAAGTTACATTGCATCTTAAGCATACTGATCTTCACTGCATAGGGAGGAACGTGTTAGCATCACACGTATGAAAGTTGAGGTTAAAGATAAACCAAAATTTGCACAAAAGCCTCAACTTAAATTACTTCTGTGGGAGTTAAGCATTCCTATGCTTGGGCCTAAAAGCTACGGTAATCCTAGAGCATCAGAAATAGAGTAGAACAAAAAAACAGATCTATTGATTTTACCCAGTTCTTTGTTCCATTAAGGGAAATGTTTGAGAACAACTTTTTTGAAATTTGAATGGCTGATATTTTGAGAAAACTGTTTATGATGAAGAATCTGCTGAAAACAGTTTGAGTGGCATTGTTTGCTTCCTCCCTTCTTAGTTTGTGATTCCAACAGTAAATGCAGAGAAAGCCCAGGCATTTTTACATTTGCTGGGTTCAGCTACAAATTAGCCACAGGGCAGCAAATATGTTGGCTGAAAATGGACTGCTCTGTCTCACTGTTCTTAAGACTGAGAAACTGTCATGCTTACTAAACATGTTAGTATTATGATTTTTTTTTAAATCCTCCTCCTATCTGCTTTTGAAATAATAAAAGATAGTCAAAAACTGTCTTACATGACAAAACTGACAAAGCCAAGAGTTTCAAATTAAGTTTACACCTCAGTCTAGACATAGTAAGATGAAAAAACATTCAGTGGCCGATAGTAAAGAGCTGTAAGTCTGTTCGTACTGTTCATAGAAAAGTTAGGCAGTAACCAGGTGAACAGAAGTATGAAACTTGACAATTGAAATCTACAGGTGGTCAGTCCATTTGTTGACTTGAATGGAAGCAGGAATTCATTATGATACCACAGTTACTGTAGTCTGAGACTTGATGATGTTCATTTTTAAAGATAATAAATGTTGTGGGGTACTTATAATTTATGGGTATTACAGAAATGGTCAACAGGGATTCTGTCTAAATCCCATGGATAAAAGAAAATTGTAAACTATTCAGAGCTGTTCAACTTTCGGCTAGCGTGAGTGGCAATGTTGAAGGGCAGATTATTTGTGCTGTAGTGGCAAAACCCTTTTGACCAGGGAATGCTGCTCATTGCAGTGCTTTGGACCAGTGAGTGCTCACTGGTTAGTAGTTAGTCATTACTAGCTAGATAGGCTTTCATATTTTTTAAATTCTGTATGTATATATCAAGTAGGTATAAAGAAAGGGAAAAATAGTGGAAAGCTGCCTGAATAGTAAATAGTCATATTTTTCACATTTTCTCCTACCATTATCTTCCTCTTTGGAGCTGTTGAAAAGCATGAGTTCGTTTGTGTTGTTTATATCATCAGACTTGGAAAGTTTCTTACCTGACAAAGAAGGTGGCTTAGTGGCTCCTTACGTGATGTGAACTGTTGATTTGTTAAGCTTGCTTGCTTTGAGGCATGCTGGTATGTTGCACTGGAGTTGGGTGACTTTACAGACAGTGCTCACAGCAACTCTGAATCACTGTAAACAACCAGTATTTTGTGCCTGACTTTACATACAAATCAATAATCTTTTTGCAGCCGAAGAGATAGTGTAATTTCTAATATAACTAAGCAAGCAGTAGCATGAAGATATTATTGCCTAAAAACAGGTGCTAGAACTAAACAAATGGTTTTATTGATTCTCCCAGGGTTAATTAAAATTTCAAAGAATCCCCACCCAGCCTCTTTCTGTGGCCTTGTGAATTATCAATACTGTGTAGGCATGATTTCCTTGTTAGTTTTTGATACTTTAAGAGCAAGTAACATCAGACTTAAGGATATATTCTGCAATATTTATACTGGGAAAACAATATACTTGTAAGAAGGAGATTACCATCCCAAGGGATCTTTCCTTTTTTTTCTTTTCCTTCCTTTTCTCAAGCAAAGAATGTTTGTGAAGGGTAGGTGAGGGTTGTGTGTGCGAGAAAAATGTTATATGTGAATAACCATGACAAAGCAGTGGACCTGAATGACAGAATATTTTGGAGGCTTGGTAGAAAGCAAAGTGATATTTTAAATTCACTTCACGGAAAAAAAAACACAAACACTTAAGATTCCACCTCCTGCAAAACAAGTTGTAGTTGATCAGTAAGTGCTTAAGTTAGTGAGTTGTGGGGAGCTGCTCTAGTATTGGCTAGTGCAAGGATCTTCTGACTGGGTTACCCACATGGCTGGCAATGATTAGTGGCCAGTACAAAAAGAATAATCCCAAAGTCTGGACTGCCTGGCAGCACAGATATGTGGGTAAAACCCACTCCTGATTTGTGTCCGTTATTCCTCAGAGGGAGACAAGCACTACAACCAGCGCATTTGAAGGTAGGAAATCACACAGTGCTATGTTATAAATGTATGCTGGAAGATGTTTTAAGTCTGTTAGCTTGTTAGTGCAGTCCTATGGAGACAGGATTCAGGGGAAGCTTTTAATCAATATTCTAATCGTTGTGATGGGAAAAGCTGCTAGCCAGCGAAGCAGAGATCCCTGCAAGGACTGAGGAGAGAAGAGATTAGTTTGGGGGCACCCTACAGGGTACAGCCTAAACTTGCAGTGGAAGGAAAGAAGACATTTTAAAAGAATGACATGTTCTTTGCCATATAATTTTAGCACACGACGTCCCCTTAGGAAATGCAAGTCAAGTGTACCAATAAATGAAAGAGGAAAATGCCATGGAAGGCAGTAAATCAAAAAGTAATTGATTGGAATATTTAGTGAGCCTAATTTATAATGCTGAAAGTGTGACAATAGCATACTGCAGAAGTCTGAGATCTGGAAGGAGAGATTTGCAGTACTTACTGTTCAGTCCTCTTCATTGCTTCCCAGAAAGGGTGTGCTGGAGCAGCAGAGCAGCTGATGCTGGAGGATGTGCCTTAACCCTCATTTAGGTACACTGTATAGCTTCATTGTTTTCAGTAGCTTCAGAGTTGAAAATTAGTGTACAGCTGAAGAATTCGGTCATTAAACCTTAGGTTAGGTGGAAACTGGAACTCCCTAGAAGCACTCCTCTTCCTCTTTGGTTAGTGCTGAAGCTCCTTGGGCACTGAGGGCACCCTAATCTTGAAGTGCCATAACTACCATTTTCATTTACTTTTGTAGTTTGTACTGCATTGAATGCTTATTAGAGCTAATTTAAGGTCAATCTGTATTTGCCTAAATTAAGCTGCTGCTAATTCCAGCCAAGTTATACAGTTCTGTCTGCTCCCTTACATTTTTCAGTAATAATTTCATGTTTGATTTTGGTTATATTTTACCGTTTTTCAATTGAAATGACAATTATTCTTTGTCAGAACCCGGCCATTCCTCTTGTCAAAAAGACACATGATGCATTAGCTTAAGGGCAATTGCTAATAACTATGTAGGTGACATTTGGTTATATAGGATGGGCAAGTCTACATACATCTTTGTCAAGTGATCAGGGTTTGCATACCCTGCAGTTTATGCTATTTGGGAGTGCTGCTGAACTAATCATGCAAAACCAAACCAAAACAAATTTTTGTTTGGCTTTGATACCATTTTGCTATAATTAACATCTGCTGTCTCCCGGGTTCATTGAAGAAATCTTTGTGTTTATAACTGCAACTGAAATGAGCTTGCTGAAGGGGATGGGGGAAGCATTTGGTTGCCATATAGTCTGTCTAAGCATTTGTGATAACAAAGCTTTCTGATTATGGGGAGGAAGGGTCCAAATGGTATTTTTGTGTACTGTTTCAGCTTGTGCAAGATATCCTTTACTAGACCATGCTATCTTGCTCTATTACGTTTGCTTTCATTTGTCACCTCTCAAGGATGTATTGGAAAATGATAAAAATATCCTGTGCCTTGTTTCAATGTCAGTGGACCTGCGGGACAGATTTTAGGGTGTTCAGATGCATTTGAAAATCCCTTGTCATATCTTCATCTTTAGGGTTTTAAAAATCAGGTTCTGTTAATACAGCTGAAACAGGCCTGGGTGCTTTCTCTGTTATAATAAAAACAGTGGGAGTTTGCATCAGCTGTGTGTGTGGGAGGGGAACATGGCTACTATGCTGGTATGATAAAATGATGCAAATATGTTCTATTTCCCTATGAATAGAAACAGTCTTACAGCAAAGTGCCCCCCACTCCCCCAGGCAGGTATGCAATATCCTCAAGTCTTGATACACTGGTAAGCCTCCATTTTCTCACAGAGTTTGACTCAAGACATTTTCAGGATAGAATTGTGGCTATGTTGCAGTCAGCGGCACAACTCCAGCAAAGTTCAGGAAGCAAAGTTTCGCATACTAGATCCAGATGTCTGTTAATTTTACTTTCAATGATCAGAATCATATTAGACATGTAATTTGCCTTTAATTCTGTGCTGCTTTTGCCTTCACCTCATTCAACAAGAAGGAAAACAGTGAATTCTTTTACTTTACTTTGTGGCCCCTTTTTTATTTTCTCCCTGAGATTACACAAGTCTTCTGTGCTACAGTAGCAGCCACCACAAGAGTGTGTTTAAATTTAGTGACATCTCAAGTCCAAAATGACAATGAACACTCTGATCATTTACATCTAATTTTCTGTGCAAGGTATCAGTACAACTCCAAATCTTTAGGAGACCCGAATGATGCCCACTGCCCTCTTTGTTCTGAAGAGATCCTCTGCTTATTAGCCTGGCCCTTTCAGAGTACAACTGGCTTTTTTATCCTTGCGTCCTTTTGTATGTGCTGTCCCACTACCAGTGATACTTGCCTGTGCCATGCTGTCCTTTGCCAGTCTTTTGGCCGTGTTCACCCAATCTTGCTGTATTGGCATAATGCAGTACCACATGTTGTCTCTTTACAGGGACTTCACTGGTGGGTACGGTCCATTCTTTCTTCCCAAATCACATTGTACTGACCAGTTCCTGCAGTCCCTTGCCTCCTGAAAGCTGCATGAGTTTATGCTTTTAGGTAGCTAAGGTCATCTAGCTAACCTGGCATCTAAACATTTAAAATGCCCCTTTTGGAGAGTAGCGGCGTCCAGCTGATAACCAGACACCTTCCATCACCTTTAATGTTATCTCCCAAGTGATCATCCACATGGACAAGACTAGTTGTCAGATGCATGCACTGAGAACCTACTGGCAAAAAATCCTCATGGACATCACTGTTGGTATACAGGATGATTTCTTCCCACTTGTTATTGCAGTGCTTTCACCAGCATGTTTCTGCCTCAGATCACCTTCAGTTCACATCAAGAAAGCATAAATCCTTCATGAAAGAATCCCATGTGTATGTCTTCTGCAACAAGATGCAGCAGTTATGAAGACAAACTGACTGCAAAATTTGCACAGATCCTGAGTTCCTAGAAATGAAAAGGTGCATAACCTTAGTTCCTTCTGCATCAGCAGAAAACCTCCCACTTGCATCCAGAGCAATTTGAACCAAACCCAAAGCTCCAAGGCTATAGAAACATTTCTGTCAGTATTAAGTAAGAAACTTAAAAAAAAAAATAAATTTTTAAGAATTTAGAATTTCTCATAATGTGGCCAATTTCTTGGTGATGGGTTCCCAGCTAGTACTTGCCCTAGCAGAGTTTGCCAGAAACTGTGAATGTTTTCATGTGGTAGCACTTTTACCATTTTTTAAGATTTATTCAGTCACCAGTATGTTCATGTTCAGCAACTTTGTAGTTGCTGTTTCTTTAAATCCATGGACATTAAAACTTTAAATTAACAAACAAGCAAAAGTTCTTATGCTTTGTGATTCTTTTTAAAATAGTTTGTCATTGGAACCTACTTTACAAAGAATGAAAACCTAGAGCTGGTCAGCAGAACAGCTGCAGTGCTTTGTGGTGCCAGCAAGAAAGCTGAGGGAATGAGAGTGAAATGGAAATCACAGGCTGGAAGAGTTGAAAGTGCAGGTGCATATCAGCAGCAAAAGTTTTTCCAACAACCTTTTCTGGCACTCCCTGAAGACAATGAGCACAATGATGCCTTAATTTCACTGGAAACGGGAGCAGGCCCCCAGAGAAGTGGTGGGATCCGTAATGTAACCCCCTGCTAATAGCTCTGTGAAATAGCTTTGGTGTTGACTATAGAAGCACCAGCTGCGCACACTTTTGGCTAGAGAGAGAGAGTTGGGGAGACGTGAATATATGTGGGAACATCTGGTGTGGAAACTAATCAAACTGCACAAATTATTTTCTCTGCACTATTGCTCGATTGTTCTTCTCTGTGCCAAAAAGGAGAACAGGAGGTAAGTGTCAAGCCCCTTCAGACAGTGCAGCAAATGCTCCTAAAAGAAATCTTCTTTTTCTTCCCCTGAGAGTTCAATTATTTTTCTTTAACAGGAATCAATAAAACACCTTTTTAGGAAAAGCAAAAGCAGCTACCCTTCGTAGGTTGGTTGATTTTCTCCCCCTTCCCCCTGTCACTCACACGCCCTTGCTAATCCCAAGTGTGTAGGCAAAACCACTTTCCCTTTTAGTCATTCATCTTCCTGTCTGGGAAGACTTTTCTCTTGTAGTCTGCTGCATGGAAGTTCTGGTCTTGCAGCAGGGATGGTTGTGTCTCAGTGGCAAAAATCCAACTAATAGTTAACATGAAAATATCAGAAAAACAACTAAGATATCCTTGCAATTCTTATGTCAGATTAGATAGATATATAGTTTTGAGCAAAATATTATCTACTGTAGTCTGGTCTCTTTTAACCAAAGCTCTGCATTTTTTGTAACAGTAGTTGGCCTTTACCATGCTATACCAGCTTGTCTCATCAGCATACAACATGGAGATCCCACCATATCTAATTAAATGAAGTAATCATCTTGCATTGCTCAAGAGCTGTTTTGTATTTGCCTAAATTGTAATACAGACAGCATGCATGTGTGCATGAGGTTGATACATAGGTGCTTGGTTAAATGGGATGTTATGTTCCTTATAGACACAAGATGGCAGGCTAATCTGAATATGGAGGAACACATCAGGGTTATGAGTACAGTTTGTCTGCGTATATATATTTATACTTACGCATATATGTGTGTACGTAGAAATAAAAGTGATAAAGAGTGTAATGATTAAACTGTAGATTTTCAAAGCCGTCTAAAGAAGCCCAACAATCACTTCCTTCTAAAGCCCAAAGATTTTTGCACTCAGTTTCTTAAAATGATTTGAAACTCTCAGCCCTTGCTGTTTTGTCGTAAGATACAATTAGGTAGAAAGTCTTCATACAATCAAGTTCTGTGCACTCTAAGTTCAAGTTTTCTGAGTTTGGCCTCTTGTCTAATGAGTCATTGGCCTCAGTGACTTCAGTGGGAATGGAGTTATGCGAATAATAACTCTGAAAATGCTACCAACACGTGGCTTTAAGAAGGTTTTATAAACACTACTTCCTTACTTGCTCATTGTTGTTAGAAACAGAGAAGGTTGTGGTGTGCGTTAGAAACAAGATGTGTTTTTCAAGATTGTGCTGTGGGGAGCTTTTCTTTTTAATACCCGCTCCACACATCTTCCAATTTAGTGGAGAAACGTTAGGCAGGTGAGACTCGATAATCAGCAACCTGATCTCCTTGAAGTAGTGGTGTGCAGCAAAAAATAATAAAAAAAAAAAATTAAAAAAAATAGGGACTAAGCTAAAATATTTCTACATTAGTCAATGTTCTGATGTTTTTGAAAAACATACCAGTTCCTCCCCTTGACCTGCCAATAACCATTATTTCTGCTGTCCATGTTACTGACCCTTTCACCTGCTCTCTGTCTGCATGATCACTCTCTGTGCTGTGTTCTCTGCCTCACAGCTGGTGGCGATCCCTCCTGTGGTCCATGGCTGAGAGGTGATGTGACGGGTGCTTTGCACTACACAAGCTCAGCCCCTGAGGAGTGCATCCTTGGTTGTACAGACCAGCACTCCCTTCTTTCTCTGTTTTAATAAATGTGAGCAACTATAGTCAAAGCACAGGCTCACAGTGAGAGACATCAGGTAATAGACCTGCCACAGACAGTGAGTATATGCACCGGTTTAGGGCCTGCACAGAGTTTCATGTTCTGCTTAATTTCATCATGCCTTCTGTAAACTGTGGCTATCATCTTGAGTATAGTAGAGTATATGATTTCTTTCATATTTAATATTACCAGGTTGTGTTGCTTTTTCATTGCAAAGGACTAGTTCAATGAAATAGATTCTGTTGATGAGGGATTCCAGAGGGTCTCTAAATCTTCTGTGCTAATAAACCAATAATGGGCTGAAAAATGTCCTTTAGTTGAGAAAAAGTATAGAGAAAAAGGATGATATAACTTAGAAAGCAAATTGCAAATGAGCAGGTGGGTAGATGCTCAAACACAGTTATTATTTGTGTATGTTCACATAATATGGAGATACTTTCCTACATAACAAAATTGAAATATTTGATAAACCCTATAAAATCTTCAGGTAGCAAATAAAACTAAAATAAGAATATGTATGTATATCTATATAATATAAGTAATATTGTCTATATAATTTCAGTGCATCTAAGCTTATATAAATAATACTTATAGAGTTTAGTCCATCTTTGTTACCTTTGTCCTGCTGTCAATAGTCAAAGCATTCTATCTCTTCCAGTTGCCTCTTTGCTCCTGCTCCTTTGATGTGAACCTTTTTGCAGAAACCATTCTTTGTCTGAGCTTAGTGTTAGAAGATTCAAGAATGTCAGTTAATAATAATTGAGGATAAGTGCTATGTCTTCAGCTGTGTCACATAGTTTGAAGACACGGATGTGCTAAAGAAACTTGCACTTGACAAAGATCATAAAGAACCAAGAGTGGGAAACCTAAAGGTAGGCACACTAAAATCTTTACATGTGGATAAAAGTACAGATCCTGGATGGACCAGGGTCTTCACAGATGTGGGAGATTGCCAGTGTCAATCTGGGGCAGAGCTGTGATTCAAATTGATGACCAATCACAATTTCCATGGCATTCATGAGAAAGATGTAGAACTTTCTGTTCTTTTGTAAATGGATGTGCATTTCTGTCACCAGAGATCCAACGTGTGGTACCAGTTGTTGAAGTGAGAGTGAATTTACTTGAGGGCATTTGCTTCTCAGGCACTTTAGAAATTCTGAATTATGCTATCTCTTCCTCCTTAATTCATTCTCAGTCGTGAAGCAGCCTGGGGGGCACTGTGACCTCAAACACAAATTATTTGGTGTTAACTCGCTTTGTTTGCTGGGCACTGGTTTCCTAATAATGGAGTAGTTAGTTCCTGCATTGGCAAAGATACAGAGAATGTGAATGAAAGCAGCTCTTGATTTGAGTCATTTTAAATTGGGCCCATTTAGTTCATTTAGTCATAGTCATGACAAATTGGGCCAGAAGGGGGAAAGTTTCATCTATCAACCTAACAACCTGAAATGTCATTATTTTTCTCCTGTTCTCCTGAACTCTTGCTGATTTTGTATTGCTGCATGTGTCGGTGTCTGTTCCTTGTTCTCAGTGGATACCAAAGACATGCTAGGAAGCCTTTTACCAAGTTTTAGATGTTTCTGTAAGAAAAATGATGCAGGTTTAACAGCATGTGCAGGTATTTGTAGAAAAGCAAATGTGTTTCCCTCTCGGCTGTTTAGTTGTCTGTAACAATAATGTCATAAATAAATAATGTTTCCGTGAGGGAAAAGAAGAGATGTTTATCAGATAGAATACATGCCAGTTAGGATAACTCTGAACAAAATGTTAACACGGATTAAACAGGAAAACATGCTGCTGGCAAACAAATTGTTGGTGAAAACAGCTTCAGCTAGGGAGTTCCTTTCTCAGTTGGATAGAAATAGTGCATGCCATGCAGACCAGCTTTTAAAATTAAGATGTTTGTCATGAATTGCTGGGTCTGTGGAAAAATTCAAATGAGAATAACTTAAGTGCTGCAATAGAATAATGCACAACAAATAGTGCAAGGAATTGTACGAATGTTGCAGATTATGTTGGGATCACGGAGATAATGCCTGAGAGATTACCTTTTCCTTTACTGAAATTGTTTTTCAAGATGATTTAAAACCTGACTCTGTTTTGTTGAAATCAAGTTAAGGCTTTCCTTTGCATTTAGTGGATCTGGACTAGGTCATTAGTGAATGCAGATGGTCAGTCTATGGAGAATGAATCTGAATTGTCCACAGAACAGGTGCATTGTGTCCACTGAAGTTCTACACGTTCTAATGCTATTTCCTCAGCCTGTTTCCTTATTTGAGGCCTGGTTAAGGATACAAGGTTAGCTTATCTTCATTCCAGTTCGATTAGGCTTCCTTTGCAAAGATTGACAGGTAGTGAGAGAGGACTGATAGCTTTTGTTGTACATCTCCATTAGTCAATGTACTAATTGCCTCACGAGAGTTACCACTTAGGAGCTTAAGTCAGCAGAAATAATGACAAAGCCATGTCTCTTTTACTGTTTTTTTTTTTTTTTTAACTTTACAGTTGTGGAGGGCTGAATGACTACTTCCTCAGAACTACCTACATTGTCTTAGCCATTACAAGCCATTTAAAAAAAATAAAATAGGCATATATGCTAGGAAGAAAAAGAGCTTCAATGTTATTGAAATAGATTCTTCAAGTTCAGCAAATAGTTTTTTTCTTACTTTTTTTTTGTAATATTTACTATCCTGAATTGAATTCTAAATTAGTCTTTGACATCTGTTACAGGAATTTTACATTTGTAGTTGTACTCTTTACTCTTAGAGACGTGTTTATGCTTGAGAGTTGGCACATTTTTAATATCAGTAAATGGCCTTAATAAGTAATGTGAAGATGGAAAGCATGTAAGAATTCCTACTACAGAATCACAATGATTAATCTATGATTATCTGGTTATTGTTTATTTATGTACTTTGTCAACCCACTGCACTTGATACAAAACACAGGAAAAATCTGGTGTTTAATAGTGTGCATATTGGTTAAGCTGGTGTTTATATTTGAAGAATGGGAAGAGGAAAAAAAGACAACATTTGAAAGCAGCAGAAGAAAATGCAGAGACATTAGAGATAGATGAGTTATGAAGAAGGTAAGTATATTCAATCAGTTGCTCTCTATTGGCTTGAGGGTAATCTCTGTCATATTACAATGTACTGATTTATGGACTAATTAGTTGTACAAAACAAAAATATTTATAGAAAATATTTCTCTCAAGCAGCCACCAAACCAGCCAAACAAAAGGAAAATGGATTTTGTGTATTAAAAAATTAAATTCAATATATATTTATGAGCCCATTCAAAATGTAGAGTCGTTTTGCTACCAGATTTCCAGTAAACAGAAATACCCATGCATCACAACCTAATTGTGTCAGTATCTAGGCATTTATGGAGGAAATTAAATGCCTAAGTTATAGGCATTTCCAGCTATTAAAAATATTGTATAATAATTTATAAAGTCATAATAGAATTATTATACGTGCCTTAATAAATCCAATAAAGTAAAATTCAGACAAGGAGGGGGGAAAAACAGATAGCCAATGTCTTCCTTTTGGAAGAGGATTTTAGTGTTTTACTGTTTTTTTGTTTATGCATGTCTTCTAATTTCTCAAACTGTTATGATGCCTCCAATTATTTTGACTCATATATAACATCCCTTCAAAAAACTGTGGCTGTTCCTTCTAGCTTTAGACTGGAGTTGCAAAAGAGAAAAACCCAACACAGCGCAATCGAAAGTGTAAGGTATGTAGCACAATATTCAAACTCCAAGTGTGGAAGGCAAAGACAATGTTTTGGGAGGTGTAATGTAAAATAGACTTAGATAAGATAATTTGAAATAAGTGGGTGGCAAATACATGCAGATGGAAGACTATTTAACTTCAGGCTTGTATAATTTGGATGGAGCAGGAAATTGTAGGTCTTAGTACTTAATGCGGTGGACGAGGTGTCAGAATTAATCTCTCATGCTGTAATTGACTTTGTAAGTCTCTCAGCATCTTAAAGCTTCAGTCTGCATGAATAAAATGGAAAGACTATGCCTCCCTGCTTTGCAGTAGTGTCATGAGGCTAACCTCAGTGAAGTCTGGGAGATACTCAGATGCTAGATATCGTCAGTAAACGAGAAACCTGTCAAAAAATTGTTCACCAGTAAATCTACATAGTTTAGTCATCATTCCTTACATCCTACTCCATGAGAGGATTGTAAAAGTAGTTGTGACTCGGTACCAGATCTAGGGAGGCAAAAGAGCACTGCCAAGACTAATTCATAAGTACCAATCCACCTACTTTTTGCCTGTGGGAGATCTCTAGAGCAAAGTAATAAATATATTTTATGAGGGCATAGAAAAAAAACCTGAAATTAAGGAGGAAAGCAAGCTGTAGGATGGCAAAAGAAAGCAGTATAATAAATGTAATTACTGGAGCGTTCTACCTGCCAGTTCTCTCATCCTACCAAGCAACAGTAATTAGAGGTAAGAGATGTTAACGAGAAATGGATTGAATGAGTCAGTGTAGCCGTTCAGAGCCTAGTTCAGTCCAGTGTTGAACATGGTGACAGCAGATGCCAAAAGAAGGCCTGGAGGGAACACGTTCTCTTCTGAACACATTTCATTTTCTGTATACTTCTAAGAATTACATTCCATGGTTTTGGAGGTGCCTGACAAAAAGCAGATGTAACTGCTGCTGTGCTTTGCCTTCAGGGAGACTTGTGGCTTGGTTTCTTGAAAGGTGCAGAAGGCCAGCTTCTTCGTGAACATCTGTACTAGATGACCAGACTAGAGCTGCTAAATTCACAGCTGGTGCCAGCAAAAAGTCAAAGACAAAGGAGAGGTAGCGTGGATGGGCCTAGGGTCTGCCAGCAGATAAGTCGGCAGTGTTTCACCTAGACCAGGAGGTGAAAGCCTTGAGTGAAGATTATCTCGTCTAAGCGAGGCTCAAGTCCTGCAGTATCCAAATGAGGGATTAAAATGACAAATGCTGTGTCTGTGGAACTATTAAGTCTGTATAGTATCTAAATTTGTCTTTTTCCTGAGATCCTAGCACACTTCTTTTCTGGGGGCAACTTAAATTTTTTCTTTTTACTCTGCAAGTGCTGTGTTTTCTCCAAATATTGTAACTCTTGAAAACAGTGGATTTTTTGGCCTTTTTCCCTCCTTTGAATTTAAGCTTTGCATAACTCGACTATATATTAAACATTGCAATGATATATAAATCATTATATATGTGGCTTTGTAAATTACAGTTGAATGATATAGACTTTCGTTTCCTGTTCCACAAGAATAGAGGAAAGTCCACTTCACTGTACATTTATTGCAATAAACAGTAAGGGACAGACTCGTGAAAATCAGGCAGTTTCTATTTAGAATGCAAAGCTATCCAAATTATTGAGGTTTTGTCTTACGTGTAACATATTTTTCTTAAACTTTAAACACTTACATGTAGGAATACACAAGTTCTTTTCACCCTAATCAATGCCTCTATTTCTTGTCTTTGAAGAAGAGTACTCCGGTACTCCATCTTGAGCCTCTCCTGCAGTCTTGAACTGTAAAGGCTGTCAGTATACAGTATTGCACTGACATCATTATTCTTGGAAGGTCTTGTTCAGACATACAAATGTCAGAATTAAATTCTTAGTAATGGATTTCTTGGATGTCACAAAGACCTGCACAGAGAACTCAAGTGAAAATGACATAATGTGAGAAACAGTACTCATCTGAATTTGGTTTCATTTTCTCAAAACAAACATACCTCAAAACACACTCATCATTCTCTTTCCCCAGAATAACTGTTATTACTTCAGTTTCTCAACAATGGTTCGCCTGTAGTATAAGAATTGTATTACCAGTGCTAACAGTAAACTTGAACACGTGTAGCAACTCCATTCAGCAGCATAGTGCGGGTAACTTAGTAAATGTAACGGGCACGTGCACACACGCGCTTGCACGTACAAAGGTTTTGACAGGGGAATGATGACCTTGGGTGAGATGTGGCTGTCCCTCTGATGGATGCAGGGCTGATGTCATCCTGTTGTGCTTTCTGTAGCTAGACTGTCGCTTAGTTCTGCTGACTGCTGTGAACTCTGATTCAGTGCGCTTCCATGATGTGATTTTTATCCTGGTCCTTCTCAGAAATGCCAGCAACAGTTGCACAAATTCAATCCTGAAGCCCTCAGAGTCTGTTAGTTCTGCAGATTGCATAATATTAGTCTTTGCTGTATTCTCTGAGACTGTACAATTTCTCAAGTGCTATTTCATCATGTGTATGTTTGGTTCTGCACACATAATAATGGTCAGAAAAACCATGAAGGGAAACATATGCTTTGTACTGGAATTTTGTCTGTTGCACATTGTGGCAAAAATGGTGTGTCTTAGTGAACATGCTGTACTGGTGATGAACCTTCATTTCATTAAATGAAATGCACCATATGGTGCAAAATGCTGCTGTTCTGCTTGTCTGTTTTGCATACACTTTTTACATTTTTCTGATATTGGATGATGGTAGGAAAGGTAGTAAGTTGGTTAATATAAGCATTTCTGTTTTATCATGTCAGATTTGGGTTTTGGTGGATAAATATTTGCATTCTTAAATAATTAAACATACGATTTTTCTTAGCAATAAATTGATTGACCGTGTCTTAATATTTACGTCTGTAACTTTGCATTTCTAAGGACAAACATGAAGGCAGGGCTGGAGGCTGGCTGAAAATCTGGTCTTGCATATTTTATGAAAAATATTACTCAAATTTCTCACAGGTGAATAAACTGCATGCATGAATGAATCTAGTTAATTCAATAGTTTAATAAACCTAGAATCCCAGTGAGGCTATAACAAATCCCCCTGGTGTCTTGGAGTTATGAAAAAGATGTATAAAATTATATGGAAGCAGAAGAGCTCTTTCTAAATATGAGGAGTCTTTTGCACATTATTTTTTTCTTCTATTCACAACATGAAATAACTTCTTATCTGTGGCTAAGTCATGATAAAATATTAGATCAATTATTGTCTGAGGGCAATATCTCAGTTTAATGTGAGTCCAACTAGATTTTCTTTCTTTGAATAGTTTGTTTTTGAAACGGTTATGCAGCACTGTGATAGATGTCTTTATCTTAAAGTCCTTTTGAGAAAGATGGCTATAGCTTCATGTGGACATTTCTGCTGCTCCCTCATCAAGGAGCAAGACCTTGTCTTAAGCTGCACTGTCTTCAGATGTTAAACATGGGGATCCCAGATCATCAGAATGAATTCTATGGCTAGAAACACAGCAATTGCAAGTGGACTAGGATTGACAGATTTATCAAAATAACTGAAACCAATTTAACTGCCTAAGTTTAATTATGAATGTTAGGTTTAAGGTCATTGTACTCTGAACCATGATCTAGGCAACTAAATGATGTGGAGTTTTTGGATGGTAAGTCTTCCAGGACAGAGAATTATAACTCTATGGTAGGGTCCTTTTGCTGCTTTCTGATACAGAACCAAAATCCCAGGTTAGTGATCAAGGTGTTTTTTTAGTTTGTTTGTTTGTGGTTTTTTTTTTTTTTGGTGTTGTGTGTGTTTGCTATTTTACAGGCAGTCGCAGGGACAAGATTACCCCCCTTCCAAGAAACCCATAATATGTTTGAAAGGGTGTATGTTTTCAGCTGAAAAATAAAGCAACATTCCACATTATCATGGGAAGATCCCACTATATCTTCAGCAACAGGAATCTTGTTTCTTTTACAGTTTTTCTGAAATGGGAAACAGGTTCTGTCTTCATTTTCCACTGAATTCAATGAAGAAGCAGGTAAAGCAATGCCATGCAGTGTAAAACTCCTCTCTCTACAGATGTACAAATTTTTGCAACTGTATTTGGCATAAAATAGCAGAAACTTGCATTCAAAAATTTCACTTAGTGAAGTTTTGTGAAGTTCAGAGGAAAAAATAATGAAGCTGAAGAAAACGACGATTGATATGAAAACTTGCCAGTGAAT
This sequence comes from Anser cygnoides, assembly GCF_040182565.1. Classification (NCBI taxonomy): domain Eukaryota; kingdom Metazoa; phylum Chordata; class Aves; order Anseriformes; family Anatidae; genus Anser; species Anser cygnoides. Next base: position 6,336,002 of record NC_089880.1, on the reverse strand, counting down.
GTACTCCTAAAATCATGATTTTATTAATAGGTGAGGGAGGATAAAACAAACAAAAAGGTAGCTAATTAATGTGGAAAGACGTATACTCTGCACTGGTTTAGAAGATCATAACCACATGAAATTGGAATGCAGCTGAATTGATTATGTTCTGATATTCATTATACTTCAGTACTGCTGGCAGAATATCTTCTAACAAAATGTGCATAACATGCTTTCTTAGCACTTTCATAAAGCCTTAAGTTTATGACAGCTTAAGTGCATCTTTTCCAATAATTGCACAATCTGAGTTTAGTCTGTGCTAATAAGCATTAAGGAAACTTAAATTCCACATCTTAATATCAGAAATCCGCTTAATTATAAGTGTCTGGCTTTGCATGTCACCTGTATTAGCGTTTATATTCCTCATTAAGTCTGCAGTATAAGTTTCTGTTTATTGTCATGAATGTTCTTTTAATGTATACCTTCAATCTAATGTAGACCATCACTGGTAACCACCCAAGCTGTAAATTTTTCTTTGCCTTATCTTAGCCCAGTGAAACAAAGTGCTGATGTAAACAGCAGATATTCTACGTGAAGGGCCCAGGTTGACAGCCTGAAGAAATACCAGCGTGTTATCTTCATTGTCATCTTCACATGAATCTTTAAAGAAATGAAGACCTGGTGTGCCTACCTGTTTCTGGAGGGTGGGCACGCAAAACTTCCCTCAGCAGAAAGAGCTTAGCCATGAAGGCAGTGCCCTAAATTGTGCTCTGTTCACCATTTGGAAGAGGCAGCCAGGTAGAATTTATTTCTCTCAGGAATTTTTCTTTTGCTGATTAACAGTTTTCCGTAGTAGGCTATTATGTTGGTAAAATATTTACAGCCATTATGATGAAAATTGCCAGGAAATGAATTCATATAGTCTTGCTACCTTTTGATCCAACCCCCCACTTCCCCCCCCGGACTTTGAAATGCTGCTGTAGTTTTGCCTTGCCTCTCTATTCTTGCTATTCATTTCTGTCACACTCAGTAATTGGCCTAATAAAAGGCAGAAACAAGAATTTATTACACCTTGGGCAATACTTAAAACAAACTTTATTTGCTGGAGCAGCACTTTTTATCTACTTGCTGCTGTATATTTTGACACTCCTTCTAAATATTAAATTTGACTTTATTAAAAGTTAAATCTTATTTTTTTGATTGCTGCTGTTTTTGCAGTTTCTTAGGCAGACTAGTACACATACAAACATCATTTTAATGATGCTTTTGGAGAAACGGTTTAAGCTGTGGCTATATCTACTTCATTACTGCCCAAATCCACAAAAATTGTGTGATTTAAAGACTGGTTTCCGAAATACCTTGTGAATTAGTTTGGAATAATTTCTGTGATGACTTGAGAGAAGAAAGATGAGAACTATTCAACTTTTCACACCTCTTCCATGCTTAGGATTTGATGATTAAGATTTCGATTTCCTCAAGCAAATGATGTGCTTTGTTTCAAATTGTTTGGAAAAACACTGACAGTAGTAAAATATATAAGTAGGTTAGATTGTTATGATGTAATTTCTACTGTTGAATCTGTTCTTTCACATACGAGGTGGTACAATGATTTATTTTTTTTCCCTAAAATGTCTTAAGAAATAGCAATACATAATCCTGGAATTATTTATGCAGGAATTTTTATTCTTTGAACTCTTCCAGTGTTAAAGCAACAAGAAAACATTTAGAACGTCCTTTGGTGGAATCTTATTACACTTGTTATATATGTAAACTGATATTCTTTGATGCCAGCACGTTGCCCATACAGAGAAATCTCTGCACAATTAAATGAAAGGTAAAAGAAAAGGACTAAATAAAAAGTAATATTTTTCTCTTATCTGATTAGAATTAAATACGTTAACAAATTGTCTGGTAACACAAATAGGCAATAATACAAAAAATCTACATTGTACATTATTTCAAGAAAAATAACTTCATTTGAATACAAAAGGATAAATACACTTTGTCCTATAGCCACTCTTGTACAGTAGGTGAACACAGCATCTTACTGATGCAGTGCTGCTAAGTTATACAAGGAAATGACTGGCTTGAGTTTTATTGAGGGGGCTGTTACACATGTGCATCACTAACATCAGACAAAGAAATCTTTCAACCAACAAGGGTTACAGAGCAACGTTCACTAAAGCACAGGTAGGAAAGGATTCAGGGACTGAAGCAGGCCAATATGGCAGCTTTTACAGATTTCCTTATACCCACAATGCACTGACAGCAAAGAATGCCTTTATTTGGTCGGTCCACACACCGGGCGGAGGTACAGTAGCGCACCAGAGAGGAGTAGCAAACATTTTTGAATTCTGTTTCCATTTCTGGGGCTGTCGAAGCCCTTTGTCCTGTGTGAGCTCGGCAGCTAGTGCTGATTTGACAGAATAGGCTGCTGCCAACCCGTCTCGGGTCGCGGGGAACAGTCTTGACTCAGAGCACTGTCCGTAACTGATTAATATGGCTTAGTTCAGTTAGGCCTTCCTAGTTTGTATGTAGTATTTTTTCTCTTTTTCCTTTTTTTAAATTTCAGTAGCAAACGCTTGGGTTGTGTTTTGTTTTCATGTGGCACATTCTTTTGAAGCAGTCCGAATATGATGCCATCAACCATACGGAGCCTAGCATGTGCAAAGCCCAGTTGCTCCTAGTAGGGCAGTCAGCAGTAATAGGGGACCGTGAGATATTGCCCCCTGGCCGGAGTTTTGGCTGCAGCCTCCTGGATCCCTTTCGCACTTCAGCTTCTCACACAAAATGCCAGTGTAGGCTGGAGGGCACTGGCATCGCACGTTGTTGATGCACGTTCCTCCATTCTGGCAATGCAGGAGCTCATTGTCACATACATTTGCTGCAAGATAGCAGGGGAGGGAGGGAGGGAGAGAAAAGCAGAGTAAATATAAGTTCAGCTACAGGAGAAATTCTGCACTAAAATCAGAACTAAAACACTAGTGGCTCATCTCATGCTTCCCTCCTCTTCCTGAGACATGTAAGCAGGGGACATGTTCTAGTTTTTAAAAACTTCAAGTCTGAATTTGGTTTATTTGCTATTTTCTCTTCATTTTTTTAAAGCTGTAGTCTTGGAGAATCTTATCCACTTCAGACTGCTGAATATTAACTAACAATATTAGTAATGAATTAATAATGAAATATGAAGATTAATACCTGCTTTGTGCCATTGGCTGCTATTTTATGGTTACTACTGAACTGGAACTATAGGTGAGTTTGTTGTTACTTGAAAGAGGCAAGGTGCTTAAGGCTTTTGGACAACATGAGCAGTGGTTAAAAATGCAATGTGGCTTTGCTGAAGTAAAAAGATCTGTATGAGAAGACAGGATTTTGTAATCAAGAATTGCACATATCAGTGATCTGAAAAAATATGCAAAAAATAAGGCAAGCACAGGCAGGAATATCAGCATGCTATTTGATGGGGATTTTATGCTATGTACATATGGAAATAAAAGATCAAGTTGTAATTTCCATTACAGATCAAATATTTATTCTTAACTAAGTTTGTTGCTTTGGTACAAGGGTATCTGACAAAACTATCCTAGTTAGACGTTGTAGCCTGATATAACAACTTCAGAAATCAGATTTGACAAAAGAATTGAGAGAAAGTAACACAAGCAGTGGTTTTAGAGAGTTGCATCACACTTTGTATATGAAAATTTGGCAGCTTTTTATTTTTTAACTACTAAATATCAGTCAAAATATTTCACTCGGTAACTATATAAAAACAAGAGGAACGTACTACTTGAACGTGTCAATCTGTGTTTTATTCCAGAGAAAAACACTAGTAGAATATGTGCTAGCTTACAGCTCTGTCTTACATGGGAGTGGTGATTTTAATAAATATTTTGCACCTACTGTTTAGGCAGGATGTAACAGTAAAAATTTTCCCTTAAGGAATTAAGGAATGGTTTGGTTGAGATAAACTTAACATTATATGCTGTTTATACAAATATTAGCCTGGAAATAACCTTATTAATTCAGAATAGGAGAAAATATTCTTCCTTTTACTTTAAACATATTGCTATTTAGTTGTACAAAAAGTACAGTTTTATAAGTGTTAACTTGTTCTTAAAACCAACCCAAATATTATGAAAACTAAAATCCAAACAGCCTATGTCCTTAAGAGACAGAGGTCTACATAAATCTATACAATTTTGTGTACCAAGAATGTTACTGGCAATCTTATCTGCCCTGGCTTGATTTCAGAAAAGACATTTTCTCATTTTGGAAGGGCTCTGACAACTGCTTTCTAATGTTATGCATCCAAGTGGGCCAAATACTAATGCAGTGTGTTACACAGATGTACTTGAGAGAGAACAACTAAATACCTTTTTTTTAGTGATAACTTCAGTAATCAAAGCTCCATACTAAGTGCTCTGGAGTTGGAATTGTCCAGTTTATGAACTGTGACATCAAAACTTGAATATTAAGGTGCAACAGACAATACATGGGTGGCATCCATACATCTGAATTTGATGTTCTGTATATTCACTATAACAAAGTCTTTATTATGCACGAGGAACAGTAAATCGCAACCAAATAAATGTGGTGAGCTTAACAGCCCAGAAAAGTATAATGGCAACAGGCTGAAAAAATGAAGTGGATTTTAAGTCAATATTTGAGTTATATAGCCTCAGTTATAACAGATAATTAAAGCTGACCTTATTATTCATATTGTATATATTTAGCCATATCAAATGTAAAATCAAAACAATTTGCCAGATGGTACAGCCACTGTACCTATTTGTTCTGGACTACTCATTGCTGGGATGCTTCCTACAATTCAGGCAATGAAAATGGTGAAATATGTGTCCCATCAATACTGACTGTTTGCCTCGAATAATTGGGTGGAAATCAATAGTGAATTAAGTACTACTTTTTAAACAGCAGATGAGATATTTCACTTCATGTTTGGCCCTGAATATATTGTCCCAAATTTTCCAAGTATTTAGTAACACAAATTTGTTTTCCAATAGCTGTACCATTTTTAAACTTATATTGACAACGATAGCCTGTTATTTTAGGAGGACGTCAACCCAGATGCTGATTATGTTGTTACAGATTGCTGGATATGGGTGATGGTGCTGTCTGACACACTGATGCAGGCTGCTATCAAATGCCTCTAGTTATCGTTGTATACAAAATTTTGGATATAATGTTACAGATACTGAAGTTTTAAATCAGACTGTTTATTTCTTACTTCAAGATTTTCTTTAAGGTACTTAAGGGATGGATCAAAAGCTTCTCTCCAGTATTTCTTGTGTACTGTTTTTGCCCACAGAAATGCAGAAAAGTAAATACAGTAGAGTTTAATATTCTTAGCAAAGTACTTGCAGCTGGAAATTATTGAATTGTTAATTTGGTGTTATCAAAGCTTTTTTTCCCTTAGTTTAATCCTGTGTTTCTTTTGCACCCACACACGTACACACATGTATGTATTATGTAGATAGCAATTGTGGTGATTTGGAAGTAAAACAGTTGTGAAATGAAATCCCTTTATTTTTTGTCACTTTTAATTTTATTCTGACCAACTCTAATACCATTCCCAACTTTCAGAGGGCATGGCAAGGATGACTTTTAAAATTTAAATATTAACTAATTGTTAGCTAACCATTATTAAGTTTTTTCAGTTTGGATTTGGATTTGCTGTAGCTAATGAGTGTAGCACATCAGCAACATAGAAATGTGTGTTCACTGGAGTGTTTTCACTGAAGTTTAGAACAAAATTTATTCCTTGAAGAAAACTAGTCAACATTCTGCCAAGACATAAGAAAGGCAAGTATATTGATTGGTGTTTTGAAAATTAGTAATGTTTCTGATGTTAATGTGATATTTTGCTAGGATACATATTATAACACATTTCAGAAGTGGCTTCTCTGTTTTACTCTGAGAAGACAGCTGCTGAATGGGGCCAGGAGGGCCAGGAAGTTGGAGACCCCTTGCTCTGTGTTGAAGTCCAAGGACAACTGTTGTAACTCATGCTGGAGCGTGCAGGTAGGACTGGTGGAGTCCAGCACATGCCTGGTAGGGTTTCCTGCCCATTGCACCCTTTCTGCCTTCTACCTACTTTACTCTGGCCTACTCTTATACACCGAACAGTGAAATACTGCCTCCACTGCAGAGAGATGTCGAACTAGCTTTGCCTTAGCTCTGTCATTGGCTATTAAAAGTTAACAATTAAAGAAAAGCCCTTTTTTCAGCGTATCAAAATAAATGCAAGTAGAAAGGGAGCATTTGCATCATCTGCTTAGTGCCTCTGAATTAACTGTGAAAGAATTGCTGTCTGTTGCCTGTTTAGGCAAGAGGATTAACTGATGTATTTTGAACTGCATTCTAGTGTAAAGATGCCTAGGTTGCTTTTTATAGGCAGGAGTGAATTGTCTTTTTTTTTTTTTCTTTGAACTACTACATTGTGAGCATAGCTAGGAACAAAGGTCAGCTCTGCCATCCTCCTGCTCTTCATGTTATTGGCAGGACGCTGACAACCAGCTGTGAATCACAGAAGACCTACATCTTCATTATTCATGTTCAGCATTTGGTGTCCAAAACTATGCTTGGACAATCCATTTTTTCTATTTTTTTTGTAATTGGAAAGGTGTCAGGTATCAAATTCTGATCAAAGAATGAAACACTGAAGAAACAATGAAAATAAAAACTAATTTTGAATTAGTCATACTTGACTCCTAAGACTTGTGTGGCTAAACTAGCTGTGAGTTTGCTGGCAGATCTTCATGAATTAGAAGACAACGCATCAAATCGATTATTTAAGGAACAAAACAGACATCTGACTTGTTGTGGAGAGTTTCATAGGTTTTTTGAGGGGTATTTCTGAGCACAGTCTCCAGATCTTCTAGTGCTACTGTGGGAAGTGAAATATTTAATGTAAAATAAAGGAAAATTTTATTTTTTTCATAAATAATCAATTTATGATCTAAGCTGTAGTTTGATTATGGGATCTTTAAAAACACTATACAAATGAGAAAGAAAAAAGCTATGTGTAAAGATGGGTAGCCATTTGAAGCTTTTCTCTTCCGGGGGGAAAATGCCTGTAAACTAACAAGTGCTTGCAATTAGTAAGAGATTGTTATTATTTTTAAATTAAAACTTAAGCGTGTTTTCAAAAGTAATCATTACTAAGATATTGAAGCCTCTTTTTACAGGATAAGACCTTTTTAAATACCAAACGATACCTTGCTTCAAAATACAAAAATATTCACAAGTAACTATTTGGTTTGTAATTCCATTGTCATTAAATTTGTAAATGGAATATAAAAGGAAAACAAGGGGAAAAAAAATCTAGTCTTTCAACCAGCTCAAGCAGTTCAAGGGGTAAGTGATATGTGAGTGTTTCACAGAATTTATATTAGGTATTTAATGAACTATATTGAGAGTAGTGTAGATGTTTGACAAATGTCTACTTTCTTCTTAACTGTTCAAGCCTGAATAATACATGGAAATTTCTGAGTCTGTCCAAAACGCATCCTTAATACTTTTGCAGCTTCTTGAAAAAAAATAGAGATTATATTAGGGGTGGCTTTAGCTATGAAGCAGAAATCTAGACACATTAACACAAATGCAAGTCTTGTTCTTTTTGATCACCTCAGACACAGCACTGTGCTATTGGCTTATGTTCTTTCTGGCTACTGTGTCTGGGCATCTTCAAAGAATATGCAAAGAGCTTTTGGTCTGTCTACTGCTCAGACAGGAAATATCATATTGGATTTAAACCCAATTTCTTTTAGCCTCCTATCCTTCCTGAGGGCCATCCAAGAGGGGAGAAAATACATGTACCTTTCTTCATACTACCTTCATTTTTGTACAGCTTGCCTACAGAAGCTTCTTATTCAGCTGGGTTAGCCACATGAACGTGAGAAAGGATGGGCAATTAACTTATAAAATCAAACAAAACCCAAATATCTTTTACTTTTTTTTTTTTTGTGATCTGAGAGGTGGTTTTCCCTTTCCGCATCAAAATCTGTGTTGATTTTGAAATGTTCATTATTTATGGAAACAGCAGAAAGATCATTAACAATGAAGTCACAGAAAAAATAAAAACAAACTTTTTATTAGGTCCTTTTTTTTTTTCTTTCTTGAATTCTTAAGCCTTTCATTTCAAGCAAAGTTTTGTATGATCTCTCCCATCGCTATTTTTCTTCCATGTGGTCTTTTTGTGATAATATTTGTTATAGCTCGCTCTCTCACGACTGTTTCTTCCCTTATCTCTTTTTTGTCTCTCAGATCCTGAGTATTATAGTCCTTGGACAGGTTGGTGGGTTGACAGCTCTGAATATGTTACACACCATTTTGGTCTATTCTAAAGGACTGAAGCAAGTTCTGGCCCTATTTCTGCTGCAGTGAAATCTCCGTACTGTTCCTCAGTAGTTTGTATGAATGACACTACTGAAATAATGAGAATTTTTGACCTTGGATTCCAGCCATTGTTAGTAGCTTTGAAAGCATGCAGGTCACAGGTCTAGTGGCTAAAGAAATTATTTTTGGCTGATTTTTTTCTAATGCATCTGTTTCCTTGCTGCTTCCTATCTAGCAAAGAATGTTATATGAATTCATTTATGGATAGATTTTTAGCACACATGCTAACCAAATACTGTTTCAGAACAATGAACCCATGTTTTTGGTAATTACGTTCATAGGAAGTTTCAATATATGCAGTGGTTGTCTATATAGAGAGATCTGTGAACAGCACATTGAATTGAAATGCTCTGGAAAAACTGGGAGATTTCATCTTGCTACATAAGTTCAGTAAATTGAGGCCAAGCACAAGTGATTTCTTGTCAAGTACAGAATTACTTCCTATGAATGTTATAAAAATTCTGTAACTAGTTGGCATTATTTTGTAAAAATGTAATCACTTAAATGGTTTAAAACAAAACCATTCTATTCCATGAAAGCAACTCCCCCCCCAACCCCTGCCTCCCCCCCCCCCAAAAAAAAAAGCAAGCAATCATAGAATATAAAAGAAATTGCAACAAATAAGGAAGTTTGTGTGTATGCCTACTAAGGGTACAGCCATCTAGGCATACATATAGCAAATGTGCAATACAAAACCTCCGCAGTCACCAAGGAAAGGTATGAATAATATTTTCCTAGTATTTGTTAAATAGACATTAATGAAGCTGGGGCATGCAAAACAGTCTCATTCAAATGCAGAGGTTTAAAATTGTTTCCAATGGTTTCAGAACAGGTGACCACAATCAAAATATTTTCAGCCTGCCAAAGTTAGCAACAACAACTTTCCCCATTATTTGGAAACAATCCTAAGTGTTGTTTTTGTGCAATATAAAAGGACCTCAATTCTGCTATTGTTATGTTTCAAGGATTTCTATGTGGAGCTCTAGTGACACTAATGAGATTTCACACATACAAAGTAAATATTAGGAATGAGGGCATAAGGGCATGGGAAAATTTTAAGTAGTCAGGCTTCTTCTGAAATATTCACAATTGCTGTTACAATTACTGTTGCACACTGCATGACAAAAACCTCAAACTTGTATAACTTAAGCATCTTACTAATTTGAATAACCAGTGTCTAGTAATTACTTAAAGATTTTGTCACTAAGATTTCTCCCCCTACTTTTCTGCCAATTAGGTCTACTACTAGATTATTATTAGAATTTATTGGTTTTTATTTTATTTTATTGTTACCAGTTACATTTACTTCTAAATGGTTTTTAAATGTTGAGCTGCTATGAATATATGTCAAAGTGTTGATCAGACTTATTGTTTCTGAACCAGAGATACCTGATATGAAAAACAGCTATTGCTGTTTTAAACCAAAGATATCCATAATGATATATTTTTGTAAAGTGATACTAACCAACCATTTGCTGCAGTGGGATTAGTAAAACTACCTTATGACACTGCCAAATCGCTTTGATAGCATGGGAAGAGAAATGGTTTGTACTTATCCACCAAGGTGCAATCTGAAGTTGAGACAAAATAAATTAGCGTAGACAAGTACAAGCCTAAGGCATATCTTACTGTGTCACAATTATTGTCTTAAAATGACAGACATTAATACAAAGATCTCTGGTGCAAATTTGAAACAATGTTGTGTTTAATTAAATTGTAAACAATACAAGGAAATCAACATTGACCAAGTGAGAATAGTTTCTAAAGGAAGACATCTCCATCTTGAATTGTCTTAGAAATGCCAATTAGAGGCACAATTGAAATGACACTTTTTAAAATAAAACCCATTTTATTAAGTCATAGGAGAATGATAGGTGGGTAATGAAGAAACTGTGTTTGCTGAAAGTTTCTGGTAGAGTTTTTGGATTGTTTTTCTACATGGAATTTCTGGTCTCTGTGCACAATTTTCACTACAAAACTATTTCTAATCAAATTGCAGGAAACTTCTTCAGAGTTTCTACTTAGAAGATGCAGCTTCTATTCAGAGCTGTCTCCTGTGTACAGCCACAAAATGGATGGCAATTCCTCTCTCCTGTAAATAGGTACTGATTTATCCTGGCATTCACATGGGTAACCATAGTTGATTGCTTTGCTACTGAAAATGCAAAATCCTCTACAGAACAAACTTAATTTTAAGCATGGTACAAAGACAGCGGAGATAGAAAGTTACTCTATTTCACAGGCTATGTCTGTGCTTTCTCATTTTCCATCTGTATTTTTAATCTAAAATTCTTGGATTTAAGTGATAAAAGATATTGAGAAGAAATGCATCAAATCTGTCAAAAGGATGAGGAGAAAGATGAATTTTGGATTTCATACTCTTGCATGATAGAGAAGTCATAATAGCCTTGTCTGAAACAACACCAAATAGCTTGTTAAAATGGCTGAAAACAAATGCAGATTTCATCATATAAGAATTACTGTTGAGATAAACCTCTCCATCTTCCTTGGTTTTAGGAAATGGTTAGTTAACCTTTCAGTTGTATGATTTAGATAGTTTTGATTTTATACTTCTCCAAAAGAGGATGATTCTCAAAGGGGGAAAAAAATCCTCATGCTTTTTATTGCTTTGCTAATGGAGGACTACCGCTGACTTGGTATGACCCTCACCATATTTTAGGATAATCTCAGGAGAGCAATAAGCTTCAGCATAACTTTAGTTACTCAACAGGGACACTACATGCCCCTATCATTCATATTCCACTTAAAAAGTTGTAAGCAGTGGTGCCATTATTTCTATCTTAGAACCTTCTTAAACCATCTGTCTTCTCTTTCCTTAAGTGGGAAGAGAAGCAATAGAATCCACTTTTTTTTCTTTTTTTTTTTTCTAGTGCCAACAGCAAGGTCATGGTTTGGATATAACCACTATCAATAAAAATTGGCTAAGTGCAATAACCCCTCAGATACAGAAGATGCACTGGTCATCAAAAGGCCCTGAACAGCTGGTAGGTGGGATATGGTTCTCCAAATACATGCAGATACTGCCATTAGAGGTGCCAGAGGCTATTTCAGGTGCTTGCACAGGGCTGGTAGATATGTAGTGAGAGCTATGAGAGTTTCACGCTTGTGGGAACGGTGCCAGGAGACCAGCTGGGTCAAGATATGCCTGTGGGTCTCTAGTGGCCGTTAGGTATTTTGGTGTGCCAACAGGCTGTGACTTTCCTGGGTAGCCTGCAACCCTCTTACCTGAAAGCTCTCTGTGGCTCCCCTGCCTGTGTTTGACATCTGCTCTGATACAGTGCTGCTATGCAAGAAACACTAAAGGCTACTGCTATAGAAATTCCGAAGTTGTGAGTAAGAGCTGTGGAAAGTTTTACCTGTGGCCTCCACCCAAGTGCCCTCTGCCCACCAGTGCATTTGAACTCAGACCCTTGCCTTGGTCCTCATCTGCATGACCTGGCAGGCTCAGCTGCTCCCGGTTGATTCTGCCCCTGCCTGTTATGTCTGACTTCCCACCATGATCCCAGACCCAACACACTACAAGGGACATGTCTGGCAACTTGCAGCCAGTGGCCTTGCTGCCACTGAAGCTGCTCTGCTCACCTTGCTCAGGCACTGCAGCAGGACCTCATGCTGGGGAGCTTCCCTCCTTGGTCTCCCCAAGTTCTGGCTTTCCAGCATTGTGGAGCTGCCCACTTCCCCTGCACCTGAGCAGTGCCATCAGACATCTTAAGTCAGGCAATTAGTTCAGTCCTGTCTGGAAAGCTAGCAGGATGGCTTTGCTGTATATTTTCAGCTTCATACACAACAACAGTATTTCCTTAAAATACAACAAGGATCACTTCTACAGAGTACAAAAAAGCAGAAGGCGGCCTGAAGAGCAAACCAAGGCAGAAGCATCCAAAGGTCAGCAATTCGAATACGTGATTATAAATATTCCTCAGGTTTACTCGCTAGGGTTTTTGACTTGCAAGAATGTTTTGAACACAAACAGAACTCTAATTTGCTTACAAAGACAAAAGCTTCTCTTCCTGCTGTCCATCGCAGAGAATGCTGGATTGAAGGCTTTCAAAACCCATGGAATGTCCCTACACACTTAATCCTTTTTGGCAGTAAAATCAGAGAAGACAATCACAAGTTAAAATATTTCCTAATGTTTTAGGAGACGAGTATTCTAATAATTATTTTCCTATTTTTTAATGGAAGAATAGAGAAAGAAAGACAAAGTTGGTGGCTTTTTCTAATAATGACATGAATTCCCCAATAGTACTTATCTGAAGATACATACTTGTATTGGTATTCCTCAAAACAGCTGCATGGCCTTGGATCCTGATGTTCTTAGTAGACAAAACTTAAAATGCTTTCAGTGTTCCTTGGTAAGAAGTTTAATATTAAATTATAAGATTATGTCATTTAATGATAGTATTTTTGTTGTATTCTCTCATAGTTTTTTTTTTTGCTTCCCAAGTATATGATAGATGGGTGCATGTGCATATCCTGTTTTTTCTTTTGACAACTACGTTTTTATTAATGAGGTTAGTATCACTCAGATGCAATAAGGTTGGTTCTTCCTATTTTTTTTTATGCCACTTGCAGCATATGGGAAAAATGGTGTAGGAAAATTCTTTGAGATAAAAATAATTTTGCATTTCAGTGGGTGTTTTTTCTTTTTAAATAATCTAGTTGAATTTATGTATTTTTTACACAAAAGAGGTGTTATATAAACGCTAAATTAAATTTTAAATACTGCTATTCTAAAGTTTTTTGTCATCTATAATCTGTTTCAACTTTCTTATTTTTACTTCTTTGGAATAAAGGCAATTGCATAGAGCATTTTGAAAAATTAGTAACAATCTAATGGAAAGATACGTTATGATGAAGTAAACTACATAAAATAGAGTTTGTAATGGAAACATCAATAATTTTAAATTACACTGTCATAAATAACAAAGATATTAACATGGGATGCATATGTAAATATTAAAGGGAAAGGAAGCTCTGAGGTAATTGATAGATAAATAAATATTTCTGTATTAAGTGTGATTTATCAGCTATGTTATGGTGACCATAGGTAAGAATAAAGCCAAGTTTATATTTATGATTGCTATATGTTCCTCTTAAATGTATTTTTCAAAACAGAGGCATTTAAGACACAAGCAAAATACCCTACTATAGAAGATCAAAACACAAGTGTGCAACGTAAATGGCCTAAGATCTCTCAGCAGATGAACATTCAGAGTTTATGTGACGATTAGTTACAATGTAAAGGTAAAACATTTATAAAGTTCTTACAAAACATAGGAAATTTGAGGGATAATATATATATATATATTTGTTAAAGCAACAATTATCAGGAGATAATCTGCATCTACGTTGACATACTGTGTTGAATGTAGATGAAAGGCTTCAGAGTGCTTTTGTTGAGATAGCTCTGGAATGGGGATAAAAACATGGCCCCGTAGGTCTCACAAAGCTCTTCAGAATGAGTAAGAGTTATTACTGCCAGTGAACAATGGAGAGGTTGATGCCAAGGAAAGCCAAATGATTTGCCTGTGCTAACAAAAGAAGGGTAAAAACATAGGTCCTGTGAATTCCAGTTCTGTTTACTCCATTGCACTGTTTTTTAGATAAATGCAACAACAGAGTTGTTTACTATTTCCAAGGGAATTTGGAGAGTTTCAGGTTGAGAAATGCTTACAAGCTATCAAGTTAAAAAAGGAATATGCAATCTATTCCATTTACAAGTGGCATGTGCAATTGCATAAGATGTTTAAATATTCTTAGTTAGAAATACTGATGTCATGTATGTACCTTCTTTTAATCTGACAGGTCAGAGCTTTAGAAACTTCATATTCATATATCAGAAACATGGTAAAGATTTGCAAATCCTTTTTTTTGTCTCCTGTGCTTTATCTTGGCATTAAAAAAAATCTTATATGTTATTCATTTTTTTTTTTTAATCGCAGTGAAATTGAAAAATGAGACTGAACAGGCAGATTCTTACGTCATAATTTCCTTCTGAAATATACTGGATGATAATATGCTGTCCTGTAAGTGGGATTTTAATTGGTGTAATGATTTACTTTCCTACTCTTTTCACTGGCTTAAACAGCTGGCATGTAGCACTCAGCAGAAATGAGAACTAATAAATTAATGCATCAAATAATTAAAACTATTAGCTGCTTCATGATAGTTTTCATCAACAATATTTATTGTTACACACAGACTTGCTCTAGGTATCAGTGTGCATTTATCTTCATGACAGAGCAGCCACTAGACGGGAAAGCATGGATAATAGACATTTGCATTCCAAGACAGTCCTTTTCAGGCACACTAGTTTTTCTGCAATATGCTGTGCAGGTGTAAACAACGTGATCAGCTTAGCTAGTGTTGTTGAAAACACCTTTTATTTTTCTTAACTGACTTACATTATCACATCATTTAATGTGAAGTCCAAAGGACTCCTGTACTAAAGCACACTACAAAATAACTGTCTTTGATTATACTGCCTTTTAAAATTTCAAAGGCCCCTGTTATTTATTTGTCTTTCCAAAAGTGATGTTTTGGTAACTACACAGTTAAAATGCACAGTTCATTTTGACAGATTGATTGATACAACAGACAGGCTGATCTATATATTTTTCACAATATTATTATGCAGGCTGTTATTAATAAGTTATTGCAATATTTAAACAATGGCACCAATCTCTTTTTTTATCAACTACAGAGTTTCACTACAGTTTAGAAAACATCTGAGTAACAACAGGCCTGGCTTAGACTTGGAAAGAGAGCACTCAATGCATATATGTTTAGTTAATGTCAGAAAAGTTCATTATATGCTCAAATGAACTAAAGATAGTGTGTTTAAACATGTGTATTGATAGTGCTTACTATGACAAAATGTTAAGATAATTCACACATAAAAAAGTTTTGAGTTAAAATTCTCTAACTGTAAAAACTCTTTCCTTCTGTGCTTAACAGAGGGGAAAGTTCTTGTATAACTTTTGATGCACAAATGAGTTAGAATTTAATTATTAGTGAAGACTGAAATAACCTGAGATCCTCAAGGAACAGAGAACTGCAAAGTATGATTTCACTTAGAAGCAATTGCTTTATTGTATTTAAAATTTTCTCCATTTTTTAGTTTATTGTGCTAGAATGTGCTAGTTTATTGTGCTATTATTTAGTTTACTAGGCTAGAATTGAAAAATAATAGGAGACTCCATTATTCTGGACACAGGTAAAATAAGTTGCTTTATAATCAGTGTTACATATTTCGATACATATATTGTATCAATACATTCAAGCTTCATGTTGAAAAGGAATAACTGCTTTACTCAACAAGTCTTCCACTCGTATGTGAGACTGAACAGCCAAGAACTTAGTCTTCTTTCTCATGTTGTGCATATAACAATGTTACTAACTCATACGCTCACCTTAAGGAAGAGTTACACACAATGAAAATGTACTTCTAAAATGTAGATTATTTAAAAGAGTCTGAGTATTTTTCCTTGAGGGACTTTTAGAGAAAAGGAAGAGTTCTGCTAAATACTATTTGGATAATGAAGCTGTATTTCCTGACAAGTTTATCTCCTCCAGTCCAGTCTTGTCCTGTGTCCCAAGCCATCCTCTCATGCTTGCCCCTACCTTACAGAAGCTGAATGCCCATAGCTCCTATCACATGTTCATCCTTCTCTTTCAGCAGATTTGGCAAGGACTGCAATGGAAATCTGCCTCCTCTGCTCACAAATCTCCTCCAGAACTGTATTACACCCCCCTCTTATGGTGAGAACCAGTGTTTATGGCATGCCTTTGTAGAGTCCCAGGTGATGGATGCATGCATACACATGATGTTGGAAGATGAGAAAAGGCTGTAATTCCAGGTAGGATGACTTTTTGTAGGACTGCTCTATGCCGGGACTCTTATGAAGGATCAAACACTGAGGCTGAACACTGAGTTCCCTCCTGCTCCATGGAGGTACGTGGCAAGCACAGCTAGCCATCATGTCACAGGTAATGCCAACCTTTGCATAGATATATGGTCTTGGGGCAGGAGAGACTCCAGCACGGTTTCCTGATCAGGTTTGAAAGACAGGCACAGTGAAGTAAGCGCAGGAGTGGAGTGTGAAATGCAGAGGTTTTATGTTGCCTGTGTGAGACAGCGTTTTTTAAGTGGTAACATGGCAGATCTGAGTGGGATGATGGCTTTCTGAAGACTGCAAGAAAGCTATGGAATGAGTATCTGCTAGACTCAAAGAAAGATGAATGCTGAAAGGAAGGGGCTGGAACTGGAAGAGAGGTATTTGGGCCAAAGCCAGGATGGGTGGGAGAAGGTGAGGGAGGTGCACAACACATCTTGGCTGGCTCAGTGTTTTCTATATGCAACACAGTCAAGGTCTTCTAATGCTGCAGAGCAGGCGTGGGCTGCAGCATCGTTAAGTCGTCATAGTGCCACTGAATAAAAGAAAAGATAAAAACAGAGTGCGCTTCTCTAAGCATCTTTTAATTTGTGTTTTAAATCAGTAAGGGTTTTGCATGAACTAGCAGGTCATTGCACAAAAATTATAGCACTATATGGCTTTACTCTGATAGGTGGTGTAAATCTGGATCCAAATTTCCAAACCCTTGCAGAAATTATGCTGTGTACATGCCTGTGTTTCATGATGTCTTCCCAGTGTACCAACTGGCATGTGTGCGTATGTAATTTGAGTCATTTCAAAACACCTGGCTCTTTTTAAAGACATTTCCATTGCAATACATTTTTGTAATCTGTCTGTAAAGATATATGGAATGATTTTTTTTCTGAGAACTGAAGTCTTCTTGCAGAGAGCTGCAGTTTGCTGCATAATGTCGACACAATGGGGCTGATTTAAGGATGCTATGTTTGCCCTCAATATGAATTTCCTTGCACTAATGGCCCCAGTTTAAATCTTATTGTGGGATTTTCCTGTTCTTGAAATCAGTAGGAAGTAAGCCAGTTTTCTGAACCTTGTGAGAGTAACTTGTTCTTTCTGGATTCTAGTCAGTGCTTATTGCCTCACTATCAAAATGCAGCTTCAGTTCTTGAAAGAAAGAGCTACATGTGGTGAAACTCTTTACTCTCTTTGGAAATGAAATTTTCAACTCTTCAAAGTAGGAGTCCTATTTCAAGATATTCTCACTTTAAAGGGAAGTTCATTTCCCATTTAAAGTATGTATAATATTCAGAGCTCAATGGTGAAGCATCTCATTAACAGGACACCCAACTAAATTGTCTGCAATAGACAGCTATTTCTGTACAGAGAATACTGGAGATGTTGGTTGCTCCCACGCCTGTCAGTGTGTATGGGAGCTGAAAATGGTTAGTGTATATGGGTAAAAGTGGCCTAGCAGTTTTGAAGTGCAAGAATAGATTTTGGGGTCCATTGGAAAAGCCTTTAAATTTAAGTATGAACTACAGTTAGAAATGGGGCTAGCAGCTAAGAGTCCTAGAAAGATAATGATGGCTTTCTGTTCAGCAATTCAGAGATACTCAGTACACAGCTCCACCACTGGGTTCATAAGCTGGAGCAATATTTTGGTTTATCAGCAGACATATTTTCTTATACTTTTCTTTCTACATCTGGAAAACACATGCTATCTGTGTATGTCTAAAAAGCATGAAAGATTTGCAAAGTTACTCCACTAACTCTAGAAAGGGAATGGAATTGGTAAAGTAATAGGCAAAGACAAGTACAAATCAATATATTGTCTTTAGATTCAGCCAATGGCATCAGCGCAGTTGTTTTTATGTAGCTTTCCACTTCTATCTGAACAAAAAGACATAGCTGTTAGAAAGAAAAAAAAAAGGAAGAAAATAGCATATAAAGAAGTACTTGTTAGCTGCAGTTGTAAAAAACACAAAATAGTTTTGGGCGTAATGCTTTAATCGTCATATGAACGAACACGGCCCCTTTAATGTAATTTGCCAAGTTGATAGACTTTCTACATACGTTAATTACCAGCATCTGAATTATGATCATACTCATTCCTATTCTCTGTAGAAATCTTTAAACTTCCAGCACTGTCACAGCTTTCTCTTCTCACTTGATGATTATAGGTAAAAGTTTTATTAACAATTTAATTATTCTCTTTAGAAGCCAACATAATTACAGTGGGCTTGACTCCGCTCCCATTAAAAGTCTTTTTAAATGATTTTGCCATTAGATGTAGTCCAGTGTGAGAGAAGAGCAGTTTGAAATCAACAAAATCGTGCTTCAAAATTGCAGTGATGAAAGAGATTGAAAGGAGTAATACCATTAACATTTTACAGAACATCACAGTACTTGTGTAGGGGCTATCAGCCCCGTCTAAATACATATTGGGTAAATCCTGCAAAACTTCATTCACTTTCAAGGTTCTTATTCGTATGAACAGCTTGACTAAATTATCTGCAGTAAAGAGGAATAGTCTAAGAAGTTCTGACTAAAGAGTTGTGACTAAAAAGCTGGACTGATGTTTATGAGACCAAGCTTTCGTTTCTAATTTTATCATTCTCGTGTTCCTTGTCAAAATATTTACTTGCATGTTTAACTTCAAGGTGAATATGTGTCCTGGTTCCAGTTAGGACAGAGTTAATTTTTCCTCCTAGCAGCTGGTAGGGTGCTATGTTTTGGATTAGGATGAGAAGAGCGCTGATAACATGCTGATGTTTTAATTGTTGCAGAGCAGTGCTTACACCAGGCCAAGGACTTTTCGGCTTCTCGCTCTGTCCTGCCAGCGAGCAGGCTGGGGGTGCAGCAGGAGCTGGGAGCGGACAGACCCAGGACAGCTGACCCAAACTGGCCAAAGGGGTATTCCATACCATCTGGGGTCATGCTAAACAATATATAGGGGTGGCTGGCCGGGGTGGGGGGCCGGCTGCTCGGGGATAGGCTGGGCATCGGTCAGCGGGTGGTGAGCAATTGCATTGTGCATCACTTGTTTTCTTACACATTATTATTATTAATACTATTACCATTATCACTATTATTATTATTATTGTTATTATTATATTCCTGTCTTAATAAACTGTCTTTATCTCAACTCACAGGCTTCACTTTCCCGTTTCTCTCCCCCATCCCAGAGAGGGAGGGGGGAGGGTAAGCGAACGGCTGTGTGGTGTTTAGCTGCCAGCCGGGTTAAACCACAACAATATGAAGTCACTGCAAGGTTACATGTCTCAAGGGTAAAGATCCAGGGTAAGAAGATATCATCATGCATGTACTTATTAGAAATAAATGCTAGGAGAAGCTAAAGGGGCATAATGCTTGCAGATGATTTGGTGAGCCAGTCATATTATAGACGCAGCATAAAGTGAGTATCAAAACCAATACCACTATTGAAAAGTATAGTTATAAAAATTGCCTTGTTAGCAGCAGAGTAAAGGAAAACTTTATAAAGAGATTTATTTACAAACAGTAAAGAAAGAATAACAATTCTGAAATTATAATGAAGTGAAGGAAAAAAGAAGAGTATCAACACTAGTACTTCAGCTCTAAGAACATGTTAAGGTACCAAGGAAGGCCAGAAAGAATTTAAAGTGATACATTAAATTCACAAAATTAGTAGTTCTTTTTTAATTATTATTATTTTTGAAACACAGCAGAAGTAGAAGCTTCCCAGGAAGTCTCTAGAGCAAATGAATGGTGTACAAGATACGTTCATGGAAAAAAAGTCTGTCAAGTATTCAGTATGTGGAAGAGCTTCAGGAAATTACTATGTCACTGCCTCTTGATGGGAACAAATTCTGGAGGCACCTCAAATTATATACAAACCATTCTTAAAAAATGGAGAACAGTGTGTTCTATCAGATGACAGGAAACAAGTAATATTGACCCAATTTAAAAAAACAAAACAAAACAAAAAAACCAACAAACAAACAAATTTCTCTTACCTGTGGTTTTACTAATTTAATTGCCAAGACTGGCTTCCTTAACTACAAGAAGGGACTTTTACAGACAGGATTTTTAGAAAGAGCCCCAAGGAGAGTTAGAGGAACTACAGACTAGTAAGTACTTCTGCAGCAAGCAAATTGATGGGAACTGTAATGAAGAACAGAATTAGCAAATAGATGAGTAAGCATGATAAGCAGGGAAGAGCAAATTTTTTTTTTTTAGTAGAGGGAAATCATAGGAAATAGTTGTGCACAAATCTAGTAGATAATTTTTTGAAGGAATTGGTAAGCAGCATGTGGACACAGGTGATCAAGTTGATAACATGAATCTCCAAAAGCACTTCATGAGATCCCTCAGTAACATTTTTCAAAGAAACCAGGCAGTCATGCAATAAGCATATTTTTTTTCATGGTATAATCATGGATTAAATAATGGGAAAAGGGGTAAGAATAAATGTCAATTATTTCAACTGAAAAGAGACTACTACTTAGTCCTGTAAGAATCATGTCAGGAATTATACGTGCAGAACTGTGCTAGAAAAGTGAGTGAAAAGTAACATAATAAAGTTTGTTCGTATTACAAAAGTATTGGGGCTGTAAAGATCTTCAGAAGAATTTCTAAGATGCTGGGTTATAGTACAATAAAACGGTAGATGAAATTGGTTTTTGACAAGTAATGTATAGCAAAATCTTCTATCTCTATAGATATTTGGCTTTTTACCATTTAAGAAAGAGACTTTAAGAGTAGTTCCGTGTAATTTACTGACAATTTTGACTTAATGCTCTGTATCAGTCAAAAAGGCGAATAGAATCTTGAAATTTTTAGGACAGGAAAAAAGAATGAAACAGAAAACACCACAATGCGACCATATGAGTTCAGGATGCACCGATCTCTTTAAGTCTAAAGTCCTGCATATTGAGAAAGTATATAGTACTACCAAAAACGGTAGGGTGAAGTCTGATCGTAGATATAAACTGTTGCAGGTAAAGGGGGGATTAAACAGATTAGTATTCCTCTGCATAAAAAAGGGAAGATAGATTGAAGAAAAATACAACAGACATCTATAAAATCATAAATGCTCTGGCAAAGGTGAACTGGACATGATCATTCATTTATTCTTATTATTATTATCAGTCAGCTGGTTAAAACAAAGACACTTGGTATAATGAAACGGTGAATTTTATGGCTATTTTGTATAATGGAACAGTGAATTTTGTTATCCAAACAGGATGTTTGGAATGAATGAATGTCTCCAGAAGTGATTAGACAAATCAGTGGATAAAAGTCACATTGAGACCAACTAAGTATGAAGATATTGATGAATTCTTTGGCTAAGAAAGTACCTAAGCAGTAGCTTTCTAGAGTTTGGATACTTGTGGTGAATGAAATACCACTCATTACTACTGTCAAATACAGAAAACTGGATTAAATTGATCCCTGTGCAGACTTCAGTGCAGACTTTCTCAGGTTTCTACTGTAAGGTGTTCTAGTGGCTATAAGCATGCAAACGTGAAGATAAACACATGACTCACAGGAGTGAGAGGTTTTAAAGACCAGCTTTACCATAGACAAGGTAAGATGCTCAGAAAACAATAGAGTGAAGTGGGAATAATATTAAAAAAAAAAAAAAGCACTTCTGTTAAGCATTTGAGTTAAAAGCTCAGATCTTGAAAGGTCCTGATTATTTTCAGAAATTCATTGCTGAAGTACTCAACCTGTTGGTACTAAACTCTTTTAGCTCAACTAAATTTCTTTAAAATGTTGTCTGATGAGAGTTTATTTCACCTGTATAGATTACTCATTAAAAATACTGTCAATGACAAAAGCCAAAATCTTTTTGAAAGTACCTCAAATAGTTGCACTATGTCATTAAACGCATGTCATCAGCTGTTAGATACTACAGTACTCAGCTCTGTAGAAATACAAACCTAGGAGTTGGACTTGATGATCCTTGTGGGTCCCTTCCAACTCAGGGTATTCTATGATTCTATGAAACCTGAAGACAGAAATTGCTGATTACTTTAGGATTAAATCCTTTCAGCATATTAAAATTCAGGGCAGAAATGCACCTTAACAGCAGGTGTGCCCCCTGTACCTAGAAGAACTCTGAAATCCATTGAAGGTGGAAGCTAGGCAAGATTTATTTATTATTATTTACCTTTAATAGCATAATAGCACTGAGGGAGGCTAGCTCCTGTTGTGGAAGGCAGTCAATACCTTGCAAGCTCACACCTATCAGCTCTTTTTAAACTGAACTGTGATTTTCATATTGCTATCAGCATGAACAGAAAGATCTCTTGGAGGAGTTGTAATTGGACATGTGTAAACGAAGCTAAAGCTCTAAATCCTGAAGCCTTAATAATTAGCACGTGCTGTCAGCATTGCTATCAGTTATACTGATGGCAAGATAGCAAGTGTCAACTATCTTTAATTGCATCAGGTCAGTAGTTTTTATCTCCAGTTAAGTAGAATAGAGATTATTTTACGTACTCCTAAATGATCCTTTTAAGGCCCCTTTATAAAAATGTCCCATTTGGGTGTGTCTGTGGTGGTATAGATCTTTTTATTTCAGTTCTCATAAAAAGGTAGTGAGCAGGCAAATTATAGTTATGGCCAGTGAGCAGGCTTGAAAGGAAAGCATGACATTTTCAGAGGAGAAGTAGTCCTGCTCATCACTGTTCAAATGAACACTTAATAATTCAGAACAATTAACTGCTTTATAAATTTCCTCTTCAATACGTTTCCAAATGTGAATAGATTAAACAGTAATTGCTATCAAGCTTTATGTTCTATTTCATGTTCCTAATAAAAGTTTATCTCATGGAGCTTACTTTGTATATTTTTGATCTACTCCTAACTGAGTGCAATATACTGTATTAAAATATTTATCATTGTGCTATCAAATATTAACCATTTTAAAATCATCTGACTAAAGAAAACAAATAATGCTACTTGTTTGACTTTTTATGAATTTCCTAGTATTTAGTTATTCAGAATGCTCCCGTGACACAGCACCAAAAATACTGAAGTATCTGCAAATCACATTCCTTCTTCCTAGACTGGACTGTTGTGAAATGGACTCTGATCACGTCTATCACTATCGTTCATTTTGGCTCTGCACATCGAAAAACAGTTCTTCAGTCTGCAAAAAGTTACTGTACCACCTCAGTACAAGCAGATCTTAGAGTTTTGTGTTATTCTATAGGTTAGGTGTTTTTCTGGGAGGAGTGGGGGTGAATACAGAACAGTTTTGAATTTTTTAGGAAGTCTCCCTAATTATCCACCTGCTTGTTCTTAAATTGTGTAGCTTTGTCTGGTACAAATGCCAACAGCTTGCTAGAGTATAACGTGAATGGTCTAATGAGGGAAAGAGGAGATGCTGATCCCCCATTTCCCCAGCACGTGCTGTATTGCAGGGCTGCATAGTGCAGCCTCACTGCCGCTTGCCTGGGTCACATCATGCCCCAGCCCATGGGGCGATGCCCTCCCTGGGTGCTCCTGCTTGTTCAACCCCTGGCTGAGTCGTATCACAGAACTAAAGCAGAGGAAAATTTTCTTGTCTCTTTAGTGTCCTGCTGAGTTAGTTCTGAGATGGTTCAGGGATGGGTCCAACAAGTGCCTGAGATGTTACTGGGGATGGGGGATTAGACAGCTGGTAACTGGGAGAAGGGGGATTGCAGCACCTGCAATTAAAGCAACTTAGGCAGCTGTGGAATAGCACCTTTGAAGCTGATACCTTGGCCAGATCACCAGGAGAACAACCTCTTTGCTCCAATCCAAGCCTTTACCTTGCTGGGGAAGAATTGTTCTATTAAGGGTTACGTGTGTCAATGTTGCTTCTGTACAATTCATTTTCACGTTGGAGAAAGAAAATCTGATCACCAGGTTACAGAATAAATCTCCCGAATTGAAGAGCTGGAGTCTGTTAAGAACCTAGTGCCTCTTAATAAGATGCTAACTTAGGCTAGCTAACCCCCTACCCTATGCCTCATTCTGTTTGTTTTATGATCTCTTATCCCTAGGGGCTTCCCCACACACAGGTGTTACCTAGCTCACAATCCTGATCCTTTTTGTAGAAGCCTTCCTGCCAGCTCAGAGGCACCGAGATAACCTGCTTGAGCATTCACGATGTCACTCTAGCCTATTCCCTTTGTAGGCTGCTCTCTTTTCACAACATTTGACAGGTTTTGAAGCAGCAGTACTAAGAGGAGCTTGAGGCTTGATCCCCAGTCTAGCCATTTTATGGTAACTATGTAGATCTTTAAAATACCTATATGTAGACAGCATCCCATGCTTTTATTTTCTTCTCTATGCTCTTCATAGAGGAAAGGTGTTTCATTTAAGTTTTTTTTTGTTAAATACAGTATTTGTGGTGTGGCATTTATTTATTTTTAAATATCTTCTCTGCAGGGAGATATCAGCCTTCTTTTTCTCCAAGTCCAGTATCTCATTAAAAAAATATAACTCCATGATATTCATACTAGGATAGTAAAAATATTTTCTATGTATCAGTTTATCTGTATGGTTATTCTTTGGGCCGTGTGTTTTGGAATTAATGTAAACGTGCTTATTAACACATTGTTTCCTCAGGTTTAGAAGGCTCAGGCTATCAGTATGGCATTACATGTATAGTAAGTCAGCATGCTTCCACTGAGGCTAATGGAATCGGTGTTTTGAATCATCTGAGAATCAGGCTTGATAACACTGTAATTTTGTTTGTAATTTTGCCTTGCTTGTCCTTACACCCGTGAGCTGTACTTTGCCTTGAGCTGAAGCAGAGGGATTCTGAATTGGTTTAAGGAGAATTATTCTGCATTTAAATTGGGAGTAGTTTGAAGCAGAGTCTGTTCCTCTGACATCCAAATCCCTATACACACACAATTTCTTTAGTCTGCATAACAATCATGTAAAAGAGGTATTGGGAAAGCAGCATTTTATGTGTCGAGTCCAAGGGCAAATTGTTCCTTAGGGACCGCCATGTTCAACCCCATCAGAACTTCATATTTTTCAATAAATTCTTTTTATTTTATTTTATGTCCCTCTGGCTCCAAGGGTGGCAGTGCACTTGCTAGCACCAGTCCTGGCACCAAAACAGACCAGAAGTAGAAGTCTATACTGCACCTGTGCAGAGGGAAAATTCCTTTTGTGGCCTTGCCCCTGGTAAAAGGATGGAAAAAGGTGAACCAGAAAGCAGGGCTTTCTGGTTTTGAATTTGTTTCTTTTTACAGAATATAGTTCCCCACACACAAATTCAATGTGCAGGTATCGAAGGACAGATGCACCTGCGTACAAACAAGTCTAAAAGCTCACTAAGCTTCCAGGGGAGAGGCAATGGGAAGAGAACATTACATTTACATTCTTAATCTATCTAGAAAGAAGAATATGATGTATTTTAAGAAATGGAAGGTAATGCACCTTTTCTTGTTGAACTGTGAATGCAAACTTCCACAAGCAAACGTTACTTTAATTTACAGGATCACAATTTCAGGTTTGATTTTCTTTGGAAATTCAGTCTGCATGATTTTGATCAAATGCCTTGGGCTCTCACATTTGTAACATCATAAAATGCAGAAAAAATGTATTTAATCATACAAGTCAAATGCACGCTGTAACAGAATATGAACTATCTAACAGGCTGCAGAGCGATAAAAGTTCAGTCCAGATACAAGCACTGAGTGCAGCTTGAGCATTGAAGATAAGAGTGTAATTGTAATCCTCTGCCTGCTTTAACAAAAAAAATAAAATAGGAGAAAAAAAGAGGGTAAAATAAAAGAAACTATTCAGAGCTTGACATAAGGCATCTGACTGAAAACTTACTTGCTAATTGTTTAACATTTACACCATTGAAACAAGATGATTTAAAACAATGATTCACAAGAAATAACGTGCTGAATTTAACTGGGGTGCAAGCTACTGTTGGTAACTCTTGTTCTCAGTCTAGGCTTTGTGGGGCTGCAGGACTGAAGGTTCAAGCTCTGTATTTGCTCATTAGCTATATGAAGGGAGCTAGTGAGTCATGGTAATCATTGGACTTTCCCTCACCCTTTTCCCCATTGGATAATCATGCATAATGAAAATTAGAGCTGTGCTGCTAAGCTGAGTTTGGCAAGAGTGGCACTTGTTCTTTGTCAGATTGGGTAAATATGTGGCTGTTTTTGGAATCAACTGTTGCGCACGTGAAATTAAAAGGTGTTATTTTCAAACACTCCTGAGCGTATAGAACAGTCACCTGAAATGTCGTGGACAAGAAATATGAAAGATACAATACTTTGAGTTGTACGCTTAGAAAATCGAATGAATGCTCTTGCATAATATTTTATCTTCATTCATTTTTCAAACTCAAGCAGTTCTTCTGTGTAGATGCTTCTAATTTTTTTTACAGGTTCCCCTTATCACAGAGCACTGTGTTCAGTTCAGGACTGGCCCAGAACAGCTGTAGTTACTGGTTAAGTCTCTTTCTGGGTTTGGAGCTTTGTTTTCTTCTGTTTCTACATTCATTTTTAAAGGAAATTGTTTAATTACTATAGCGTAGAAAAATGAAATATAGCTATGCAGTTCCTCCTGTTTCTGGAATTCTAAAAGAGTTTCAGGACCAGACTGCTCAGTTCGTAATACGCTCCTTATGCTTTGATCTCTGTATGTGTGCTGGTGAGAAAACCATTGTGCGTATCTGGAAGAGCGGTGGAGAGCTAAACCCCAGCTGCTTCCCCTGCGTGCCTGGTGCCTGCGGCATGGATGGGTCCAGGGGGAGGGCTTAGAGGCACAGTTGCATCTATTCTGCCTCTTTTTCCTGAGGGCAGCAAACCTTCCTGTACCAACCAGACCCTGCTGACCACTATGTCTGTGCAGCACAAACCCTGAATTCAGTAAGATAACAGCTGTTATCATGGTGCTTTTTATCTGGGAGGCGAAGTCTAAAATTGCATCTGACCTCTGAATGCACAGAGACGCAAGTGATGAGCGCTCTGCCTAGATCCTCAAAGGTTTTAGATGAAATCGGTACGAGTGCAGTACCTAAATGAATACTTCTGAGGATAATAGCTTCTGTCTCTTTCGCCCAAGTGTGGTACAAGGTAGACTTTGAACAGTAATTTATCAAATGATATATTGTGAGCCTTAGAACACAACCGGACTTCCAGCATTGTTTTTCCCAAATAGGTTTACTAATATTTTAAACTAAGCCACTCCATTTACTTATGCAATCATACAAGTAATTAAACTAGCTATGGTATAGATTTAACTTACTTATTTATAGGTCATGCTTCTGGTCGCCCTAGGTCAATGATGTATAGCAACAAAGCTCCATAAAAATAGATTTTCTTAATAATGCCGATAGGCTTTGTATGACCAAAAGTAAACAACCACACGTTGATGTGCTTTATGAGTATCTATCTTTGCATATGTATATTTCTGGACAGCGCAAGCTCAAGGGAAACAAATCGCAACCATACACTACATGTCCAGACAAATAATCCTTTTGTGCTTTGCTAAGGCAGAAGAAGAAGTTCCTATTTTTCCTGTATATTTCAGGGTTTGCTTGTTTGTCCAGTCATTTGTTTAGATTTCAATGAAAAGATAACAGAGGTAAAATTGCTGTGCTACAAAATTAAATGACTTGGAATTCTGTTCCTCCATGAAAAGACTTGAAGCAAGATTTAAATCAGTGTGTGCTTGGTAAAACATGGCAATTTGGTGTCTGTTCCATAAAACTGACAACTGCATCTAGTTGTTTTTCTTCTAAATTTGATCAGATACTTTGATGGAACTTGGAGAATATCTGATAGTTACAGAATCACATGGAGATTTGTTCATAAAATAACAACACAGGGACACTTAATTAGTTTTGTCAGCAAATAAAAAGGCACTAGCTTGCATTTCCAGAAACTGTCTAAAGGTTTTACAAATACTCTGATTCAGCTAAAATCAGGCTTTTTATATGTTGGGCTCAAAAAATCCTAATTAGGAAAACATTATTGAGCTTATAATGTCCAAACCTGAGAAGACAGGAAATAGTTAATAAGTAATTACTTTTACAGATTTAACAACTTGGTGTGTGTGTATATATAATATGACCGTACAATTCACTCCACAGATCTCCAGCCCTGTTCAATATCTCAGCTACTTAATATTTTATTTAAACCCATGATACAGACATAAATGTTTGCTATGTTTTATTCAAATTCTGCTTCAGAGAATCATATCGATTTCCTTCTTTTCAGTTTTTTTTTTTTCTTTTTCCTTCCTGTTACTACCATATCTCGATGCTTCGCAAATTCTAATGCTTATTTTGCTGGCACCTAGGGTAAGGTGCAGGGGAGGTGACAACCTCCTCCTACATAAGGGGTGCACAGGCAAAGCAAGATCCTGTGATTTCAAATGCTGGTTTTGAGATACCTAGGATCTGATTTTTCAAAATATTAATGATAGAGGACTTGGAGATTTGAAAAGTACTTCACCTGCTTTCTGTTGGAACTGTATGTGCTCCATGTTTTGTCAAACAGAACTCAAGGGCAGGCACCCAGCAAATGGGAATGAAGTTAGCAACCACACACAAAAAATACGGTTTAAACAACCTGCCCAAATACAGACAGGAGCTTTCTGGCAGAGGCAGAGAGAGTCCAATTTTCTCAGGTAACATTTAGCTGCCTTGCCAATGCAACCTTCCTTTCTATTCGTGTATGAGTTTAATGATAATTGATTAATTATTACAGTCTGTCTTGAAATTCTGCATTTGCTGGTTTTCAGACACATTTACTGAACTGTCACAAGCCTAGGTTTTCTATTTCAGACTATTCATTGTTTAGAGAGGAAGGGGTAATCTCCATCTTTATTGTTCCTTTAACTTATGATTTAAAATTTATGTTTGTTTTAGAGCATTTAGAGAATTTGCGTGGCTCTCTGGTCAATTTTATGTTTGGCTAATCAGTGTCAGTAATTACATTCTCTTGTGTTTTTCAGCCTTACAAATCAAAAGCAAGCTGTTAGAGGAATCTCTGTTTAATGTGTCTGTGTGGAAGCATGCAGAGAGGCAGGGAGAAAAGGTGAAAGAAGAACGTGAGAGGACTCTTCAGAGTTTCTCCAAGTAGGTGATCAAAACAGTTATAAAGAATAAATCTTCAGAATCTATTACAAAAGAAATTGGCAATAAAAGCCTAATCCTATATGTACTGGTGTGCTATTTCCACTCATTTACAAGACCTGTTAACCAGAAAAGGATCTAAATATACAACTAAGCATTGAAACATCTGCTTCTAATAATACTTATACCAAATTTTAGCACCTATTTTTAAAGAAGTATACTTTTTAAAAATTATCTTCAGCTTTTATGTGGTTTTCATTAATTATAACAAGTAATGAGGTAGTGTGTTGCAGTTTTATTGTTCAGAGACATAGTCCTAATGTATGAAAGCATAGTTCAGTTACTCAAATAGGCTGAAGTTGAGTATAGAAAAAAGGAAACATGCAGAGAAATTACCTTTTGTCTTTCAGTAAGAATTTTAAAGTTAGAGTTAATATGCTGATGTTTTAGTACACAAAACCTACTTCACGTTTGGCAAGGCACGCATATTTATGTATTTCAGTGGGAGCTTCCGCAGGTGTTATCAGGAGCAAGAGAGAGGACACTGAAAGTACATTAAAATTAATGGATGGAACAGTCAATCCACTGTCCTCATCTGGGAATCTCCATAAAGATCGGCAGTGTGGCATTCTTACAGCTTGTAGAGGTTTTGCTCATTTTCTGCCCTTAAGTAGCTGCACATGATAGCATACAGACGCAGATGCAGCAAAGCTGCAGGAAAGGGGCAACTCTGAGTTACTTACGTTGACAGCCCAAGCTGTGCCAGATATATCCCGGCAGACATTTATCACATTTAGGCCCTGATGTTCCCTCCTTACACTCACAAAATCCTCTGTCATTACAGCGATCATGGACTGAACCAAAAGGGTTACAATAACAGTCTGCAGAAACAAGACAACACACACACACTGGATTCAGGTCTACATAAGGTGATAATTCATTTAATACCAATAAAGGCTGCATTTCCAGTGTTAAAGGTAAAGGAAGACTGTCTATTAATGATATCTAAAGTAGTGAATATAATTACTATAGTCCATTTATTTGTTTGCATATGTCATTTCAGGAAGAGACGTTTTATGATACGAAGAGAGAAAGTAAACACAAAAGATGTAAAGGCAGAAGATACTATGTTCTTTGAGAATAAGTGATTGTACCAGATTCTGTTCTGGTAAGAATGTTTTTGACAATTTAGTGAATGTTAGGAAAGGTTTGTATATCAATACATCATTAGGGTGAAATGTCTCACATCATTAAAATAGGCTTATTTATATTACTCAATATTTTTCTGAGTGCTGAATTGCTTTAGAGGGCTATATAAATGCACTTTACTTATTTCCAAGATAGTCTTCCTTTATAGTGTGGAGAAGTATAACCATGTATGTGGATATTTGCCATTAAACTGATGAGATTGTATTTAGCAGTGACATTAATAAACCTTTTACATATTCCACAATGATAAACTTGAGGTGAGCAGTAATGCAAAACTTATCAGAACTCGCTTTATGTTGCCATTTTCATTTCTCTCACCTCCCAGTGGGCAGATGGAAGATGTAATGAGGCTCTTTCCCTGATACTTATTTCCACGTGTGTGTTGACCTAATTAAAGAATGACTAGGGTAACCCATTTCCTCCCAGAACAGGTACTGCAGGGGAATGTGTAGTCTTCTTCAATCACAACCCTTTTCTTTAACATGATTATAATATTCGTGTTCAGTTTTGGCTAATTAAACAAAGAAGACAAGACAGTAGCAAGCAGAGTTAATTTCTGGCATTGCTATTCATTTTTTTAATTTAAGTGGCCATATCTTATTTGTATGTAGACCCATGTAGACCCAGAGTAACTCCACTGTCAACTGAGACTGCAGACACACATTTTGGCAGCGTCTGATCTCTGCTGTTGTTGAAGGCAAAAGATAGATAAATCAATTCCTGAATCTGGGCAACCTGCTGAGAATCTGGCTTTGTGTGTCTGTGAATTGGTGCTGCTTTGACTACCTTTGGAAATTGTTCCATAGCATTAGGTTAAAATTCAGTGATATTGTAAATGACAAAATGTTGTTCAACTTGGAAGTAAAATATTAAAAAATACAATGGAAAAACTGTAACAGGAAAAAACATTATCAGAAAGACATTTGTCATCTGTTGTATCAGTGTTTATTACCCATAAATTACAGATGACACTTTGAACATTTGGCATGCTGACGAAGAGTAGTTACCTTTGGCAAACAGAGTTCCACAATAATAATAGTCAATTAGATAGCAACATTCATTAATGAAGTTGAACGTTGACATGCCAAAAAGACTGTGCACAATTGAGCATGATTATACCGCAGTGAGTGCCATTTGAAAAGCTGGCAATTCAGACGTGAATCGGATATATGAAATGTTTATGTAAATATGCACAGAGCAGAGATATGTACTGAATGCAGGAAGTCAAATTTGTTTAGAGTGTTTATAGAAAATCTTGAAAGGCAAAAAGTCTAGAATTGCATTAGAAACAGCCAGTTCTTATACATCAAAACTAATTGGATATAATAGACCTACAGTGATTTAAACAAGTGTTTATGAAGAAATGTATGGCCTGTGGCATTGAATGCTATAGAAGCATGATGTTATGTTGGTCACAGAACAAGAACCTGACCCTGAGTCAGTGAGAACTTTCCTACTGAACTCTGTCATCTAAAAACGTTGCAAGTACCAGGCCTCTAGTGTGCTTTTTAAGGGAACATAGATACTTTAAGTAAAACCCTTTCTGTAAAAGTGGTAGATCAAACCAGGACACAACACAGACCTGGTAACCTTTAGTAACTGAATCTAGCCTCCATCTTTCCCAGTGCACAGTTGATACCACAGCCATATAACCTAGACAAGCCAACAGAGCATCCAAGCTCATTGTCCAACACACTATGTCAGGCTATAGAACACTTCCCAACACCTGTCAAATACCTAAGACATCAGAAAGATCAAAAGCTATGATTCCAGTATGTTACTGTGGTTATAAGACAGTGGTTAACATTAATGGCCTTGCAACAGCAAGGCATTAAATAACATTTCCAGATCATCCTAGCAAGTAGACCACACACCAGGTTCCAAGGTAGGGAAAAACTAGTCTCTGCTGATTTAACTGGGTAGGAATTTTCCTCCTGACCTGAATCTGGTGACTGTAATGGCTGGGAATATGACAGTAGTAGTAATCTTTTCACTGAGGTGCGATGTATTAATATAAAGCTGCTGTAAATAAAATACAATGAAAATAAATGAAAAAGAAGGTTGGGAAAATAGGCTGAAGCTTGAAGACTTGCCACTGTCAGTCTGGGTTGACAGTGGCTACAGGACAACCCTTACGGTTCACTTAATTAGTTACCATTAGAGTTTATGAAAAGTTCTCACGGTTGATAACCGAAGCTTAAGCCCAAGTGACTGCAAGGTTGGCTTTGTTATAGGTGAGACAGTAATGACTATTTTAATGTTTATGTCATAAGGCAAAGGAAGAAATGATTTATTACTCTGGGTCTACTTGGTGGTTTCAATGCTATTTGTGCTTGCCGGTGTACGTATTCACTGAAAGAAACAATTATTAGGACTTTATCAAGAGCTTGTAAAAAATAAAAATGCTCTTCAAATTCTGTTCAATTCTTTTTCACCGCAAGCATGTCAAGTGCATTTTTTTTCTTTAAACTACCTTGATTTATTTAGAAATTGCTGTTGCCCATTGGAGGTAATTTTGCAGTCAATTGACAAATCCACAAATCTTTGATGATTCATTTTAGGAAATGAATTTCTTTAGAAGCAAAATAAATTTTAAGACACAATGAAATTAGATTTTAGCCCACTGTATAGAGTGTTACACTGTGCTTCACTGTTAAAAACAAAACAACAAAAAAACCACCCCCTCCAAAAACAAAACAAAAAAACCACAACCCTCTCAATATTTAAATCCTTTTTAACTTTGTCAGTTTTAAAAATGAAACATTTTCATTAGTTAAGATTCATGTTATCCATATACTTACCATATATATTTTTTAAGATTGTGTAAGTAGTTTTGATAAATCAGAGACAAACCCTTGTTTGCTGCCATTAAACTAGCTTATCCAAACATTTTTGACTTTAAGTATGTGGCTGAAGAGGAAAGAATTAACCTGGAAAAGTAAGACTTTCATACGGGAATAAGATTTGCATGTGTCACTGGAAATCTGCTTATTAAAATGTTAATGCCAAAATTCCACTCATACTTAAAATCCAAAACACTGCTCTTAGAGAAAAGAGAAATGAGCGTTTCCAATAGAGCAAGACTCCTTGTGCTTGACCCAGAAGGATGGTGAATCCATTTACTCTCTGAGATGCAAATACACCACACTTTGCAGGATTAAATCTGAGCAGCCCCAGTTCAGGAAAGCACTTTAAGCACAATTTTTTTTTTTTTTTTTTTTTCCCCCTCTGAGAAGGTCTTAGGTATCTACTGCACTCCACTGGCTCTAAACCAGAAGTATTACAAAAGTTACTTCTGGTCTTCAGTCTTAAGTTGGTGAATCAGCTGCGATATCACAGATTTTGTACGCAGTATGATCACTGTAATCCTCAAAATCCAGTCCAATGAGAATATTATTTAAATAAATTACCTTATATGTAGCAAAACAAGGTTGATCCTATAGTCATCTCACATAGTACGGTTCTCATGGGAGTCCATGAGAATTCTGCTTGCATTGAGGTGGGAAAGCCTGCAAATGGACCACCACTTTGTGTTTTTTTTTTTTTTGAAGACTCTTGTTAAATGAAAGTTTATTTTATTTCTGTAGTGTCTGAGCAATTATGAAGTACACAGTTGTTTTACTAAGACATTCTAAATGTATCACTTGCATATTAATTAAAAATCTACTTATTTTTGACTCCCGGCTTATTAACTTCCTGGTCTTAATGACATGGCTACAGATGCTGTCTTAGCATTTCAGTGTACATGGGAAAACAATTTACTGCAGAAGCTGGTGAAAAATCCCAAATAGAGTAATTTAGTATCACACTCATTAGGCCTGTTTAGACAGCTGAAATTATATAGCCCTGGTGGTCACACCAATGATGTCCTTCATCTACATCAAACAAATATGAGGGACAGTACTTCTTACTGAGAACACTGAATTGGGTTAACCTCCTCATAAGAAATCATGACTTGCCTATTAAAGTTCCTATTAGCTCAGACTAATTAATGTCGAAGGAAATCATGCATTTTCTGAATGTGTTGCCAAGCAAAGTTAAAAGAAGGACATGTAAAATGCAGTGCGTGGATGGATCTGGGTGTTTATCACGAAATAGAATGTAAATCTGACAAGCTGTAAACTGAAACAAATAATAGCAAAGTAAATAATTTCTGGCTTGAATTTCAGGAATGAATTATAAAAAAAATATTAAAGTATAACCTATTCACCCGTAGTCCATTTTGGCATGAAAATCTTAGTTACTTCTTTCTTTCCTTTTTCTTTTCCTTCTTGGAAAGAAAAAACAATCACAGTGGAAATCCAGGCAATGTTCTTCTGATGCTTATGTCTATGAGCAACAATACATAATGAAATCGTTGTTTGAATAGTGCCTTTTATGGCTACCTGTTAACTACTGGCCATTGTATGAAGCTACCTTTTACTGAGTATCCTCAGTCTTCACCTAGGGCCCTCTGCCTTTTGCTGTGTTCTGTCTGTGGTGATAAGAGAATAATGCATCTTCTAGTGTGACATTTTTTCTATTTTTTGTGTTCTGATATTTTCTTGAAATTTTCTTGACTTCTGCATTTTGGATATTTATATCAGATGCTAGGTTTAAAGCACTGTTTTCATCTAGGAGTCCTACTTCTAAATTTACATAATGCCAAACAGCTTTTACAAATGCTACTCCTAATCACACGGGCAAAATTTCAGTTTCCTCTCTGAGGAAGAGAGGAGTTAAGACTGCATTTTACAGCCCTGTGCCTGAGAGTAGAATTTGGTGCTACATTTAATTTTAAAATTGGAATGAGTTAAAAGGAGTTAATAAACACCAGTTCCCATGTTCTATTCATACACCTGGCAACTTTCATAGGTCTACAGGCCAGTATTCAATAGTGTACTAATAATTCCAAAAGTTAGACTGGGAACAGGGATTTAAGACTCAACCCTACCATGTTTACGTGTGTGCAACTCCAGTGTAGCTCCCTCCCGCAGGACAGCACAGTCAATTTCTCAGGGGCTTCCTGGGAAAGTCTTCCCTGGACTCTTAGCCAGGAGGTTCTTCATCATGTACAGATTCAAAATACTTCCTTGGGGCTACAATGGCAACTATGGCAACAAGATGGAAAGTCTACACAGATGTTCTTATCCATTGAAAAAGCTCATTCTGGCTCATCTGGCAAGTAAGCAGCAGTGGTCCCTAGCAGCTGCCGGTAGCTTAAAAGGCACAGAAAAAAAGCCGCAGTTACCCCGGGACTGACCTATGCATACATTTTCATCGTCCAGCTCTGCAGAAGCATTTCTGAAGTAGCCCAGCCTGCATAACTCACAGTGCTGACCTCTAGTGTTGTGCTTACAGCTCACGCAAATGACCGTATTGAGCAGCTCGATGTAACTGCACCGGTTGGAGTGCCCGAAGCATTCACAGTCTTTCAAGGAAGAACAGAAATGTATACAAAATGTATACAGCAGCAGAGTAATAGCACATTACATGCTTAGTAAAAATGAACTATGGAAAGAAATATGAATGAATGGCACATACATGTTAATCAATGTAACATGGACAACAGCAGATGTTTATCTGCAATGAAAGTGAGGGTTGTTTCAGGCAGGTTAGTGTGACCCGACCACCATGGCATGATGTCAAAGACTGACTGCTGTTGGCAGACCTGATGGAACTGAAGCATTTGCAGTTGTAAACCTTTCAGGGGTACTGGAGGCTCAGTTTCTGCTTATAGAAATGCATGTATTTTTTTTTTTCATATTCGAGATGAGTATAGATAAAGACACAGGAAAAACTTCCTCATATTAAAAATATTAAATACAGTGGACAAAATTGTCAAACTTAAGCATGCTTAAATCCACAATGAAAGATAAGATAAAAAAAGCTTTGTTCTGCTGTAAGTAGTGAGTATTTAAAATTACTTCTGAACTTGGCTCAGGGTACTGTAACTCGTAGGCACCTTGGGAAATGGACTATTTTAATTCAAGACCAAATAAATCTCCAGTTTGACAATTTTGGCCAGCACCTCCTAAAACAATTAACAGAGAAGTGGAAGGAAGAGAGATTACTATTTAAGAGCTATTTCTAGTACATTTCTGAGGTAAGCATTAACCTATTTTTAAAATCTGAGATGAAAAACTATTAGGCCAGAATACACCTTGAAAACTCTGGAAATGTACACTGAATAGAAAACATGCTTATTGCAGCCATCTGAACTGCAGCTGACACGACAACAACTTCTTAAAAAAAAACCCTTGTTAAACATAGAATCCTATTGCCTCTGAGTACTTAATGACAAGGACTATGTGGTTTTATCCAGAAAAATGTAGAAACTAGGAAAGCATCAATATCATTATACAAGGCACAGCTATGCTTTGTGGAGAAAGCTTGTGTAGGTCTGACTGCTCAGCTCTGAGACTGAGCCCAGAATGAATGCAGGAAAGGTTATTAGGATGATCAAAGAAGTAGAGAGCCAATTTAAAAAGTGTACTATGATAATTTGGCCTGTTTAGTCTAGGAAACTGAAGAAGGGATATCACGGGGCTATAAATACATCAAGGAAATAGCCTTGTGCCATCCTAAGTGAGTATCTGTGCTAATGGACAACACTGGCACAAGAACAAGTGGGTGTTAACTGCTCATTGAGAAATTTCAGCTGCAAATTAGGAGATGGTGTCTAGCCGTTTAGGGCACTGAGGTTCTCAAACACACTTCAAACTTGTAGCAACTCATGCTTTAGAGTTGCAGTATATAAACATGGTGAAAGAGATTATGATATGTTCCCTGCAGTAATGGAATGCAGTGACTTGAGGGCTTTGAGATCTTAAAGTTAACTTAGGCTATAATTAGATAAAGCTGTAGCAGAGGATGTAAAATGTTAATTTTGGAAATACATGGCAGGGACCAAGTCCCTTCTGTATTTTCTAAAGTACACTGCTGATTGTGGTGGGGCACCCAGTGAGCCCACTGGTTGTTGATGTAGGGCTTCAGATACAAACTTTGTTCCTGTTTATATTTTTATTAAAAAAAAAAAGTCAGTACATATTCATGAACATGTTATGTAAAAATACATATATGCTTTTGCTGTTGTCTGATCTAGCAGACTATAAATAGATTGCATCTTTTCTTTTATCTATATTGCTTAACATAACATAAGTTTCAATCTTGAGAGCTGTCTTTTGGCTGCCAGGAAACATTAATTCAATTTACATATTCATAGTTAACATATACACACTCTCATTCTCTTTGATATTACATTGATGAAGTAATGTTCACAGTTCATGTCAGTCTAATAATTTTGATGCCTCTAACTGCTGGAGTACGGTAAAACACTTGGTTTTTCAGTCTCAATATGCTACCACTTGACATATTTGAGTAGGGAGGAAAAAAGTGTTAATGTTTCTCTTTTGCAACTGGTCAGTGAGATTCAGCGTTTTAGCCAGCTGCCCAGCACTATTTCTCCACTAGCATATCCATCTTACCTGAGTAAAAACTGCACAGGGAAGGGGCAACAGACCTAAAAGTAGAAGCTAGTGCTAGCAAAAAGGATCACAGTGAAAATTGTTACAATGCTAAATTTTAATGTTTTATTTCTAAAATAAGAAAGATTGGTTGGAGATAGGCATTATGATCCTTCTGAAGCTCAGATTAAGAAGCAATGCTGTCTTAGTCTCTGCTTTGAGAAAGAACCTGTCTTCTGCCCCCATTACATAACTTGTTTTGGCAAGAAGATACTATGCTGTTATGTTCCTTAGACTTGTGGCTAAATGTAATCACACTGCAGGTGAATTTACAGGAAAGAATTTACATTGCTTTTTGAAACAGTAATGGGCAGCAGAATAATAATACATTTTTATGTTACAAAAATATGCAGGCTGTAAATAAGTGACAGTAAATCAGACTATACTACCTCATCTTGTGTGTTTAAAATAGCATTCTGTGAATGAATGACTGTGCTACTTCCACTCTGAAACTGTGATATGACCTTTAGTAATACTACTACAACACATAATTGGCTATTACAAAAGCACAGGAAACAAAGCTGCACATAAAATAATTCACTGCTTTAACAGGGCTTGCTACAAGTTATGAACTTGACTAAAGAAGCATTAAATAGTTATGAAAGGCTCAGTTTGATGTACACATACACTCTTCAATATATTCAGAGGGACTACAAAAGTTCAGATGTGTCTTATCAATATTAAGGGTAATTAATGAGACCAATTCTTGACTTCATTGCAGTCTCCAACTTCCTCATCAGTGGGGGAGAGGGAAGTGCTGATTTCTTCTCTGGTGACCAGTGACAGAATGGAGGGAATGGTAAAGGCTGCATCAGGGGAAGTTCAGACTGAATATTAGGAAAAAAGTTTTTACCGAGAGGGTGGTTAGCCCCTGGAACAAGCTCTCCTGGTAAGTGGTTATGGCCCCAAGCCTGTCGGTGTTAAAGAAACTTTTTGAAAATGCTCTTAGATATGATTTAACTCTTAGGTTGCTCTGTGTAGAGTCAGGAGTTGGACATGGTGATCCTTGTGGGTCTTTTCCAATTCATGTTATTCTATGATTTTAGTGGATACTCTGTTTTGTAACAATTGTGCTGAAAAGCTCTAGGAATCTTCATCTTTACACTGGTAAATGCCATATGATATACTAAAAAAATCTGGGTTAACTGAAATGGTCTAACATCTGATCAAAGATTAGTAATGGCAGAGGAGAAAAAAAATAAAAAGCCAGGACAAGGTAACTAAAGTCCCTTTATTATTATAGCCAATTTTTTATGATTTTTGGTTGTTTCTATTTTGCTAATGCAATCATACGAACTTATTCTTTTATTGCTGTTGGCCTGATCAGTGATCATTTATACATCTTTAGGTTTATTAAAAATAAATAATAGTAATAACAAGCTATGTAAAGGGTCTGCATATGATTGAAAGGGAAGTGATTTCTCCATGAGTTTCATGAGGTACTACCCTGAATTACTCACACAAAACGTATAATTGCACTCAGCATCATGGCAGCTGGGAGTCTGATAGCTGTCAGTGCTGTATGGCCTTCTAGCTTATCATGTGATTCACCTAAACCAGCACAAAGACCAGAAAGTAGCCAGCATATTAGAAGTGTCAGAAGCACAATTTAAGGTTTTTAGCAAGCGTCTGGCTAGCAGCATCATGACTTTCATGCACTGGCCAAGCCACACAGTCACTGAAAGAGATAAGGGGGAATGTACCAAAATCAGGCTGCAAATGGTTTAACAACATTGAAATGACACGAGCTGACTGTGCTAGAAAATGCTGCATTCAGTTCTGAGCACCATATGTCAGAAAAGACATGTAAGATTAGAGATAGTATAAAGCTGAATAACAACAAGGAGTAAATGGTTTGGAAAATAAAACCTCAGAGAGGTAAAGCTAGCTAGGTGTGTTCAATGTGAAGGAAAAAGGGAGATGGGAGATGAGATAGCCATGTTAGATTTGATAATTATCTTTGGATGATTCAGAATTGTCAAATTCCTTGCCATCTCATAAAAGAATTGACTGTATGAACCTTTAAAGATGATTCCCAATGGAATGATTCTATTGTGACAACCCCGCTCCTGTTGTATAAAACATAATAAAATTACCTATTGAAGGAAGCTCATGAAAAGGTTGATCATTTAATTGTTTTGTTTCTATAAACTGAATGATCTTTTTTCTTCCCTGTTATAATGCTATGGTTTTACATCTTTGAGATGATATATTGTTGTGCTATCAGGACTAGGTTCAGCTCAAGGTTCAGCTGGGACTGGTAAAATATGAGATGTCATCACATGAAACAACGGTAAACACACATGGAAAGTAAGCACAATTTTAAAATGAAGACTGGTAATGCATGAGACAGCTATCAATGTCATTTTCTAATCAAAAGAACAAAAAGTATTTCAAGAAAAGTGCTTTCAGAAATCATTTAAATATTTTTTCTTCTTCGTTTTCCCATAACTGAGCTCATCCTTTGTATGCTATGAAATACAAAGATTTCCTTGTAACCTTAGAAATTACCTGCTTTGTAACAGTTATGATCTCATCAAATGGATCAAACCTAAGTTCAAACGCTTGTTGATTTCTCAAATCCTTACTAATGTGCATTTCATGATTAATGAGATATTCACAGAAGCTACAGAAAGACAAAGCATCTTTATATGTACTCTTTACAGATAAATTGATGAGGAAAACCAGTGAGAAGATCTCAGAGTTGACTATAAATGATAGAGATGCAAACAAAACAGGTTGCCTGGACGTTACTGAGAGAATATTGGCATCTTTCATAATGTCTGTATAATTCCGTTATTTTGATAAAACATTTAAATATCAGTTCAAAATGTAATGCCTACACTCTCAGTTTGTGCACTGTTACAATAAAATGAAGATGTAAGGCACACTTACAATGCATTAGAAGACATAAGTATGTACTACACTCCATGGCATTTACAGATACGTCTTGATGATATGGACAATTGACATTTTTATGTATTGTATGACCTCAACTAATCTATTTGTTTCCTTTTCACAATTTATGCAGATTGGTGAGGAAAAGAAATCTCTACCAACAATTTGCTCTCTAGGCAATAATCTGAATGGTAATATTCTTATTTTTAATTCCTTTAAAAACAAATGACATGTAACCTTATATGCCACAGTGCCACAGAAGCATATTTATTTTTTCTCTGTATGGTTTATATTTATGTGACTTAATGTTTCTCTTGTCATCAACAAAGATGCCTCACCAGTAAGCTGATGGGTACACTTCACAGATATTCCAGATTCATACAGTGCAATGTTTTCACAACACATAGCACTATGAAATCACTGTATGAATCCAAGAATTCCTACCTCTGTTGTGGTTTGCAACTTGAACAGAAGAAACAGTTGTCATAGTTAATTTGGGAGCAACTGTACAGGTAATAAAATGAACAGTAAATTAGAAAAGATTTTGTATAGGAACAAATCAAAAGACTAAAATATACTTCTTTATTTTCCTTTTTTAAATTAACTTTTACAGTGTTAAATTTAACTTTAACAATGGTCACTGTTTTGTTAGGAAAGGGTGAAACTTGGTGAAAATGAATTATAGGTACCAACTACTGAGTCATTTGAGCTTTTGATCCAAGATAAGGGGAAAGTTATTCACATCTGCACACTTTGGCAATTTTGTGTTAGTGATTATATGATAATTTCTCTCAATCCGTGACCAATGACTGTATGGTAACCGCTGTGGGCTGCGAATGGTTTTATTAAATTTACTCTGGCCTAATAATATAAACAAAGAAAACACAATAAAATAATATAAACTGTAGGCAGATTTTTGTAATTATTCTCATTATATGCTATACTTGACTGAAGTATTAATTTAAAATAATTGTGAAACACTGTAACAATATGCTGCAAACACATAATTGGAATATAAATACTTATAATTTTTTGTGTTTTCTGCTCCATAACAAAATGTCAAAATTATATTTACTAAAGCTGGCTCTTATTTACTAGGGAAGAAACAATGAGTAATTTTGTTCTGTTCAAGACGTATTGTGCAATGAAGTTAAGTCTTAGAACACAAGCAGTATAATTGATTAAGCTGTGAAATTCATTATAAATGCTGAGTGTCATTTTATCAGGAATATTTAGATTTAAAATTCCTGTGAATAATGTAGACTAATCCTTGCAGAGAGCAGAGGAGCAGAGATGTACTCTGTATTTTGTTTGTTTAAGGAACACAGACAAAATTTTGAAAAAAAAAAAAAAAGAAAAAAACAACAACAAAAAAATGGCCAAATGAAATTATTAGAATGCTAAGTATCACTTCATCATGTTTATTTAATTCAAAACATGTGAATAATGCAAACTGAAATATATTGCTAATCCTTATAGAGAGTACAGGTGAATTGGGATTTTCTATTTTTTTGTGGGAAGCACATGTAGTACATTAGGTTTTATACATACTTATGTGTCAGTTTGGTCACTGATCAATGGATATAAAACTACAGCCCTTCTAAAGTAACTTCCCAACAAATTCCTAATACATTTTGTTCAGATTAGTAGCTATTTTCTACATCACCTTTTCATTCTCCATCTGTATGTGTTATAGGCAAGAAAAGACACTCTGAACTGTCAGAGCAAGCCACAGGCCAAATTTTTACAGGGATTTCTTGGGAGTGAATGGCTACTGGGACAGTAAATAAGGAGAACAAAAGGACATTGTTTTTTACATCGAACAATAATTATGAAATGTATTGTATATAGCTGAATACAACTTCAATTAACAAAGAATCGTACTTCTGTTTTATTACTAATCTTTAAAAGTTGTTCTGTCACTTTCAATGCTAATCATCGTGCCAAAGTCTGCAAATAATATTTTGTGTGGCACTTGAATTGCAGAGAACTGAGAGTCTATTCTGCAGAGAATGTACTTGTATTGGGGATGTCACACAAGCTAAGAATTCCCAGCTCACTTGGGAAAAAAAAACACGTGGAAATAGGACATTAACACATGGGTTTGATGTAGACGATGACAATCTTTCGCACTCAAAAATCTCAAAACTTACTCATAATATAGACTATAGTTTATACAAGTCCAACATTATCCTGGGACTTCTGTTCAACTTAATGTATATCGGTACTTATAAACCTGTGTTTCTACTTTTCCAGACTTTATGCAGTGATGTTGTGTGTGATCTTAGTTTTGAAAAATGCTCTTTTCAGGTAAGGTTTGCTTTATGTTTAAATTCTGCAGATATTTTTCTCACAGAATAACATTACTCAGCACTGAAAGAAAAATGAGTTGGATTATCATTGTTACTACTTTTGTTGCCATGTGGGACTCTTAGGAAGCAATTTCAGTAATTTTAGACCACTAGGAATTTTACAGCATCCTACCTTGATTTGGTTTAGAAACCTCAAGGGAAGAAATATTCGGCCATATCCTATCAAACTTTGGAGGATCTGCATGCATCAGGAAAAATCAGGTTTTGTTATTTACATATGTGATATTGTTCTAAACAGGCAAGCATATGGACAAAGACATAGACTACAAACATCCATTTCTGTACTAGTCTAAGTTGCACTTGAACAGTACATGACTCCACATTAAACAAGAAAACAAGCAATTGATGATTCCCAAAACACCAAATGGACATAAAATACTGTGCATAACAATTTATCTTCCATGGTTTAAAATATTGTTCTTGATGAGAAGATACCCAAGACCAATATATTTGGTTCTAACGCCAGGAACAAAATAGAAATGTGTTCTGTTAATCTGCTCTGTAGAGATAAAATGACAATATCAGACAAATACGAATTTCTTACCAAAGACACATATCTTACCGTAGCATCCTGGTTTAAGGCCTTATTGAGTGAATTATACTTTTGCTATCGAAACATATTCACCAGTAGAGTGAACCTTTTCTTTGCTCTCACATTTTTGTGTATTGTATCTGTTTCCTATCACCTCTACTAATCTATTTCCCAGATTGTTTTTTTTTTTTTTTGGTAAAAACAAAGTGTATACAGTTCTTAAGGGCCCTAAATAAGATGTTATCTCCATATAGTGGCATTTTGCTTCTGAACAAAAGTATTAGGTATGTCTTTTCAGAGTTTCATTTCCTTTAGTTCAATGTGTTTTGGGGCTGGCTTAGGGCAGAGTGGTAACCCTTAACAGGAATGGTGCTGGCTGCAGGAACTGGGAGCAAGTAAAGGGTGTGAGCTGGGTGGTTGAAAGCCTCTTTGGTTCTGATGTGGGACGTGATATTTATGTTCTACTTCTTTTTCTGTTCTCTGTCTTCATTAGCAGCTCCCATCTGCCTAGCTTTGGATATCAGATTTGGACATTTTTGTCTTCTGTGAGTACTGCAGCTGTTACTTCCTTTCTGAGCTGAATAGAAAACTTCTTAATGGTCACATCAGCCTACATAGCGGTGATAAAAATGGGGAGATGGCTATTTTATTTCTACATACAAGGAATTCACTTGAGTAGTGAATGGATTGCAGTCATTACATCTTTTTGGCATCAAGGG
Source organism: Anser cygnoides (assembly GCF_040182565.1). Lineage (NCBI taxonomy): Eukaryota > Metazoa > Chordata > Aves > Anseriformes > Anatidae > Anser > Anser cygnoides. The sequence goes on along the minus strand of NC_089880.1, from coordinate 6,291,400 downwards.
TCTATGCTTGTAGGTCTTTTTGAAGCAGGTGTGATTCACTGGTATGTCAGTCTTAGTGGAAGACCTTCAGGGAAGCTAAGAGAAAAAGACTGGTGCTTCAACATCTGATGTGGAAGGAGGACTATATTCGTTTTCTATTGTATCTTCTGACCCATATGTCAAAGGTGAAGAGAATTTGGCTGGGTGTGGATGAATGTCCCAAAAGTCCTCCAGGAGAGAGCAATTCAAGGAAGGGATAATGGCCTGTACTGTGCCATTTACTGTTAGGTAGTCTTCTGCAATCGAATCAGTCAAGTGTTGATCTAATTATATATCTACATCATCTATATGATCTATATATATATATACATATCTTAATCTTACATTTTTGTGCTTTTTCCTTATCAGTCAAGAAAACAGAAGAAAGGGAAACCAAGTTGGTTTAGTAGATTCTCGAGCAGTCTATGTCTTGATTAAAAATAACCTGCCTCTACTAATCAGATCCACCAATTCACACACATAGGAAGTGCAAACAGAGTAGTCAGTGCATGAAAAAAGCTATCTAAAAGCCATACTTACTGAGGTGGCATGATAACCCTGGTACACTAAATGATTCTGATTCCACATACCTTCCTCCTCCTCCTGAAACACTGGCTGACTGGTTATGGTAAATAAGTTTGAAATGCTGACAAATTGCTTGCACAGTTAATTCACCGTTAAAGTTTTGGTAAAATTTTAGGAACACTTAGGCTTGACCAAAGTGTTTGAAGAGACTGGATATTAAGGAATATGCATGAAAATCGTGAGCTAAAAAGGAAAAAGAATCTTTGATTACATTTTCTTTCTGTCCCCTGAGCCTTTTTGTCTTTTAACCATCATCCAACATCACAGTTGTTGCAGAAAACCCATCACATTTCAGACAGGAACTTATAATACCCTACTTCGGTTGCTGAACGTTGAGTGGCATCCCTACTTCAAAAATTCACATGCGAATTGGCCTAGATAGTAACAGTTATAAAAGTAATAGCATCAAAGCTTTGTAATGCCTTAGGACTAACCCTCTGGTATATCTGTCACTTAATAAACTGTAGGTCCTATATATGAAATCAGATAAGCTTTTATTCTGATAATGATTTCCCCAAGGAATCTCTTGTCTTGTCCAAATGATATCATTACTTGTGTGACAGAGAATCAGTGTTACATATTTCTAAGTAATCCTATAAATGCTATAGATCTGTGCTCATTTTAGCAAACTGACTTAAAATGGAGATTGTGATTTGCTACAAAATAATTAAAACTTCCCTGATCCTTTAAATTAGATTATATTCAGCTGAGTTTCTTAATGGGCATCCAAAATAATTAAGAGCATATTTACTGTGTCTGAAGATGAACAACTAAGATTTTTTACAAGTGATTATTACTAGTTATTAGTGATAATTATAACCATCTTAGAAGGGACTTGTGGAGGTCATTTGTTCCTGTGCTCACAGCAGGGTCAACTTCAAAGTCAGATGATACGGTTCAGGGTCATATCCAGTAGAAACCAGATGCTTTCTTCAGTGGCTCTGGGCTGCTTGGTAATGCTCCAGGAGGCTTAATGCTTCTATTACTCACTCTATTACTCACTTCATTTTTTTTAATCTTTGGTAAAGATAATTTTTTCCTATGTCCTTACGCATGAAATGTATTATCACCGAGATTATGTTTTCTGATAAAAGTCAGTTGTCTTATCTTTGATTTTTTTTTCCAATGGAGATGATTTTCAATGCTTTATCTAAAAACATATGTGAAACTTCCAAGTCAAAGAAGGTTGACGATCATTCCCACAAGTATATTGGAGCAGAAGAGTCATTTTTTGAACAGACATCAGTACGATTCATTTAGCAGCTAGTCATTCTTTTATAGCAATTTGTGAAAATATTTCTAGTCCTCAGTGATCACCACAAAACATCCTATTTAGAGAGAAGTTGACTAGATAAACTAAGCTCTTCCAGAACAGTTTTGTGTTTGCATGCTCTATTCTGTTACTCAAGTACTTATTTTCTGGAATAATTAATTTTGGCATAGGTATTCTAGAACATGCACTGGATGAATCTAGGATATTACTCTATTGCAATATGTTCTAAGATAATCATTCTGGGTAAACAAGGCTACAGATATGTGAAAAAGAGCTTCTAAAAATCCATTTTAGTGTATTATTTAAAGATACTGTAGGCACCTTTAAGAGTAAAGGTATGTGAGATATATGAGAGAGCAGAAAATCAGCCATGTCATTTTAAATTTGCATTGAAAAATTCTGTGGTTTTAGTTCCTATTGTTTGAAAGACAATTATATGCAGAAAATAACTCATGGAAAAATCTTATTTTCATGAAGTAAGGAAAAGCTGGTTGTCTGTTTACTAGGTGTATGATCATTTCCTGCCTCCCAAACTCAAATGCCTGTTTTGGATACATAGTATTAGAATTACCCGTGATATTAAATAAAGGAAATATGTTTCAAATATTCCCTGGAAATGCAATCTGCACCACATGCCACATCATGGTTTTGAATTGGGGAAATAACAGAAATGAAACAGGTCATTTCAACCTTATTCCAGCCAGACGGCTGCACATGAAAAAACTTGTCATGATGTTGGCAGAAATTAATCAGCATTTTGCTTGTTTCTCACTTCAACCAAGTACTGAGCTGAAAATAAAATTAAAATGTATTTTAAGCCCTCCCACTGAGAGGGACTTATCCTTCCTAGGGGATGGAAAAAGAGGACAGGTGATGCAGCATGTGAAGATGACCCTGCTACCTGGGCATCTGCTCTGCAGCAGACTAGGATGTTTTCACCTCCTATACTGTTTAAGCTGACCTGTCCACAAGCAATGCATTTGCTGAAAATTACTGTTATTAAATCAGTAAGTCTTAAGTAATACTCACTCAAATGGTAGACAGGGAGCACTTGTGTTGACTTGTGTTCACTACTATCATTACTTATTTACATTATCATTAGGAACCTTAGTGAGAGAGACTTTAAGATGTTTATTAATGGTTGTGAAACTTTTACTTAAAACACAAAAAGTACTAAAAACTTGTCAATGTAAGTTTAATGATTCTAGTAGAAGTCCAAGTCATTGAAAACTGACCTTGCCACTGCCTGTTTTAAACAATGAGTAACAAAGTAAAGATTGTTTCTTCCACAGTATACATGTCTGTTGAGCACAGTGGAATTAGATGTATGACAACAGTTTTAGGTTTCATATTAAACAAAACAAACAAACAAACAATAAAAATAATAAAAAAGCTCATTCAAATCTGTGGCAGTGGCAATTTAGTAACTGCTGGAATAATTGAATGTGTTTAGACAGATGGCATGCCATCACTTCTTGCAGAGATCACACGATCATTATTACAGAATTTCTAGGTCTGTTTGAAGTCATGATAACATACCTCATGAGAATTTGCCTTTCAGCACTTCTATAATACTGAAAATCTATCTCCTCAAAAGGGAAGAAATGCTGATACTATTTTTTTAAATCACCCAATATTAAATTTAAAAAAAATACTGGGCCAATGTTAGGCCTTTTGGAGCAATGTAGGAAGTTTCATACCTGTTCCTTTGAAGAAAGGAGAATTCTGCATAAATGTCAAGATGTGGTTGTTTTATGGCAGCTCCTCAGCCATAACATCTTTTATAACTGTTGGAAGAATTTAAATGCAATTAGTCCTTTACGTGTCCAGTTGTTGTCTTAGACTAAAAGAAAGCGATCTTTTTTGAGTCTTTAAAAATCCAGTGATTCAGTTCTGGAAATTCTTATAGCTGCTATCAGAAAAAAAATCCATTGCTTTTTAACAAAAGCATTGGCTAGTTCTCACTCTAATGAGGTGTGAAGGAGTATTCTTCAATTGTAAGTATTTCCAGTGAAGTATTACAAATGCACAACGAATTCAGGTATTTTTAAATGCAATATTTTATGTAATTTCTCATGAAAAAAGAACTAATTCTGTTGATAGTTTGTGGGAGTGGTTCTTTTTAAATTTTGAATGGTTCTGCTTTTTTCCTACAAAGGTGCTGGAATTCACTGTTGGACTGGGACTATTGTACTGTAATTCACAACTGATGAAGAACAGTAAATCAAGACCTGTTTTAAAAATCAGAATGCTGATTTCAAGACTCATTCTTCCCTTATACTCTACAAAATAAACTGATTACATGTCTAAGGGACAAAAAGAAAAAGAGTAGAAAAGATACAGAGATGCATTTTTTTCCACGGTAATTTCTTCCTAAGCTTTAATGATATTGTATTTTTAAATATCTTTACGGATCTTGTTTTCTCTCCATAAAGTTTTCTGAGTAACTGCAGCAAAACTTGCATATTGCAAGTGCAGTGTTTCTTCCACAGGTACTATGGTTCTTGTTGAAATGTTGCTATCTCTAGCGTCTCCATAGATCCCTATCACTTGATTGTTCATTAACAGCTAAAACAAATATAGCAGGAAAATGAATAATCTCCTGCATATTACAGCAAATCATAAAAGCCCTGAAAAGACAATTTGATACGCTGACTTTTAACTAACTCAGAACAATGAATGTAAATCAGGATGAAGAATGAGAAACAATACTGAACTGCCTCTAAACTGGCCATGGCTACTAAACTAGAGAGAATGGCTCTTCTTATCTGTTAAAATTGGTGGATCTGGCAAAACAAAACAAACTAAAACAAAGGCTCCCCCAAATCCCAACACAACAATTCATCGGTGCTTCCTCGAGGAGTGTTGGTAGTTTCTGACGTGGCACTAGAAATCACTCCACAAAGAGTGGGTTTCTGTTCAGTGCTGGGGTCAGCAAAGGCATTCTGCTTAGAGAACTTCAAGGCTAATATCCTACTTATACAGAAGGAAAAATAGCTTTGTTGTGAATCCTATCAGGTGAATAAACTACTCACTTTTTTTTTTTTTTCTCTATTTGGAATGTTAAATTCTCTTTCAGATTTGGTGTTCAAATTAATGCATTATACCACACAGGCTGTCAGTATCTTTTTGCCAGCCTCATAATATTTTACTATCATAGAAACTTAATTGTTGAAGTGGAAAATTCTGGGTTCTTGGAGGTACTGAAGTAAAGAAGGGAAAAACAGACAGTGATACTGCCTTGACATAATCTGTTACTCAGATAAGGTGATTGCCTTAGGCTAGGTGTCTGATTAACACTAATATTTATTAAAAAGTTGGATTTGCATAAAATTGAATTGAAATAAGACAATTTTGCTAGTATGTCCAAAATAATATACACACAGTCTGAAGACAATATTTACATGTTCTGAAGGAGATAAACATCTTAATGGGTCTCTTAACTATAGAGTTATCTCTGTAAAACTTGACCTCAGGTAACAGAGAAATAACTACAGCCTAGTTATGCATGTTCATATCCTACTGACATATATGTATGTCAGTGTGCTACGTATATACTCTAGTCCAGAGTTTGGCACTGTAATGGTTTTGATCTCGTGACTGTAAATTTAACGAGAGAACTTTTCAGTTGCTGCCAGGGGGCAAAATCATGTCCACAATACTTCCAGTATGGTTAAAAAAAAAAAAAAAAACAGACAAAAAACCCCTCTAGTATTTGCTCTCAAAACCTTTTAATATTTATATTTACCACTTTAAAACTTCATAACAAAGATGTAAAACAAACAAAACTACATTCATATTAGTGCTATTTTAACTACAGAAACATATCTACCAGATCTTTCAGGGTTAAGAAACCAGTAAAACAAGAGTGCCCATTCAATCTCTATTTTACTTTTGTGTCTCGCGTTCATTATCATTCAAAAAAAAAAAGTTCAAAAAAGTTCTCTTAATTTGAAATCGGCTATAAAGAAGAACAAAAATATAGCGAACAAAGCTGAAAATACCATCTGATTGTCTTGATTGCACCTTGCACTGGGGTGCATGGTCTGTCTCTAAATTCTGACTCATCTGCCACCAGCAGGCTTTAAGGTGATAATCACCCACACAGAGCTATTTGCACATCATGTCTATCTTATCCTCTATCTAATTATACCCTTTATAACAAACTGTTTAGCATAATTAGTGGAGTTATGCTTTACAGGAATAAAGATAGAAGCTATAGGTTAGAAGATTCAAGTTTTTGAAGGCATACATGTACAAATTAGTTACTTTGGTATGGGGTCACAATAACGAATACTTTGGTGTGTTGGTCTATGTGAAATTATACAATGATTATTTTAGCAAGTAAAACAATGCAGTTCTCAGAATATTAAAATACTGTATGTAAGCACTGTTGATCATAAAAGCTTAAATTATGAAATGGTTTTGGGACTCATTAATTGCTAACACTCTCACCAGTATTTTTTCAAACATGGCTGAAAAATGTTGAAAGGGCCAGTGCTAGAATCAAGAATGCTGGAAATGACAGGAGAACCTATTACTCAATTGATAGACAACAGCAGGTACAAATGACCTTAATGGGAAAGCTCTGATTTATTTTTTTCTAGATGATCAGAAAGGATGTTTACTTAATGACCACTCTTTCTTTGTGCTCAAACTTTAATGATGAGCTGCTTTAATGATGAGATCCTTTGTATTCAGAATGATTTTTTGATCCAGAATGATACGTATATATGCACGCAGTTAAATATATTTTATTTCTCTTGGGCATGCTTTCATTGCAGTCTTAAGAGTGTCTAATGAACATTGGTTGCAGTGGCATGTTATTTGTATGCTGGCAGTTTAGTGTTTATTCCTTCCCTCCTTCCTGTCCTTGTCTTACATAAGAGGAAAAGCTCGAAGCACACAAAAGCCAATACCCCCATAGTACTGTTCGCTGTCAGGCAAAATAAAACCTCAACTGTATCTCCTGAGAATAACTTCCTGTCCTCAGGTGGGGAGGAGCACTGCTGATATGAACACAAATATTGTATTAATATAGACAAAAGAAAAAATCATGCAGAATCCATTAAAGCAGCCACAACTAATTAATCTTGTTTGGTTTTATGTATTAATTGTACTTTTGTTAAATTCTTTTAGAGACCAGGATAAATTCATGGTTTCTATCCTTGTTTAACTGATAATTCTGCTATTTCTATCCTACAGGAAAGATGTTCAAAACATTGTGCAAGAAGAGCTATTTTTCCCCTGAGCTATTTAAGAAAGAAAGCATGAAAAAAACAAGCAGATTATCAGTATTTACTTGTGCTCATGAAGAGATGCTCATGCTTCATCCTTTCCAGGTAGGCAAATAAATTTGTTGAATTCTACCACGTTACTCCAAGATGTTTACAGAGTATTTAAGATAAAGCATAGACTTGAAGTAATTCTTGTATTTCCTATGGCATGTTAAACAGGATTTTCTCCATTATTAATAGATAAACGGTACTAATCACCCCAGTGTAAAACACAAAGAGGTCAACATTGCATCCTTTCAGGTCACCATTGTTTAAAAGGCATTTGAGTTTCCCTATTAAGTTTTCAAAGGCCAACATCTGCTGATGCTCAGAAATGGTAAATGTGGTGACAAAGGCTGTATGGAGTGTGAAGTGAAAACAACCATATAGTCCATGCAACAAGATACTGAGAAACTATAGCACAACCATACTTCAAAGACCTATTTTCCCATTCATCCCATTTCTGTTATTCATAGCAGGATATTCCTGATAACACTGACATAAGCTTTTCTCTTTCATTTAGTTCATTGTTTTGGGTTGTAAAATATGTATATAAACTCAAGGTTTTGAAAATAGCATATCTTTATGCATTTGCATTCATGCTAATGTCAAAGGAGATACTAAAGGAGGAAAATTATTAAAATTGAAGGCTTTCATTTGCAGGTCCTTGTCATTGATGCTGTTTTGCTATTTAAAGCTACAAAACACATGTCATGGCATTCAGCTGTTAGCACTGTTCTTATTTATAAGCAGGATAGTTTTGATGACCTTTAACTTGCTGTCTAGAGTTTAAAAAATCAGTGCTGTTCATGAGCTTCAGTAAACTGAGTTGATTTATAAATTGACAGACCTGACCGTGCATCATAAGAAGCAAGGCACTTTCACCCAAATTAGTGGAAGATTTTTCAGCTGGATATCAGGTATGGCAAATTGTATTTTACTATTGTGGTATTTTATCATTGTGATAGTCCTGCATCACACAAGTTCTATCTGAAGTCTCTGCAAAGCTGAGGGGAATATTCTGTCAGCATCACCAGGATACCATTTTTACCTCCGTGCTTTATTTGTAAGCAGCTAACACGCTATGTGCACTTCTCTGCTGTGGAACTCAGCTGAGACTCAGAGCTGAGTTACCATGCTCTTCCTTTAAGTGTTCTTGCATAATGAATAATCTATTTCATTGATATACCAGTTCTTTACAGCATTATGGTTTTGTCATAGTTGAAGTGTAATATTTTATTGCTTTAAAAACATACAGAAAAGCAGTGTTATTGCAAGTGTTTTTTCTGCACTTCTATTTGCTCTGTGCAGGAAAGCTCGGTTCAAAGGCCACTGGAGGTAATGCAAAGATTCCAACAGGTACACTACAACTGCTAAGCTACTGCATAAAAATTAGAAGTGTTTTTATAAATTCTTCCATTTGCTCTTTGAATTTAAGCATTCATATATACATGACAATTAATGGTCCTATACTTCTCTGTTATTAGTAAGCACTTTTTTTTTTAAATACAAAATATATTCAACAAATATTTTCTGTAGAATAGGGTCTTAATTCTCTGTATAGCACTCAGCTTTATAGTACTCAACTTTCATCTGCTTATCAGAACAGATCAGAAAATCTGTGGCTGAAAGCATATGTGTTGTCAGGAGTGACATTCTCTCTGACCACATAATATGGTTATGTGTTAATGTAAACCAATACATAGCCCCTTCACTGTAGAGCACATTTCGGAGAAACATTATCTACAACAGAAATGGATGTTGGGAAATAAGATCCAAGAAGCTGAATGACAATGCAAAACGATACTGTTTTTATTACTTACTACCAATACTGGAAATACTGGGTATACCTGTAGAGAAAAAGAAACAATGAAAAGGTGTTGTTAGCTTTTTGCTGTAGTCAGCAACACTATTGCACCTAAAATTCTGAAAACAGTTTTCTCCTAATTTTCAGAGTATAGTATCAATGGATAGTTAAAACCAAGCAATTACCAATATGCATCCAGCCCTTTCAAAATGCAGGGTCTTTAGATTTTTCAGTATGAGACTGCAGGGACCACTAAAATGTCTTGACAGATGGATATTTCTGGGACCTATACCAGCTCTCTGAACTTCATGAATGTGTTCAGAACAGTTTTGTATTTGAACTAACCAGGCATTAGGTTTAATGCTTTAGATAAAAATATCAGTCATGCATGTATTATGCAGATCTAGGAAAATAATTTAACCAAGGGATAACTGCATTGCTAACTGCTTTGGCCAGCTGCTTAAATCAGTTGATACCTTCTGTTGCATTAACTGTATATAGCTATTTTTTTCATCTTTTACCTGATGGTTACTTAAGTTATGGAAAAGAAATGTAATTGAGCAAAACAATCTAATGCATTAGGTTGGTCATATTGACTAAACCTATCATTGATTTTTTTTTCCCTGCTTTCATTTCAATTCCTAAGCTGAATTAATGCAAGGAAACCATTCCAGTGGCAGGTGAGATTTACCAGAAGAGGTGGGACTGCTTAGGAGTAAAACTCCTCTGCTAAATTAGCAATATGGGATCTCTCAGTAGTCCAGATGCGTAGCTTGAGGTCATGTCTGCCCTGAAAGGTGTCTAGCTTCATGTTCAAAAATGTGGACATGAAATATTTCCTGAAATGCTATTTTCTTTAGATTAAATGATATTGCTACTGGTGCTGTTCCTAGTTTCCAGGGTTAAATTGCAAACCAGTACTTAAGCCCTGGATGTTTACATCCTCTCAGTTAAATACAGTTTTCCTTTTGTAAGTTTTACTGACTTTAATGATATGCATTTTACTGCAGAAATCTGTGTGTTTCTCCATTAAACATCTGCTATACTTCTTTCAAAATCTATCTTAGTTCTGTCTTAGAGATGGTATGGACCTTGTTCTGCAGTTAAGCATGCTGGAGCAAAGCCATGTCTTACGGATAAATGATACTCAGTGTAAGCAAGGTGGTGGAGTCAAGTTGGGATCATTTTGAAACTGTGGCTTGGCAAGGACAACGCTGAAGCAATTGCATATGCAGAATGGTGGACATAAATAGATCTTTGGTGTTTCACCACATCAGTCCTGGGGCATGTGTTGGAATGGCAGCGCCTTGGTTTTACACCCAGGCACTGGACTGGGGGTAGCACCTAGTGCTGGCTGGCTGAGCCCCACATTCAGAGGCTGTTTCTAAACTTTGTCTATTTCTGCTGAGATTAACTTGTATTTTGCAGAATTTTAGAATCATGTGGTAAGTATTAGAAGCTAAATAAGGATGCCATTATAATAGAACAACATGTTTTTTTTTCTAAACGCAACAAAAATTGCTTATTTCATTATTGTCATTTTCAGTTAGATTAATGTGAGAGAACTTCTGTCCCCTTGCCCTAATTGTCAGAAAGACAATCAATTTTCAAACATTTTTCTCCAAAGTTTCAACAGCAACTTGTTTCATTTTTTTACAAGTCATTGTAGCTGTTTTAAATTAGCAGGATTCGTTTTCCTTTATACACTGACGGAAAGTGCAAAAATATTAGATGAAGTACAGATCCTGTGTTCTCACACTTCCACTTCCACTGTGAATTTGTATTTGTATTTCCTTCGGGTATACTCCCCCGCCTCAAACCTCTTTCTCGCCTACACACATACACAAATACACTTTCCTTTCTGTCCTGAACAGACTGTAGCAAAAGGAGAGGTTTTCCTGCAAGTCTGCTCTCCTCCTTTTACTCTATTTGAAAATTTTCAATGAATTCATAGTGGTAAATGCTTCCTGGGCAGAGAAAAATGAGAATAAGAAGCCTGCTTGCCTGAAGGGCTCTGCATTAACCTTGCTACGTTGTCTTCAGGTTCTGTTTGAAAAGCTCTTTTGCTATTTCCGTACAGAGTTTCCATGTTTGTGTGATCTTCTGTAACCAGCTTGATTTTTGTTAATACCAGTTACCCCTCCCTGTGGAGACTAACCTTGAATAGCATGCTGCTTCATGGTGGGAGCACATTACAGAGAGAGCTGAACCGGGCACATACCGCTAAATAAATAAAACTGAGTGACTGCATTTACGTATCTTGAGTATACCCAAACGAAAGCAATGTTCCATCTAAATTTTCTTCCACGTGGAATTACCAGGATGGTTATTAATTGTAATGGAGTCCTATACTGAGGAAAGAGTGAGTAAAGCATGCTAAGTTCAGGGGTAGCTCCTGCCCCTGAAATGACAAACATTTCAGGGCGAACGTGTCTTCAGTACTATTTATTATTTTTAACTTGATTTGGGGGTGGTAGTTCGGTATATTACATGTTCACAGTAAGTGCATCTAAATATGTTCGCTTTACTTGAGAGAAAAAAAAATGGTGTTTTCCTTGCATATGGTCTTCTGCGTCTGCCTTGTAATTTTCTTGTTTCCCCTTTTTCAAGAGAGGGGTTGTTTTAGCTATTAGTCACCATGTAGATGACTCTATTGAGAAAGGAGGAAAAAAAAACCACCACAAATTGGATGCTTGCAAAGAAAGCAGGTTTTTGATTTCTTGTGCAGATCACGTCAGTATGAAATGCATAACACAAAGGAATGGTGTCAGTGAGAAGGGCCACGCTGCTTTCTGTTCGATGGCAGGTCATGTGCTGCAGCTCCTCCTATCTCCTCGGTCTTCAACGTGTGTGCATGCTTCCTGCCAGTGGAGCAGTTAATGCAGCCAGGCTGCATGTCTTCCTGGGCACAGAGAGTGTTTGGGATGGAATTATTCTGGGAACTCGATCTTGGCTACTGTCTTTCCCATGGGCTCCTCTGCCTCTTCTTCATCACAAGCTGTATGTGCACCTGCTGTACGACAGGGAGCCAGGGACAGGCTCTTGCTGCTATCAAAGCACTACACCTGGCTTGCAGCTCATGTTTGCAGGGAATGAGTGTCACCAAGAGCTCAGTGAATTATCCAGGCTAGGTGAACACAGCCTGGAGACTGAGAATTAAGGCTGCCTGTTATGGGGGCATGGCAGGATACAATAGTAGATAATGCAGTGAAAGCTTGGACTTATTAACTGGACTCACAGCTGATCAAAGCTGTGTAAGAGCTTTTCTGACAAAAGAGATGTTCTTGTAAATGCATTCTACAATCACACATTTTGACTCTTAAACAGGAGCAAAATCCAGAGTTGGATTCCATAGGAAAGAGTTAGAGCAGGGCTGTTAATGCCATCTCCGATTCTTTTTGCTGGAATATCTGTCTGTGCTGCCACATGACAGCACTCCCTGCAGTGAGTCTTCCTTCCCTTTGCAAATCCTCCACTGAGGCATGATTGCAATAGTAGATCGTCAGCATCAATTTTAGAAGTTCTGAATTCTGTAGCAATTTAAAGCCCTGAGCAGCTGGAGGAACCTAGCATCTTGTAATCCCTCAAAGGGAGTGATTATGATCACAGGAGTAAACTTCTTGCGTGCTGTCAAACTTGTATTCAGGCAAAGGGCTGTACACAGTGATAGACACAATTCTTAGGAAATTTTGCATGAATTTTTGTTGTGCATTGTGTTTTAGGTATATACCTGCAATGTGCTACTGACTGTTGCAGTGGATGCATTGTACGAGGCAAGTCATTTTATCAGTTGCAGGTTTTCTTGACACTTCTGTCTTCCTCAGTTTTCCTACCCAAACATACTACAGTTTTGCCCCCACTAGCAAATTTCCCAGCCTCATACAGCTTGTGTGTGACATCCTCCTGTGGCTTTACACCGTCTATAAGCTTCATGAGCCAAAATTAATAAGCAATATGAGAATAGCAAAAGGCTTTGCTGTTTTGAAACTTATTACATTCCTGACTTCCATCTTCTGTCTGAAAGATGTTATCAAAATTGTCAAGGAGCAACATTTTACCTCTTAAGTATGTCCCATTCCTCTAAATTGAGATCGCATGGGACCACCTCCTTTCCCTCTTTCATGAAAGTAGGCACTGGAAGGGTGCTGCCAGTTGCTTGAGAGAATGGGATGCTTAGAAAACGGGACTGATCTACATTGTGAGTCTGCTTTCAAAAGACAGCTGGATGCATGAACTTTTCAGTTATAGGGATACATGTTATGGAGACTTCTGATTAGCAAGCCTGCCATCACACAATCTCCTTGCCAACTTCATTTATGCTGGTCCTTCAAGATGGCTTTGTGTCATCGAATATTCATGGAGAGAACTACAAACACAGATGAGGGTAATCAGTGCAATAATTCAAGTGCCTTTTTTTTTTGGCCATAAACTGTTTCTGTGGCAGCTGTGCTGCAGTGGTGCCTTGTAAGTCTCTTCCCATTCAGGGAGGATTAAGGCCGTGCTGCTGAGACAGCGGCTGTGCTATCAGAGGGGGACTTGCTGCAGGAGAAATTCAGTTATCTGATTGAGACTATCTGCCTAACTGTTGACTGAAAAAAACCCACCAATGTTCCTTATGTCCTGGTCAATCCTTTGTTTCATGTTGAACTATGTATTAGGAAAGTCATGTAGCAGCTGGGAGGCATTTTTTAGCTCAGTGTCAGACACTTCTGGTGCAGGTTATTGGTTGTGGAGGGACTGACAAAAAGCGAGCAGGCATTGATGGATGGGAGCCCAGCACGGTCTTGGACAGCTCTGTCTGATGGAGCAAAGAACATAAGTGCCAGAGATGATCTAAACAACAGGAGGAAGAAAAGGGCTAGTGCTGTCAGACACATATGACTGCTGAGGAGAAAAGCTATCTTGTAATACCAAGTACAGAGAAATTCAATAAGTTCACTTTGAGTGTCAAAACATATTGCCGAACAAACTATCCGTAGAATGTGGCAGCACAAGGGAATAAATGTAATCACAAAATAGTCAATAAGATAGAGTGAAAAATATAAAATAAATGCTATGCAGTAGACAAATGTGGAAATATTGTTACTACCAGTAAACAACAGAGTATTTGATGTCTTTCACAAGCAAAGCAGAGAAAAAATGCTTTGCATTCTCCTGTATAACTTATGTTGACTGAAGATGAGAAGGATATAGATAACAGCTTTATATCAAGGTTTAGACTATGACTAGAATATAATCTAGAAAGATCTTGTATTTCAAGAGCTGTAGCTTGAAGAGGTATGATGAACTCTTATTGGCAGAAGCAGAACAGTGGAAAAAAGATCCAATTTGGAAAGATTTTGCAACAGTCATTAGGCTTCCTGTTGAATGTGAGCAAATTCCTCCAAATCAGCAAACCTCCAGAGAAATGATCTTTTTATTTTGTGAAAACAGAGTTTTCTGACTGTTTCATTTATATACCTACATTTTAACTGTATCTTATGTAATTGCTCATACAGAAAACAAACCAAAACAAACAAAGAAACAACAACCCATCTTTAAATCCATTCAAAATTAAAAATATTTTGGTCTTAGATGGAAAAGGTTGACTCTGAAATTTGGAGGAAGGAAAAGAATCAAAGGTAGTACTGTAGTACTGGAGCACCAATTATACAGTGTCCCCAGGGAACTGAAGTACAATATCAAGGGAACTTTAGAGTCAAGACAGATAAGGAAGTTAATTCTACCGGTATGTTTTCAAAAATGTTTACAGAAGTTGTGGCTAACTAGGGAGAGTGTAGTGCTAGGGCTACATTACTGATGACATGATGGGGGTGGTGACATAAACCCAACAGCGTAAGTGAAATTACATTGCCAGACTCAGAATAATTATGTATAACCAATTAAAAAAAAAGAATTTATAAAAATGAACTATACTAAAAACAAAGCAAACCCAACCTAACTGGCGGGATGTAGAAGACTTCAGAAAGACACACCTCAAAAGTGTAAGTTAGATCAATTGAGAAAGATAGGGAAAAAAAGCATAAAATTATGTCAAGTTAAATATAAACCACAGTGTTTTAAGAATAAACTTGCTGCAGACATAAAAGTGGTTTTTTTTGTGTGTGTTAAAATAAACACATCAGAAGTAGGAGGCTTCACAAAGAGACGACTGGGTAGATAGGCAATCAAGGTATAAAAATACTGAATGCAAAATTAATTGTGTGCATTGATGTTCACAACAAAGAAGGTTAGAGAGATTGTCACAAACTGAGGAAGATTCCAAATGTCTCCCATCACCTGAAGGTGTTTTAGAAGACAAGAGTAATATTGGAAAATAAGAATTGGTATGTGGTAGTATTCACCCAAACAGTGATTTGAAGGAACTCAAATATGACATTTCTGAATGAACAACTGTAACACAACCTGTCACTTATGTCAGCATTGATGCCAAAAGAAATGTTGTCGCCATGACACCAGTTCTTAAAAAGGACTCAAGGGCTGATCCGTGTAATAACAAAATACAAAGCACACGCATTTTTATGCCACTGTAAAAGATCCATGTTGTGCTCATGTCTAGAACATGGTGTGCAGTTTTAGCCTTGCCAATTCCAAAAATGACATCATAGAATCAGAAGAGTTCAGTAACAACACAGGTAACCAGAGATGTGGCGTGGCTTTTATATGTGGCAAGATCAGACTTTGCCAAGTCTATATAGCTGTAAATGGTATAATGGATGTAAAAATGGTTGTATTATTCCCTGTTTCTTCCTAGGGAGGCACAGGCTTAACCAAATAAAAACATTGAAAGCAAACAAAAGGAAATACACTTCACTCGTGTCTTTAAAATGTGAAGTGTGTTGCCATAAGATGTCACCGAGATCAAACTTATGACGGCTGTCTCTCTCTCCTCAGCACCACAGGAGGCTCCAGCTCAGAAAGCCACGTTACAGCTCGGAACTGGGAAGGCAAACAGGAAATCCTTCTATCTTCACCTGCTTCTTCCAGTTTTCCATAAATTGCTACTGGTGAGCACTGCTGAAGTCAGTATTTGAGGCCTGAGGAGCACTTTGGTCAGCCCAAATAAGGTTACACTTTCATGATGCTATATTAATAATAATAATGATAATATTCAACAGAAAAAAACAAACTTCCTTTTATTTGCAACAGGTTTGGATTTTGATGGAACTCAATAGAGTTGAAAGTTTTTTTTAAAAAGTGTCAGGCAGCCTTTCAATGTGCTCTAATCCTACTCTTTCTTTTGGTATAATCTCAGCTGATTTAAAATGATGTAACTGACATAGCAAGCTGCATTTAGACAGATCGTCATTTTCATGTTCAGATGTATTTTGTGCCCTGTTTAGATGATTTCTGGGTAGCAACTGCATGATATATACATGTATGTACATGTATGTTTATATATGCTATGTATATGTACATAAACATGTGTATGTATACAAATATATATAAAAATAAATTCAAGCTGGTAAATCTCCCCATATTTTCCAAACATAACTTGAAAGGATTAATTCTGTGGGCAATGTTCACTTTTTATAGCATGGGGAAAAGTAAATTCTCTTACAAAATGTTTTTCCTCTGCTTTTGAAATTTCATTTTTTCTACTCAGTAGGAATTTTATCTTAATTTCATACCCCCACACTTCACGGTTTGTTACTTGGTTTATTACTCTCACATTTAACTTTATGAGGTCCTGCTTCCTGTGATACTCATTTTTGAGTCTTGATTTCCTCACAGCTGCTGCTTTGAAGTCTTAGATAACATTCTGAGCACTGCACATTGCTTCTGGTTTTAAAGATTTCATTCAGTGCAGTACATATCTCTTTCTCCTACGTAACTTTTCTGTAAATTTTTATATTCTAATATTCTAGAAATGAATGTTTTGCTTTTAATCAGAGCAAAAATCTGGACTTTTTTCTTAAAAAAAGCTATTAAGTTCTGTCAAAAGATTTGATGATTTATCCTCATCTTCTTTAATGCTTTCTTCAAAGGAATTTGAGTCTTACTCAGGCTAGGAGGATCTGAATCATTGTGTATATCATACATGCACGAAGGGAAGAACTGATGCTGATACTTGTCTTCACAACCTCTCTTTCAGCATCGTGTTCTGTTTGACTTAATCTTGTCCAGGACGAGGAAATGCAGCTGCCAATAACTTCCTTTGGACGATATGAAAGAGTTCTGGAATAGTATGTGTGGAACGGTGAGTATGCACATTGTTTAATGGGTATTAGTTGGAAACAGGCAGATATAAAAATCCAGTTTTTGCCCTCACTTTCCCCATTAAACACAGAGATTAACAAGATTGCATGTGAATCTGGACTGCAGGTCAACATCAGGTACAAACTTCCTTATCAACCGTTAGATCTAGTTATTGATTGCAAGGATTTAGTCTGATTTTTTTTTTTAATTTTCTTAAATGGACAAAATTTCAGTAATGACCTCGTCTGATTCATTGAGCTGAGGTTGTTTTGAATCCAGAGGCAATAAGGATCTATGGGTGGAGAGCTGGTGAGCTCTCAGCTGGAGCAGTACGGCAGATATTCCCACTGTTTTCCCTCCCCTGTATGTGTGCTCTTTATGTGAAGGGTACCATTTTTCATTCCTTAGCCCTTTCCATGCAGTGTCCAGGGATTTGTCCATGGATGCAAGCATGCAGTTCTCATGCCAAATATTTACAAGCACGTAATAGCACAGATGATGCATGCTTACAATTAATGTGCTCTTAACCTTGTCAAATTATATGTATTGTGTCATAAAAGAAGGACAAACGTTTCCCAAAATTAATCTTCCTTCAGAGTCATGATATGGGCAGAACTTTAATAATGAAATATTCTTATTCTACAAAGCTACTTACAGATATTAGCAGTGCCCTTAGGTATAGGCAGATAAGAACCAGGGCTCCACGGTCGGCCCTGGTAATTCTTCTTGCATTTTCCACAGTCCGGGCCAGTTGTGTTATGCTCACATTCACAAAGTAGTCTTTTGTTTTCTTCTTTACAGCCAGTAGCGTGAAGGTTGCACTTACACCTAATTTTAAAAGGCAAAATAAAAGAAGTAGGATATTATTTAGAGCTGGGTTTAGATGTAGGATATTATTTAGAGCTGTGTTTAAGTTGAGATTAAGTTTTACTAAAGCACATTCTATGGCAACCACTCTGCTTCTCGGCATAGCGACTTATGATTGTATTAGCTTGTTTCACAACACATTGCTCAAACAGCATGTTATATTATCTTCAACTCACACAGGTCTAACAGCACTAATTTCACCAAGACTCCAAGATGCTGAATCTTTTTTTGTTTTCACTAACGCAGCTCCACTGAGATCAACTAAATTATTCATAATTTTCACTACAGACAGGTCTACAATCTTGCAAAAATTCAGGCGTTACTTGCTACTCATGGATAAAAACAAGTTCTCTGTTTGTGTCCATAGAGACTCTGGCCCAAATTAAGATCTGAATTAGGCCCTGGGAGTCTGAGAAAACAGACTTGAATTAAATATCCTCTACAACGGCGCACTTCAGTAGAAGGGAACCTTGAGAAATCTAAGCTCAGTGTAATGGTGTTTTGCCAGCACTTGCTGGACAAGAATGTCTTGCTCAGAAAGCATTTTTTTTTCCCTGTTCTAATTTGGTATAATTGTAGTAGCTGAAGGTCGGAGGAAATATTTTAGTAGGTGTATTGTTTTAGTTTAACTCAGGAAATAACACCTAATCAAACCTTGTGCAAAATCATTAGATAAATGAGATTCTGCATCTGTTCCTTGAACAACTGTATTTCCTTACATTCCTCTCTTTGCCTGAAAATAGGACACGTACAGAATGGGAAAACTAGCTTCATAAACAGCAAGGTTTTGTTACTTTTTTTTTCCCATACCTTTCCAATAAGTGTCAGCAATGGCTAAAATCTGTTTCTGTTTGGGGCTGGAGAGAAAACTGGTATTTAATGACTCTGGCTGTTTGTTTTCCTAATGATTGTACATGTAGTGATTTAAAGGGTTCTCGTGTGGGCATTTGTCACCTGTTCCGTACACTGACCAATAATTAGAGCAAAACAACACATGGAATGGCCAAGTGCAAATTAACAGCTGTCAAGCTGACTTCCATTTGCAAGGAATATGACCTGAAGCAACTGGTCACATACATATATATCCCCAGGGTAAAACAAACTTGCAGTTGTCATAAGTGGCTGCTGAAGAAAATCTACACGACTCTGTAATACAGTAGATGGTGTAGTATTCTCTTCGGTGCTAGGAATGAGGCAGATGGAACTGCTCCTATTTGAGCAACACTCATTCTAAAGAAAAACAGGATTGGCACCGTTCAAATGGAAATTAGCAAAACATATCAGACACACCAGACAAAAGAGTGTGCTTCATTTTTATATTGTTTCCAAAATGCTGTTGTTTAAAGACTTGCATCAATTGTGAAGTAAATTTTCCATGATTAGCCACTGCAGAACAAAAGATACCTGTCTGGAAATCAGTGTATGAGATATGCCCTGTTACACAGAGATGTAAGTTTTTGTTAAATGGCACTGCTATTAAGAAAAGTGATGGGTTGTTTTTCTGTGCATAGGAAGATGACAATAGAAGACTCCTAAACCGAAGATACACACAATCATGATAACACAAAATGACCTAAGGGGTCAGAGGAGAAAAAAGCAGTGAATGTGTAACCACTGAAATAAGTGAGAGACAGGAACCAATTTGCTTTCTTGCAGGGGGGGATTTCTGGTTTGTTGGAGGGACATCGCTCTGAGACCGCAAACTGATCTAGGCAGACAGAAATGCTGAGGGAAAGCTGAAGTTCCTAGGGCTCTGGAAGACTGCTGCATACTGGTAAGGAAATTGAGGTGGGGGAAAATAAGTGTAGATACATCTGCTAACTGGTGTCAATGTACATGGCTCTTTTAACAAGCATGTGAAAGTAAATTGTATCAGAAAATCCTATACAAAGTCTGTTTGCTCTGCTTCTACTTTGTTCCTGAGGAGCTGACCCTACTACCCTTGAGCAGCTAGGTTACCTGTGGGGGGATACAGGCCTCGGGACAGCTGTCTGCCTGAAGGGACTGGTGGCTGTTTGTTAAGTCTGGTGAGTTTTTTCTAGACTTTTTTTTTTTTTTTTTCTTTTAATATTTGTGTGAGCTGCTTTGTGCTGAGCTTGTGAAAGTGAACACCAAGTCCCCACAACACTTCTCTGTTTGGAAACTTTCATCCTGATGTTTCTACTACTCATCTGATTTCCATCTTTCCAGTTCAACCTGTGAGCATGTTTCCTGCCTAGGCAGCCTGGTTACAGCACACACAAGAACACATTTCCCTCCAACGTGCAAATCCAATTTTGAATCACTGGAGATTGATATTGCTGTCCAACACTATAAACTCTAATTGTGTAGGAGAACAAATTTGTTTTTCTGACCACTCATCTTTGACAGACTCATTATTTTGTCATAAAGCAATTTAAATGATATTTTTGGCAGTTATATAAGGTGTAGGAAGCATTCTGGCGTGTTCAAGGAACAGTTCTGTTTTAGTGGGAGCAGGAGCCCTGGGTGCGCTGCGTTCCTCACAGATTCTATTTACATATAGACAACTGACATTAAAATGCTGTAAATATCGCCAAGGTAATTGCTAATAGTGTGCTGATTCACTTGCATGTGAGTGCCAACCAACAGACTGGGGGGCACATGAGGGGATCGTTTGTGTTGAAGGGATCATTCATGAGAAAGAAAGACAAGAGAAGCTCTGATACAATTTTTATTTTTTTTTTTACAGCTACCCATATGTTCCTCACTTAGATACATTTTTGGATCATTCTAGGTCATAGCTAAAGTTTAAAAAATAGTCTTAAAACACACTTGCAAGCCCTCTATATGGATTCTTAATTGTTACATGCCATGGGTCAGCTCTCTGCACCAATTTAAGAACTTGCACAAGATTTGGCGTGTTTGCTCTTCATGACTGCCCACGCAGGGTGGTGTGCACATGACATAAAATACCATCCCCACAGGTTTAGTACTGGGAGGCACTGCCTACAGTAGGCATATGAAAACAGTTTTAGCAATGAAGTCACCTTAGTGAGCTCCTCAGTGCTAGCAGCTACTTCCAGCACCTTGTTGGTTGTCCTAAAGGACCAGGCTGTTTCGAGCATGACATCAAAGGTGTTAATGCTGTCGCCTACATTATCCCTCTCAAGGTTACTAATGACCTTGAAGCAGCTTCACCAGTGGGATCCAGCTTTCTAATATGGTTTAGCCAAAGACAGAAATTCTATGTTGTAAATGCATTTTAAGTGATGCCTCAGCAAAGAAAGAGGAAGAGAGATATTGTCCTCTTGATAGATTAAGAAAGCAGAAGTTAAAATATATGCACCTCTAAAACATCATGAAATAGTTGGGATAAAGACAGCTTTGGATCTGAATTATTTTTATTTTGAGATTTACATCTAGGGTGTTTTTTTATTTAAATATTTTCTTTGTCACTTTATGAGGCAAACTTGTCATAACTTGAGAAACTGTCTGTACAGGTAAGTGTCAAAATTTTTGTACTGTTGAACGTAGAAGGAAAACAACATGAAAATACATACATAAAACTGTTTTCCCTTTAAATCTCTCGTAACAAATGGAACATCTTTTCATAGAGGGATCACTTAGTCTCGGAAACCTCATATGTCTTTTGAATACTGTTATTCATTATCACCCATTACATCATAGGATTTTTCCATGTCATGTCAAAAAAACCCACAAAGCATGCCAGTCCTTATCCTGATTTCCAAAGCTTAATAAAAGTCTACACGGCTTTACTATTGAAGCAGATTTTTGTGGGGATGAAAACAAGTATAAAGGGTGCTATTGTGAAGAAATACAATGATTGCTGGCCAATTTATTTCTGTGAGGATGGAGGAATAGACACTGAGAACACACACATAAAAGAGGTAACAGATAATTACTGCAATCTAGGCTACCAGTGCTCTCTGCGGGGACTAGCCATCTCAGGGAGTTCTGAGCTAAAAGGGTCAAAACAAGGAAGGCCAGGTGGCAATCAGAAAATGGCCTGGGTTGCTGGCTTTAAGTAGGTCTGCTGAACAAATGTTCCAACTCGTGTGAAGCAGAAAAGTCAATCCTGGTTTTTATTCAGTGTTTTTGAGCCATATGAATATGTCAGGTCCATGATGCTCTGCAGAATAAAAGACCAAAAAAGGAACTACATCTTTTTTTCTGGAAGTTATGGATAAGGCCTCTGTAGTCTGCTGCTATACTGTAGATGCTTAATGAGAGTAATGAAATGTGTGTCCTTTGTTTCACTTGTTTATTTTTGGAAAGGCATTTGGTTGCCAGTCTTTTTCCATGAATTTATCTAATACGTCATAATCTCCCACTGAAAGTAAGATTCCTTTGTGGAATGGGGCTACATCAATAATAAGGGATAAAAAAATTCAATAATAACAAATATAACTTTGTATAGGTAGATATACTACTTTTTCATTTGCAAATCAAGGACTAATGTTGGATCAGGTTTTTAAGCTTCTTAAATCTCTAAGTAGCTTTGTGTCTGGAAAAGAAGTTTAACCTGTGCTCAGTAATCCTACAGCACCTCAGTACCTTAGAATCCAGAGATTTACAGAAGCCTCTTCAACTTTGTTCTTTACTGTTTTCTTTGCTAAATTTGGGAGGAAATTGAATTAGATTCCCACAGGCAGTATGGAAAATTGGGGAAAATAGCTTCTTATTCTCCCTCAGATGAGTTTAATGTATCTAGTGGGGAGCAGCAAAACCCAGACTCAGAGAGCATGTTTGCTTTGCTTTGCTTTCTCAGTGGCCTACTTCCAAGCAGTTTAGAGAGCTTGAAATTAAAAAAGAAAACAAAGTCCAAAAGAGCAGCATAATTCCCTTTCCCATAGGAGTAAGAAATTCCTAAGACTCATACAGAAAATATAACATGCAGGGCATGGAATTGCCCACTGTTTGCGCTGAGCCAGCCCAACAATAAGAGCACGCAAGTGCTGAATTTAAATATTTACGCCTTTATATGATTTGTTGTGTTCACACGCTAGTGAACATTTTGGTAAGTTCTGATTATTTAAATGGGAGCTACCATCAAGTTAAATGCTGGTCAATACGAACACGAACTGCATGATCACTTCTGATCGATCCACGCCTCAGCCTGTAACTGATGAGTACACGCCTGGTGGATACTCGCTGCTTTCCTTTTGAAGGCCAATGCTAGCGGGGCCAGTGCTTCTGGTCTCGCCGCTCCTTCCCCCGGCCCCTTGCAGACAGACGGCCCCAAGCACCGGAGCCCTGCTCTTCTGAACAGAGAGGCTGCGTTCGGCTCTAATGTCAGCTGAGGGTTCTCCTGCTGTACACTTATTCTCCAGGTGCTTACGATAATCTTATAATCAAAGATAGCATATTTTCTGCTACTATTGCAAAGTATAACTTCATTAACTATAGTAGCTGAGGAACTAATCCCCTAACCTCAGAACTCTGGGATTTTCACTGCTAGAAATACAAAGCCTGCTGCCAAAACTTGAGTCCAACGCCTGGCTTTGGCACAATCTTCCTCCTAACTCAGATAACGTACAATACAGAGACTTTATTTAGGGCAACAGTAAGGACACAGGATTGAACCTACAGAAATGTTAGGCGTACTTTTGCCAAGCACTTACTGAAAAAAATCATTTCATTTCTCTCATAGACCATTTACTCAGTCTGGTAAGTATGGTTAAGGAAATATACTGGCTTTTAGAAAATGTTTAAGATTTATGGTTGACAGAGTCGTATAGCTTTACACAGAGCATTCTTTGGTGCTATCTTTTTTTGGAGTTTACTGTTATTGTAAATCAAAGTTATCTTGCAGAAAAAAAACAACAAGATTGCAGTAAAACAAAATCAGAATTGGTATTTCTAAAGGACTATGAATAGCAGATATATCACCAAATGCATTTTTTAATTCATGGTGTATCTTGAAAAGGTGTATCTCATTCACAGAACTCAAGTGCATGCAGTAAAAGCCCCTGGACATCATACTAAATAATATCTTTTAGGCATAAAAAAATGTCATTTCCTAATGCATTAAAGAGTTCATGTTATGTTTTAATACACTTGTATGTTGAACAGATTTTATATAGCAGTAAGGATTGCAATGAAAAGCTTGCCTTTGTCATTTGCTTTTTCCCCCAGAGTATTTTTACTATATAAATAAGGTAGTTATTTGGCAATATGCTGTCATTTTCTTTTATTTCTCTGCTTTCAGAAGTTTATATCTGGCATTACATTCAGCATACAAAGTGTTGGCCTGAGAGACAATTTTGCCTCTTTCATCGAACCACAATCCAGTAGATTTTGCTTTATGTAATGTTATCATGTGATAACAGAATTAAATCTGCAGCTTCAGCAGCTGATCAATTCAATTATTAAACTAAAATAAAAAATAAGCAGCAATTTAGAAAGATCAGAGGCTGGAACATTTGGTTTCTATGACGGTAAATTTAAAAGTTTTTTTTAATTTTTTTTTGGATTATTTCAGTGTCATCCTCAGAAAACACTTTTACACAGATTAAAAAAGTGGTCCAAACACTCAAATATGGTCACCCTCCTGTTCGTCGCTATGTTCTCCCCTGTATCCACTGTAGAATAGAGAAGTTATTCTCGTGATATTTAATCTTATGCCACAAAATAAACTAAGTGTTCTTGAAATGCGTTAGTTTACTAGATGACATCCTTCAAAACAGAAAGCGGCAACTAAAAATGTTTACAAGCTGGATCAACAACACTCAGAATGCAAATACGGAAAGGTGGAGGCAGTAATAGTAATCTATTAAATGTCTTAAAAACAACTAAGAATTTAAGCATTTCAAACTTCTGATTCTAGATTAAAAAAAAAAAACACAAAAACTTAAAGACCAACAGATGTGAAAATGCTCGGCTCCTTCAGTTTTGTAGGTACACAGTGTAAAAATAATTCAATGATGCTTGTACCCAATAGAACAGAACAATTAATTCTAAGTTATTTCAGTTTACCGCATTAAAAATACCTATATTTAACATTAGATACTTAGATACACCTAGCCTAGTGGAATGGCCAAATGACTTTTCTAATTTTCATTTAAAATTCTCTTGTAAACAGTTGCAAAAAAAAAAAATAAAAAAAATTTAAGGCATCTGTTTCATAAAGCAATGCAATTCAGGAAAGGGAGTTAGATACTATTTAATTTAGCCCTAACCAAACACCTTAGTAAGGCTGAGAACCCACAAATGTGCTTTAGGACCTTGTTGATCTTAATCTGTAAGAAATTTTTCCAGCAGTAGAACAACAGCAATGCTATTCCTATGTCTCTTTGTGAGTCTGTACGAAAACACTCATTATAGTGTCTAAGTGCTAAAGCTGAAATACATCTGCCTGCAAATATAGCTGTTGTTAGCTGTTACAGAGAACTAACTTCCACCCCTTCCCAAATATTCATTTTTTCTTTTTCTTTGGAGATATTAGTTTTCATGTAAATGTGTCAATAAAGAGAGTGGCTATAAAATCTGCACGAGTTTGCCAGCAGCATGTTCCACGAATAATTTCACCCGTGAACACATTCTTAGCTGATGTAAATCCATCTGGCTCCACTAGAATCAATGAAATTATGTTAGTTCACATTGTCTGAAATGTGCTCTAAATTGTTTCCAGCTTTCATTCATATTATTCTAGGCTTAGTGGCTGTATTTTTAGAGTTGAGTACAAAATAATGGCAGATAATCTTTTTATTTTGAATGGCAGATCTGAGAGCATGGGATGGAAACTGGGGGTGAATGGAAGATAAGAAGCCCAGGTGCGACATGCTTGTAAGGATGCAACTGAGGAGAAGGTAGGATGCTGGTATTTTACACTTTTTCCATGCATCTGTTGTGCTCTAACCTTTAGCCTCAGAAAGAGGAAGTTTTTATTATCTGCTTGGAGGATGCCAAAACTGGGGTGCATTGCAGTCATGCCTCTCCTGGAGAGGAAGCAAAATCTCTCACGAAGATGAAGATGAATAATGACAGTTTCATGCAGTGCTGCCAAGTAAACATTTAATGCGAGTGATTGTTTTGGTAGGTTCCCAGACTACTGCTGAAGAAGGGAGAAAAAACAGCGGACGTAAACTGTTGTTTTCAGTTGTAATCAGTGTTACAATTAGTTCCTCTTTTTCCTTTTCTCTCTCTACAAATTTTCCTTCTTTCTTGCTGGAATCACTTTGGCCTCATCTACAAAGTTCCTGTACTTCACACAGCAATCTCTCTCTTGCCTGCGTTGATAGGATGGGATGGGAGCGGGGGAAGCACATCTGTTGCAGAGGTACTACACAGCCTAGATGTTCTGAGTTGTCATGATGTCTCACAAAGGTTTTAATTGATTTGTTCTAATTATCAAGAATAACTAGGAGAGGGAAAAAACAACTGAAACTTTCCTCAGTAACTGTTAATGTAAAGTAACTTTCCTCAGTACTGTTAAGTAACTGTTAATGAATCGTGTTAGTGGAGAAGGGCTATTGGGACAAGAATGCAGCTCTGTCTTCACCAGCGGGAATAATGTAATCTGCTTGGCAGTACCTTGTCATTGTCTGTCTGATCATGCAAAAATGTTCGGTATCGTGCTGAATGAGATTTGCCTTTTTTTTCCTGCTGTCCAACACTGTGCTTAGCCAGCCTTAGTTTGCCATCCATCCACTGGGCAGAAAGTCATTATCAACCAGTCAATACAGACGAATAGATATTCTAAACACAGCTTCTCTGTTAATCTCTATAATAAGTGGAACACATTCCACCTATTCCAGGCAGAATTTAAGCACTATATTGTAACAATTGTTATGTTACCCATAGCAGGTTTGTTCCATAACCCGCTAACTTGTTATGAATGCAACACAAAAACCTCAGACGAAAGGTTCAGTAATGTAACACTACAAAGTTTTATAGCTTAACAGACTTAAAAGCAAAAGTTCAAAAGTCTTTAGGAGTCACTGTTTCTCCTCTTTTCCCATTTATCCTGATACAAATCTGAACATTAGATTTGAAATTCCTGGCATTGCATTAACGTGTATCACCACTTTTAACTTTCTTAAGAAACCACTTTTTGTTTTTGTTTTTGTTTTAATTTAGTTAATACCAGTCTTACATCTGCTCAGCAGCAATCCCAAGAAAGCTGCTCTAGGATGCTAGCGATTATACCAAACTTCCTGTCTTTATTTGGAAGTAGGATTTCACAGGATCAGCTGCCAGCTGGTACCCTGATTTTTTTTCCCAGCGCACCACTGAAAAGGAACAATTTGTTGTGTAGGAGGTCTAAAATTGTGGACATTAAATTACTGTCCAAGTAGACGTGCTTACGATACCATTCAAAAATGTTACTTAACTCTGCAGTGGGGGAAAAAAAACCTTTGTTCTCACAGGCAGAATTACGCAAAGCGAGCTGTTACAAATTTCTGTGACCAATTTATGTTGGACAGACATCTGAGAAGAAGAAATACCTTTACTTTCTTTAGCATAAGGAAAGACTCATGGTGTAGCACCTATTGTGTAACAGTAGGGAATAAAGTATTTTCACGAACCATTGTCAGGGAGCAGCATTTCTGCTACATGAGAAACAAGCAAGGTTAATTTCATACTGATTGCTGTAACTTTTTGAGGACTATAATAGAGAAAAGCAGCATAAAAATATCTGTGGTGTGCGCAGAATTCCACACCAGGGAAACCAGTTCTGTGAAGCAGTACATCTGTTGCTCTTTTCAAAAGATTTTAAAGCATTTCTGTTTAAGAGACCTCCTATGAACTCATTTAAAGGCTCGAATATGCCCCCGGTAGTTAGTGCCGCAGGAATGGTATATATAGAAGAGCGGCGTATGGGCTGGAACGGATTGCCTCCGAGGGAGAGAAAACATGCCTCGAGGCACTCCTGAGGGAGGAGCCATCAGCGCAATCCCTAAATCAGCGACCCTGGGGATTGCTGTCCCTTGCTGGGTGCCCCCTGCAGGAGCAAGGGCTGGCGGGGCTCAGGCTGCCCCCCTGCAGGGGCAGCAGCAATTAGGGCAGGGGCCCTGCGTGCAGGGACACAGAGGCGCCTACAGGGTGTCAAACCCACCCCACGCACTCGTGCCATCGAATGCTAGGTTTCACTTGACAAAATGAGACCCCTCGGAGAGCTTTGGTGCAAGGAGCAGCTCGGTCTGTATTGCACCATGGTCAGCAAGAGAAAAGGCCTTCCTGCTGGTCCCGGTATCAGGGTTTTGGGAGGGATGTTCTCCCCGGACTTTCTCTGACAGGCACCTGCTGTGACCAGCTCCACTTCCGAGCTCTTATTTCAAGTTCATGTGCGGAGGAGAGAGAATTTTACTCAAGCAACAAAACCCTCAGGAGACTTCTGCCTCCATTTCAAAACCAACACAGAGAACAGGGAAAGCTGTGTTTATATGAAGAAAATGAGTCCTAATTCAGAGAAAAGCAACTGCAAAGTAGCATCATTTGCTGAGGGTGACTAATCCTGCCAACGGAGCTCACAGCGGTGCCCGCGCTGCGTCTGCCTGGCTGGGGCAGGAAAGCGGAGCTGGAGAGAGGGCTGGGGGACTGCGGTGAAGCTTAGAGCTTGATCAGGAGACCCCACTCATCTCTTTTTGAAAGCTACCAGAAAGAAGTCAAGACTCTTCTCCAAAAAGAAAAAGAAAGCAACATAGCCTTGTTTCTTATTTTTCTTTTTCTAAATGTTCTGGCCAAATTTGCTCCGCGTTTACCAACGATGCGCACAAACTAGCAATAAAACACATGTAAAGAGCAAAGGCCATGTTCTCGTTCCAATTAAGTCCTGGTAATAAATACAGTAATGCATAACCTAAAAG
Source organism: Anser cygnoides (assembly GCF_040182565.1). NCBI lineage: Eukaryota > Metazoa > Chordata > Aves > Anseriformes > Anatidae > Anser > Anser cygnoides. The sequence continues at coordinate 6,262,585 of NC_089880.1, read as the reverse complement.
TCCTTAAAAAGCTTAGAAGTCCAGTGCTTTGAAAAGAAATGTACATCAAAATCAGACTTCATTCTTTTATCTTTTTAAAGGAGGTGTGGGGGGGGAAGGTAAAGAAATAGTGCTAAAAGCAGACTAATTTTCAGTGTCACTATGAGATGTCTGTGCACTGACAGGACATTTGGGAAAACCACCAGGATAACTGAGAGCTTAGCAGCGATGGAAATTATTTTGTTCTCTTCTGAGACTCCTCAGAGTCCTGACATGACACTTTTGGAATATGACTGGGCGACCTGCACTCTTGGTAGATATTTGAAAATGATAAATATGTAAACTATTTTTGTATCATAAATACACAGCCTAGCCTAAAACTAACACTTGAACCTGAGAAGTAGCTTCATATTTCTCTTCTTAGGCTTACACCTTCTCTTCCTCTGTACAGAAACCACTGGCCAAGACGCATCACTGCAATCACTCTGAAGCGCACCTTCTTACACAGGTAAAATTTGTCCTGCTGGCTCCCCTGCCCTAGAGTTTTGCTGTTCTGCTTCTGGTCATTGATGTTACTGCTAGGTGTTAGTTGCATTTAAGGACTTAGAATTGCATCTCTCCCTCTGCAGTGCTGCCATTGCTGTGTGTTACCAGAAAGAGAAAAGTACCTGCAGGTTGCTCCGCGCGAGAGCTGCAGCATCCCAGCTATTGTTCTCTGCCGTGTTCTGATGGAAGCTCATTCTGATGTTTCTCATAAAGGGTAAGGAGAAGAAAGAACTTGCTACATGGGCAGGTTAATTGATCTCTTTTTGAAAAATCACGTTGCTGAACTTTAACTTTAGGGATAATTATAAGGCACCTATATTCTTTTCAAAAGCACCTATTCTTTTTCAAAGTACCTATGCTCCTCTGTAGAGTGTGTTCTGAGATATTCATGAATAAACTATCAAAGCAGCAGGCTGTAAAACTAACTGTTCAGAGCACATGAACCTGACTACATATTTCAAAAGTGGTTTTGTTCTGGTGTTTTCTTGACTTACATTAGGGTTGACTTTCAAAATGCTTGGGACTCGCGCCCCATTTAAAATAAATGTGAAGTGGATGCTTCTTACTATTTCCAAAATGGACACTCCAAATCCACTTGAAAATATAGAGAACTATTTTGTTTCTCTTTTTTTTCCCCCTTCTTCTTAGTTTCATCTCGATTGGAGGTCATAATTTGAAAGAGAAAAGTGCCCAAACAGAACAGAACATTTCTCCTTGTTTATCATGCTAGCCTCCGTTTTTAAACTTTTAAATTCCATACAGTATAAGCTCCTTGTCACAGTATAATTCCCTCTGGAATTATTGTGATAAGAATTATTTGCCAGTAGGGCTGTGCGAATAATTGATTATTCAGTTCACTGGCTGAACTGAAAAAAAAAATGGGGGAAAAAATCACTTGTGTCAAATGAAATGTGTGGTTTTATTTTCAGGTTTAAAATCTCTTTTCAGAAATTATTTTTGACTTTTTTTTGAACAAAAACATTTCTAAAGGAAAAATTGTGCCTTTTTTGAGGTTTCAAAAAAAAATTAGTAAAAACTATTTATTAATGTGGGTTGAATTCTGAAGATACTTTTAGCCATCCCTGACAGAAGTTGCTCTTGCGAATAATTTATACTTCAAAATACCTGTTCTTTCTGCTGCTGAAGAAAACTAGATGAGAAGTGAGTGGTTTGTGTCTGTGCATAGTGCTTGAAGTATGCCAAAAGCAACTCAGTCTCCCATGGCTAACTTACTGAAAAAGAGCTACTGGGCCATCTTATCTCTAGCCCTGTTAGTATAACAATACAGCACAGTCAACCTAATTTAATGGAACTAATTTTAAACTATTTAGGAAATAAAGATCTAACTGCATCTTCTCTTTTTGATTTTGGAAAACAATTATTTCACCTACTGTATTTCAGTTGCAAACTCTATATAGCTGAAAGCTTGTTTTCTTTTTCAAAAATACCCTATGATTACTACTTAATTATAGACAGTACTTAGTGTTGTCGTGAAGTCATTACATTGTCTAGATTCTGCAAACATTTTATTACGTGTTATTAAAGTCAGTGAGAAAACTACAAATGCTCTTTAGCGTTAGAAAGACTGAGATAGATGGTACCATGGGTGAAATTTAATGGCTTTTTACCAACGATAAATGTGAATGTAGTAGTGTAAGAGGTGGTCTGAGTACAGCTCCTAATGGATAACCTGGTCTCCTCACAGGTGGGTGGCCAGCGCTAGGCAGTCCCGTTCATTTATCAGATGCAGCTGGAAAGGAGCGCACAGACCTCAGGTAGGGAATGGGAGAGGAGACCTGGCTTCTGGCGTTGGCCTTGGAGCAGTGAGCAGGAGACTTGCATGGACACACATGTACGCCTGCTGGTTGCAGTACCACCACCAATGCTGACGGCTTTTCCTCCAGTGCCAGAACAGTTCTGCCCGTGGGTTTAGAACTTGCCCTCGCCCCAGATTCACGTGCTATGGGACAGGAGACAGTGCAGGTCTGTGTGAACTGGGGTTAATGATACTGCTTTGATATTATTCCCCAACTTTAAGTGACAAAGGACCTGTAGTTTCAAACCAAGGACTTAAGGCTGTGACCTAATGTCAGATTAGAATAAAACAGATATTGTTTTTGGCCTTCAAGTGTGCTGAAATATTTATTATCCATGTTTGTTTTAATAAATATTGGGTAAATCAAAGAATGTTAAGAAAGAAGCTGGAGCTAAACTGCACTGTCCACAGAGGGGTCAGGAGTACGTTCTGGACAGAGAAATTTGAATTCGATCCACTGACTACAATATTTGATATAGTAGAAGAACTAATAAACTTAATTTATATTTCAAATATCTCAAATCAATACTTCCCCTCACATACTGTACATTCTCTCTCTTCCCCCCTCTCCCCAGGAAACAATTAAAACTGAAAAGTTAAGGAATAGATTGCGAGTTATGAGTAATGTAAATTTGTCATAGGGCAAAATGAAATACTACTGACAAAAAACAATCAGTGTATACTTATACTGAAGAATCAACCATTGCATTTTTATCTTGCCCAACACAGCTTTTAAAATCCTATACAAACTTTATCCTTTTCCCTGAAATGTTATGCAGGCTTCCTCAGCCTCAAACTCCAGTGGAAAACGTATTGGCTGTTTCTGTTCTCACAGTATATTTGAGCTAAACTGGAAGAAAAATGTGTGTGTGTATATATACACATAATAAAACAAAAACAAAACAAACAAACAAACACACAAACAAAAACAATACATACTCAACAATACTCTAATGAACAGTACCAGAGAACTAGTAGATGTAAGCAGAGGAAGAACCTAGATATGAAGAAAAAAATAATTGTTATTAATACAGGGATGCCTACCTGCACCCATTTGTAAAGCAGCAGTATATTGTGAGGAGTAGATCTAGAAAGATGCACTAAGGACAGGATCCTGTTGGGGCATGGTCAAATAGTGAATGATAGCTTCTGGCATTAAGGCTTTCTTCAGACTGTGGAGTTAAGAAGACCGCTGTTCATCTTTTGTTTGCACGCTGGCAGAAAGCTGCCATCCAGTGAAAAGCAGAAGAGGGATTTTCCCTGAAGACCTGACTAGCAGGAAGAGACAAGGTGCATTGTGAGGACCCTAACAACAACTCTTGCATTGCAGAGCTTTATCCTTAATGAATGTGGGCATAATTATCAGAAAGCTTCTGAATTATGCCAATAAAAACAAAGAAAAAGAAAAGGATAATAGCCACATTATTAGGAAATATTTTCATAAGCAATCCTTCTGGGGATGAAGGAGTTAGTGTTTGTGTCTGATATATTCCAGTGCTAGTGTTCTCTCTGCCAAACACTGAGAGCTGCAAAGGAGGAGGAAGGAGACAGTTCCACTGGGATTTAGGATGGTGCTCACAGCAGTCATGACCTCCTGTCACCACCATTACTGCTCATCGTCTTTCCTCATCTATTCTTATATGTGCTCAGCATCTCCGCCTAGTGACCTACACAAGCCAGGAGGGGAGGATTACACAGGACTCAAGAGTACACCCAGATCTTGTTAAAGCTGTTCTCTGCTTTCATGTTGCGCAGAAAACCTCGGGAGAGGAAAAGGGCAGAACTTTGTGGATTTTATGCTATATACGGTTTTATCATGACATACAGCAAATTGGCTGAACCAAATGACTTAGTGGCCATATAATCATATCACAAAGGGAACAAGCTTCTGGCATCTGTCCAAACTTGATGTAACAGAAGCTGACTGTATCTTTCAGAATACATTTTAATTCCATTCTTTTTCTATGGAAAACACTCTTGTGTTTCGTTTCAGTTTTACTCCTCCATGATAATCTCTGAGTTTTTGGGTGCTGAGCCTACCCCTGAATATTAAGAACTATTATTATTATTTTTTTTTCAAATGGTCTTATTTTGTAACAGGCTCCTCTCAAGTTAAATGCTCTGTAGATTGAGAACCCCGGTAACACCCGTGACAGAACAGCCATCGCCCATCACCTCCTCTCTGTTTTATTGGCACCTGCTCGTGTGGATGCGAGGCCGGACAAATGCTCTAGGCTGCTGCCTATGAGTTTCTTAGGATGAAGCCTCACCTGCTCCTCACAGCAATTCTTTTCCTGCCCTGCTTGCCTAATGCAATTATAGCAGCTTAAATTTCAATTTTATTTTATTTTTTTAATGTGCTAAGCGTATGAGTACACATGTTGTGTGTTATGAATTATGGTGAAGCTTCTGGACATGGGGCATCGAGACTGGGCTTTATATTCTATTAATTATGATGGTATTACAGCAATACCTGCACAATTCTCAAAAAGGTTTCTCTTCTGTTACAGCACAGTCAGTCCGCGTTAAATTGCAGAACCTGTTCTCTGGGAGTAAGCAGAGCATAAATCTCTCCTCTCCACAACTCACAGATAGGCTGAATGTCAGTTATACATTAACTGTGCATTTGTTAGTCAAAACCTGCGTATGACCACACAGTGAGGAAACTATGAACTATGTTAAAAGTGTATACTTTTGGAATTGACTTGCAACCGTTTGTCATTCTGGTGGTATCACTCTGCTGCATCTCTCCTATTTAAAGCATGTATATTTTATGAAGCATTAACAGACAAGCAAACATATAGACCACAAAATCCAAAGCCTGCACTATTCTCAAAAAGTAGCCATTGAAATGAAGAGAAATTGCAAGATCTGATCTCTCAATATAGTGACTCTGTATCTGTAAAAACAAACAAACACAAAAATTCTAGAGGTATATTTTAAGATACCAAATCTGAAATGTGATGTTTGTACATGTCATTCACATGAAAGAATGAATCCAGGAAAGAATCACCACGTTGAAGGTTAATTCTGCAGTGACTAACTGATGGGGAGGTAAAATATTGCTATCTGGTCTGGGTGGGGAAGGACTCTGCAGTATTAAAACTCCTTTTCTTTTGAGATATGTACAGTGGAAGAGAAATATAAAGTTGTTATACTTTTCTCTGTTCTCTTCATTCAGCTGTTTCTCTACTCCCCATTCATGATTCTGAAGGAAAAAAAAATGGAAAAAAGGGATGAAATCCACTTTTTCAGATCTAGCTTGTGGATTGGGTTAAACATTTTCAGTGGCAGAATATTAGCAGTTAATGACGCTCAGATTTTTTGATCTGTAGCTCATTAATAACTGTAACAAACCATTCTGGAACCCAGCTTCCCATCTTTCTATTCTTTTCCTGTGTTGCAAAGGGGAAAGAGCTGCCCTTGCTGGCAGACTGCAATTCCTATGGGACATGAGTGATTAAAAATGTAACTGGCTCCTTGCTGTTTTGCTGTCCTGCTGGAAGAATTATTTTAGGAGCATTCAAAGGAAGGAAGGCATGGTTCCATAAGCACAGTGTCTTTAATGATGCCTGTTAAATGACAAGCAATTTTCTGCATTGACAAAGAATAAGAGGTTTATTTATCACTGAAAATTGAGATGTTCCTGTCTTTCCCTCTCCCCTGCTCCTCACATCTCATTTTTACTTCTCCTGATGAAGGTTTCCACGCCTCTTTTGAGCCACACGGGCAGCGATTTCCCATGTGATACCACTGAAGGAGTGATGATCACCAAAAAGAGAAGTGAAAACGGTTAGAAATGAGCAGCTGGAGGTATGTACGGTGCGGAAGGAGGGTTTCCCAAAGTGGGTCACTGACAAAACAGATGCCTTCTCATATTGCAGCTCTGTCCCCTGTCCCACCTGCCCTCTCTGCACCTTGTTCCTGCCCGCTCCTCTCCCCCTGCTGTGCTGAAGGTCAAGGGAACTGCTGTGCTGTGCTCTGATGGGGGGAGATGATAACGTTTTGAAATGTTCTTTCAAGTCAATTCCTGATTGTGCTTATGTGGCAAAATCCACAACCCTAGCTCTAAGCAAGGGAGAATTGCCCCACAGTTCAATAAGTATAATGAGAAGATCTAGAGCCAATTAAAATGTGATGAGGCTATAGAAATGCAGCCAAGGTATGTGAGGCTAAAAAAACCTCAAACCTCTCAAATGACCCTCCCTCTTCCCCCAAAACAACAGATGGAAAGCATCCGATTGCCAGGACATTTGTGTCACAGTGAATGCTAGCAGCATACGTCAAATGAAACCTAAAGGCTCGTCTACCGAGGGCGTGAATTTAATGTTCCCTCTCCTGTGCAGAGGGCTACCAGAAGGTTCCTGGAGTCCAGTTCGTGTTTGCCTGGCTTGGCCTGGCTGTTCTGAACAGGACTAAACAAAAACGATGTAGAAGTATTACCAAATCAAAGAAGTTGAAATTAATATATTTATAATGACTTTGATAAACACCATCCCCAAAACTAAAGATTCTTAATGCACGAGAGAGTTAAATGGGAAAATGAATAACATCAGTTTTACCAAATATAAAAGTCAGAAACAATAAACAGTCCTGCTACTGTTCTGTCTCTGGTAACTTGCGTTAAAATATATATAAAGCATTCTGGGAACTGAAGCAATGCTTCAGTTCAATAAAACTAATGCAATTAAAGAGAAAGAATCCTGTTTTTCTCCTGCTTGCAATTTAAAATGAGAGCTTCCTAAAACTTGTGACCATTGCTGGAATCCAATTGAGGACCCCAGCTTATCAAATTCCCAGCGCTGGCACCATGCCTTTGAGGTATTATAAAGTGCTACTCATCCCACCAGCTCTGTCTATAAATGCTCTAGATAACTTTAAAGCGCAGACACCCCATTTTGAAACAGGCAAGTGTTCATTGTGAATCAAAATGGAGTCACCAAATTTGTGCTGCCTTCAGACAGCTCCTTTTTTCTGCGAGGCAACAAAGGAAAATGTGTTAGCACAAAAACATCTCCCTTTAACATTTTTTTAAACTTGGATAGCTTTGCAGGACAGCATACCTACACAAAGCCGCAGGTTTCTGAGACCCTGTAGAGCAAGCATCTTATTGTGTAATTCATCCAGGGGCTGAGAAACTGCCGGGCTAATGAGCTCTCCTGCAGCCTCTTCCCCTGCAGGTGCTTCCCTAGAAGCACTATCTTAAATCAGACACCTCCATGCCAGACGTAACCCCCGAACAAACAGCAACCCCTCCCTCCCAAAGTGGCTTAAGAAAGCCACGGCAGCACTAGCATCTGACTACGATGAAAGCACAAACTTCTTTTCCATTCAGTCAGTGGGAGCTGAATTAATTCCTCAGCTTCTTTAATGCTGGGAGCCATGTCTTGGGAATTCAGTACGTGAACATATTAATCTCTCTGATAGGCGATAATGCAATATATTACTGATGGGGGAGCCAGCACATTAGCACTGTGATAGTGACCCTGACCAGAAGATGACTGAGCGGGGAAGGAGAGAAGGAGCTGCTCTAGCTTGAAGGCACAGCCTCCACTTTGGCAGGCAGTCCTTCACTCTTGTCCCACTACTAATTTTCCGATGCATTACTTTGTCACTTGGGTATCCAGAAATGCTCATTAAGAAGGTTTGTGACAGCCTCTGATAATACATGTCTGTGGTAAAATAATTGATCCCTCTTTGCAGTGGTGATCTTTAACACTCGTAGGGCATGGTAGATTATTAGATGGAAGGCACTCTTTGATGGTCTCTAGAGTAATACGTTATCAGACAGCAATGTGCCAACAATCTATCACTTACAAAATCATGTCATCCCTGGAAAAGGGCCTGGCAGAAGGGGTTAGGGGAGGAAGAAAGTTTAATTATATTTGTGGAAGAAAAGGTGTCCTGAGAAGAGTGGGCAGCCTGATTATTTATTGGATGCTCAAAAGCACTCAACGCAATCTAAGAAAAAGATGAGGCTCTGAGATATGGTGGTTCACATTAATGTTACAGGCACTAGCCTTGAAGTCAAGTTCATGCTGAAGAGCAAAATTACCTCTTACAATATGTAGTTTACTTCTGAAAATGAAAAGGGCAAGAGATGTATTAGTAATGTTGGCATCAGCGGAGGCAGCTGTTTTTAGATATTTGGTATTTCAGGGATGTGAGTTTAGCATCGTTATTAGAAGTACAGCTTACTATATTCCTTTGCAAACTTTCCAACAGTGAGCAGATGGTTATCCTATTACCAGCCATTTGCATTTAACATATTGTAATGATTTATATACCACATGTCACCGAGCAAAGTGAAAACAGTCGGTGCCAACTAATTAGCTGAGTGTGAAGACGCATATCTCAATGTATATATCCTTATTGTAATCAGATTTTATCTTTTTGGTTGTTAATAGGTTTAATATGCAACATAACAGAAATACTGATGTCAGTTAGACATGAACCACGGTGTCCCTCCGTCATCAGGTCAGCGTTGTTATCACTAACACTTACACTGGTACTCCTGTTATGCTGTTTTATGAGTGATGGGACAGGGAGGACAGATTATAACAATCCATTGTGCTTCTCTACCCATCTTTCTTAAGTGTATTTCCAAGTACTTTATAAATCTTGGTACATCAACTACTGGCTCATTTACAGCTCAATGCGTGCCTACATAGGTGGAAGTGGGAATTCCGCACGGTAGAGAAGAAAGACACTGCACAGCACATATAAAGACAGAAATGGATTTAAGGGTGAAAATGAAAGCAATTGAGATCTTGATCACAAGGTCTTCCAGGAGGTTTACAAGGAAGAAGCAGACCACTACTGATATCTGCATAACCATCAAGTTGGAGGAAAGACTAAATGGTTCAAAGAAAGAGTGTAACTTCAGAAAAATGCTCTCCAGTGCTGGGATATGGGCATGTGTATGTACCATGTGTATGTACCATGTGCGTTGCATTGTCCATAGAATGTCCCAAGGCCTGCTCAACCTTAATCCATAGCATTAGGCAATGGATTATCAGCCTCTTCCTGGAATGTTTTTGGTTGTTTTGAAGCTTATGTAAAAATAGTGGTCATCACCTGAGAAATGTCAAAATAATCATCAGTGAATTAGAACTCTGTTACTCCTGAGTATGGCTGCATTTCCAACATAAAGATCATACCAACAAGATATTTCCTTTTATTAATTGCTACTGTTACTTGCCAGAAGTTGGGCTGTAATGCTGTGTGAATAACCAGGTACTGTTAATGGACTGACTCGAAAGCTCCAAAAACTCCACGGACTGCAGAAATTAGAAGTCTGGTTTTGAGTGGTCTCATATGGGAGTGGTAGTACATCAAGACGTTCTCCAGCTCCTGCTCCCTCCTAATGTCATTAGGATGCCTTCTGCCTTTCAGCATCCTTTCATTTTTACCACATCCCACAAAGCTAACCAGAACACGGCCTGCTCTCCTGCAAAGGGCTGCAGCTAACATTATGCTTTCCTGATGCGTCAGCAGTCAGACTTTCTCTTGGGAACTCTACCTGCAGTGTAACCCTTTGTCTCCTTTTTCCCTACCATACCGCTGCCTGCTAAATTCATAGCTTTGCTTTTTTTTTTTTTTCTTTTTCTGTAGCTCTGTTCATACTTTTGCATGATTGATATTATGTTCTATGAAATCAGAATTACAGTGGTGTTAAAAGCTTCCTGTGGTGTTCAGCCCAGTTAACAAGGTGTTTTATCTGTTTTATTGAGGCTTTTTGGTGCTGACTCATTTGCGTTACAGCCCTCAGAGATCGTGTAGGAATCATGATGATTCCCTTTACGCATGGTTCACTGGTACTGCTGGGGTACATTAATCCTAGAGAAGGACTCGAGAGTGAAGGAGAGGAAGGGTGTTCACAGACCCCATGTAACAGTTCAGATGAACAAGACTACAAGACCTTGGCCTTTATTATTAGTTTTCCAGTCTTCTGAATAAGTGTCTCCGTGTGACCGTATCACTAGACTTCCCTTGAAATAAGCAGAACTGTCCTGCCTTATTAGCTAAAGATGGCAGAGAATGAAAAAAAATGAGGTCTGTTTTTTCCTTTTTCTTTTAAATAGAAGCCATGACAGCCTCCTCACCGTTGTCCTCCCCCTTTCTTTCCTTCTTTCTTTCCTCCCTTCCTTTACTTCACTTGTATTCTCTCACTCCTCCTACGTGAAACTCATTGGAAACTCATTTGAAACTCTTCTGTTAAATACACATAGCTTCATGGAAATTACTCCTAATTTGCAGGATGGCATCTGAAACTAGTATCAGGACTGGTCTCTTAGTTCAATATTGAGCTTCACATAATGTACAGTACATCTACTATGGAGCTGTACTAGAGGAAAAGAAGTGAAAAGGCAGACACATTGACTCTCATAGTTTCAAACATTTCCCTAAATCATAGGTGAATGATGTCTCATTTCTGAGATTGGCAGAGAAAGAGAAATATCATCTGTGTCAAGAAGAAGCACATGGTTATTCTGGGTTCAGCTACTACCTTCAAAGACGCTTCATAAGCTGATCAGTGTCCAGGAAAAATCAGCTCCTAAGCATGTGTAATTAAGTACAAAAATAGACAAAAATAACTGCAGGAAATCTCACCTTGGTGATACTGGCAGAAGGGAACAGAATGCTAAATTAAACAACCCAACCAACCAACCAACCAACCAAAAAAAACAAAACAAGTTGGTAGTTCCTGTTACTTGTGGGATAGTTGAGAAATTTAAAACTTTTAACATGATGATATGTTGCACCACTCCAGCTTGACGTTCAAGCTGAAGGACATCCCAGTGCCAGGGACCATTTGTATATGTGATCCAGGAGATCTTTAAGCTTATTTCAGTGTTTGCATTAAATTGAAATCTTTTGAAATGAAAAGCTTAAAGGGAAGAAAGTTTATGCAAGATTTTGGAATCACCAAATTTAGGCAGAAAGGCTCTTTGGATATCTTTTCAGCATACAAAGTAATATAGAAATAATTCTCATTTCTTTCATCAGGACTTTCATCTCTACTTCTTTAATGTTCAATGGCAAAATGAATTATACTACAAAAAAGCTTGGTTCCTCTCCTCAGACACACTGATTCTGCAGGATATGGGGCTTCCTTGAAAGACAGATGAGGGAGATCAGTACAGAAATACTTGACATCTTGCAAAACAGGCCAAAAAAAGATGATCAAATGCAAATGAGGAAAGGTGGTAAGTGAAATCTGGTGATGTAAATCCACTAGTTTCAAAAGTGTATAGCAGAGTTAAGGGCCTTGTCAGCCTTCCAGACTCTAATCCTCCACTCCCCTTCAGGTCACTACAAGACTGGGCTGATTGCCAGGACTTATGTCACCAAGATGGCAGGGGGAACCAAGTATTATTTAATATTATTTGAACATGGGCAGGAGCAAAACCTTTCCTGGACACCAGTACTGAGTAAACCATTGGAGACTGCTAATGTGTGAATAAACACAGTAACCATTTAATTATTTCAATTCCAGATGATCCAAGATTTGTTTACAGAAAGTGAAGGACCATTTTCCTTAGTGACATATCACAGTAGATATATTAAAAAAGCTAATTGCACTTGGGAGTTAAAGATAAATTGACATGCTCTTAAATACACAAGTTTCTTTTTCTTCCCTATTCTCTAATGAGTTTATAATTTAATTGGAGAAATTGCTAGATTCACTCCAAATACTAGTGAAAATCTCAAAGGAGAACAAGCTGCTTATGCAACTGTTCTTGTAAAACAAAGGAGTATTCAAGTACAGTAAGTATATACTTGGAACGTGAATGGTATCTGGTTTGATTAAAAAAAACAAAACAAAGCTGAAAGCATGATGCTGACATTTCTTCCTATGATGGTTTGTTTTTGAGCTGGGTGTTAATGAAAATGTTTTCTGTTATAGATAAAGCTAAAGCACTGCTATGTATTATAGTTTCCACAGGGCAAAGGTCTGCTTTTGGGTATGTTACAAAAGGGCGTTACTTCAGCGTTATCAAAAGAGTGCCAGAAGAGCGTACCAGCTTGAACCCAACTGATCCATCCATGGAGGGGTGGCGTGGTACAGCTCTGGGCACAGGCTAAGGGTGGCCTCGGTGGGCCACGACAGCTTGGCCGGGGCACGAGGCCGCGTGCCTGCAGGCAGCGGGCCCCTCCGTCACAGGGGACTGCAGGTCAGGCTGACTAAACAGGCCAAAAAAAAAACCAAACCAAAACAAAAAACAAGCCCTGAAGTAGCAAATATGCTTTCCCTGGGAGTAATTTTTTCAGATTCTGAGGCGGATTAAATTTAGAAGAGATAATGTGAGAGCAAGAAACTGTTAAAACTGAGGATATTTTTCACGTATGTACTGTGAGTTAGAGGTTTCTATTACTGCTGGAACTGCAAGCGTAGCTGAGACAGGGTCAGAAAACCCTGGAGCTTAAATACAGAAGCTTCAAGGCGAGAAGAGTATAAAAATAAATTCCAAAGGGCTTAATAACATTGTATAGAGGCTGGGTCTTCTAGTGTCAAAAAGAAACTGTTGGCTCTTAGATCAAAAACTAATCATGAAAGAACAATATGGGAGGATATCTTTCTTTGGTTTAGCTAGCTACTCATTCTGTAACCCACTGGGGCATTTTTTTTTTTAAACTGTCATCCCAAATCATAGTTAATTTATGGTGCATAAATGTGCATGTTATTGACAACGTAACAGTTAAACCAAAAATATTTTGGAATGAATGCGGTTAAACCGTTAGCAGCCTGATCCAAAATCTGCTAGGAATCTTTTGCTTGACTTCAAAGGAATTATTATCAGCATTTTAGTGAACTTCTCCTACAAAATAAAATAAGATCGCTGTGCCTTGCAGCTTACTGTCAGCACTGTCCTTCGCATGGCATCTGGGATACGCGGCGCCCGCAGAACGTCCGCCACCTCACGCAGTGAGAGGAGAGGAACCTTCCTGGGGTTACCACACGGGGTGCCCTCTGAGTCTCTGCTGCGAGACGAGGCAAGGGGGGAAATGTCTACTCGTTCCTAGTTTCCCATCCCAGAAGACTTTATTTATGCATTAGTCGACCTTTCTAGCCATTAGGCCCATCTTGCTTCAGCAGTTAATTAACACAAGTGCCATAATTTAATACAGTTAATGCTACTTGATGCCCTTTAATGTACCTTCCATTAGTGATATTATTGTAGTATTACCCTGTAAATTAAAATGAGATCAAGACTAAGAGAGGCTCTCTTTAATTAAGGTACTGGCACACTACATCATCCATTATTCACTGGAAAAAATCACCCTGATTTAGTAAAGCAGACCATCAGTAAGTCAGAATTAGTTCACGTGGATTATTAGGTTTCTTGAATAATGTGAGCACAATGGGCTTGCTGAAATTGCTAACAACCAGGTTTCCCTTTTCTCATCATCTTAATAAACACGCAATGAAAGTGGTAAATTGAAGATGAATAAACAAGTAGTAATAGAGGAGGTGAAGCGTTCATCAAGAGCGCACAGATTTTCATCTCTAATGCTGCATACATCAGGATTATTTCACACCAAAGTGCAAAGCAATGACAAAACAAAACATATTAAGTGGGGCAAATGTCCTACCTTTAATTCATTGTGAAGTGTTAACTACCCCAGCATCTTGTACTTTAAATATGACAGCTTTAAGGTAGATGTTTTTCACTGGCATTCATCCTTAAAATGCAGTGTGAAACAAGTTAAATTTTATGCTGCCTTTAGAAATGTGCTATTATGAACTTTGGTGATTTTAACTATATTTAACTTACAGGTTATGTTTCTCCAGCAAAAGGACTAGCTTCAAAATGCGTCTGCTAGCATCGCTCATCCACCACATCAAGCCCTTTGGCATCGTCTCTTTGTATCCCCTCCTTGTGGAATCCTGTCTGGTCCAGCTTTATTAAATGCACATAAATACCTACGTCTCAAAGCCTTGAATATGAACCACCGTGGCAAAAAATTATTATACCTTGGTTTCCAGTTAACATCCTAGATTAATGTGCGAGGGCTGGAAAGTTCAGCTGAATCAGAAATGGGCACAAAACCACTTGTAACCCTTGCCCCCTCCCTTCAGTCACGTTCCCACGCCCACCGCTACTGCCCAGGGCACACCAGGGAGGGCATGGACTGCAATGCTGGTTTGGAGACTCTTCAGGGGGACCCTATAAAGCCTCTGGAAGGAGACCAAAAATAACCTGAACTGGCTGACAATGGCCTACTGTACGTTGCCTTTGGTGCAAACAACTAATCAGAGCATGCGTACTTACCAATAAGCAAGCCCATAAATTATTTAATGAGAAGGGCTCACTATATATTGAAGGAAAGTACCCCAAATCCCTAAAGAGCTGTTCTCACTAGCAGAAGAGTGATAAGAATCCACATGGATCTAATCTTGCGAGATAGTATTACATATCAGATGATTCTTTTAATGCGTATCCAATTACTGTAGCATTTAAACAACAAGCATCAGCAAAAGATAAGTTCTCTGTACAGTTATGTTTCATTTTTAGAGGTAATTTTTCACGAGATATCTGTACCCTAAATGTGTTTGAAAGGTTTCTGTTTCTAATTTGCATGCAATGCACCCTTTATGCACCTCAAATGCTTTCTTGACAAGGCACTGATGGTCTAATTGAGGTCAGACCAAGTTCCAGCATTCTGGGGTTTTCAAATGGGGAACAGCATTTTCTTAAAGTGTAAGGAACCTAAAATCCTGAGCTCTGATATAATCCCTCTGTATGTGTAACCTATTTGGAGCTACATGGAGAAAGGATACACATCAACTAGAACATACATGTTAATTTGGATATACTGGGCATACTTAGTATTAGTAAAGTATACTTAGTACTACTAAACTATTTTAAACACTATCTTAAGCTGTCCATGATCTACTTAGTCCTGCCAAGAGACTTCTAAAAAATAATAGATTTACAGTATAACTAATCAGTACAGTAAGAATTCTTAAAACAGGAATATTTACCTTGTAATTTTACACTTTGAATTAATGACAGTATGTATGCATATGTATTTGGTGTGGACAAAACATTGTAACTACACACAAAATCTATGGTTGTGCAAAAATGCTTACACATTCAAGTCTGTATGTGGCAGCAATTCTTTTGTATAAACTTAGAGGAATATTTTTTCAATAGATTACCTCACAGTAATTTGATTCTATTTTGATTTTATATATCTATTTGTATATCACGGAAATGCCTAGGAACCTGAAAGGCTTGTATAAAAACGGTAGAAAATGGCAAATTCACTATGGGAGTAATAGAAATAAAACCACTAGTGTTTTAAATAATCACTGTCTCTATTAATTTTCTATCATTTGTGTGTCTGGAAAAAATACCATGGCCTTTCAGGATACATTAGCTTGTCTGTTTGTTTTGATACCTAGCTTCTCTTAAAAAAATAAAGCTTTTAAAAAGGAAGATTTGAAATATTCTATAAAAGGTACACAGAAAAGGGAAAAAGTATGTTTGAGAGTTGGGCGAATTACTAATAGAGCAGGTCCCATTTGTTTCTTCTGAAAAAATTGTCATCCAAGACATGCTAAGGATATCACCCTCCTGCCTGAGGTCATCAGTCAATTGTTAGTTTGAGTTGGGAAGAAAATTTCCCGATAGGGATGTCATTGCATTGATATTATTTTTGGGTCTATGACACCTGATACCAGCCACTGCTTGCCACAGAGGGATTATCTGTCTTAAACCCGGATGAGTAATAATCTTTGTTATATTCAAATCAGTCTTATGCTCTCAAAAACACTGTTCGTTTTTACATTCTACTTCAGCTTCACTGCATTTCAGAGCTAATTAAAGTACAAGGAATGGACTCTCATTTCTGCTGCCTTTGTTGTTTGTACACAGTTTGCCCTAGTCCACGCAAGGGCTGTTGTATCAATCATATCTTGCATTAAAGGCCTGAAAAAAATTGTAGAATGGAATCCCTCTTTTTAGTTAACTGCCACTAGATTAGGTGCCAACTGTATAAAAACAGAAAGAGAGGTCCTGAAAAGTGTCCTAATGTCAAGGTGAATTCCTAAGCCGATGTAAGAAACTGTGAACACTGTTCTCTTCCCAACATCTAGGGCTTCCCAGGCTAGTGACATCAAACCCCCATGATTTAGTACCACTGAGTCAGAATCTTCTAGTACTATCAGAAACACACCAACTGAGCCTGATTGCCAATGAACATGTTACGGTAGATACTGTTGTCACATCTGGGGAAATAAACAGTTTTGCATAACCTCTGAAAACAAACACATGTGCTTGTTCCTAAAGGTTTGTATTCTCTTACCTTCCATATACCCTTATGTCTGAAATTGCATAAAAGTAGCGTGCCAGGTGTTGCTCATCTACGTATATTTCTCCAGTTGCTGGCCTAAGCAATCTTATCCTCAGATCCGTGATGGTAAAGAAATCTCGTAACTTCTTGGTTGTGTCAAGCTGGCCATAAAGAGAAGCCATGTTATGAAGCCGAGGTCCAGCAAAAAAAGCAAATCTATCTTTGATTTCAAAGTGGATTATTTTACTATTTGTCATATACCCAGTAGAGTATTCTTCTGTGCAAATGATTTCTAGGACTGTGTGCTGTGATAAATCCCTCACTGATTTTGGATCCATGTGGAAAGCATCTAAGCAGTCTGTGGCATAATATTGGTAGGGCTGCCATGTTCGTCCATAGTCGAGGGATTTCTCCAGGATCATTTGGTCTGGACGGCCAGATTCGAAGGTGATAACTATGTTATCTGTCAGCTCAATGGTTTTGTTCCAGGAGAGTGTAATATTAACGTGAAGAGGCTTTGGATAATCCTTCCAAGTTGTGGACTGCCAAAATGTGGAGGGATGCCTTCCTTCAAGATCAAACATCAGTTCCGGAGGATGAGCCAGTTCTTGGGTACTCGCATCACATTCATTATTGCACATGTAGGGATTCCCCTAGAAAAGAGCAAAACAGCATTACAAGAGGCACAGTACAGTCACTGTGACACATGAAGATGTTTTGTGCGTGGCGCATGAGAATTGCTGCTTTTTCTTCAGGCTTGAAACCCAGAAAGAAGAAATGAATGCTTGCAAGGATTTATCTTAAATCTTTATCTTAACTAGATTTATTCTGACTTTTGACCTGTTAAATTAAACATACATGCAAAAACACACATATACAGCACCTTTGCTTCTGTAATGTAAACATTTTCCTCAGTATGTTTTAGAGAAAGAAAATAGCTTATTTACTCTTGTATCGAGCTTACATGGCAAGGTTTTGGTAGTGTGTGTGGGTGACTTGGACCAGCAATCTAGTCACAAAGACCAGGAAGAGTAAGAAAGTGTTATAGTTCAGTAATTCTGACTCTTAGAAAGATGCAACAACCAGAAAGAATTTCTTTTTAAATTAAGAAAGTTCCTCAAGAGCTCAGTTAATAAAAGAAGTAATATTAGGTCAAATGTTTTGAAGGCAGCAGTATAGTCCCTATGTACTGTATAAGAAACAACACCCAGTACAGCTTCATGTTTCCTTTCACCTGGGTGTGAAATTAAGCATGCTTAACTCTGTTCCCAGCCTAACACTGTGTTCCCTTAAAACATTGACACTCTTCACCAAAAGTCATTAGAAAACAGTGCACCACAAGCTCTGGGGCTTCATTCAGACTTCTGCCATCTTATTACAGGGTAGCAAACTACTTCAGGAAAGACTTTTCATGAGGCACAGGCTCCAATTTATCAGGACAAGATAATCCACCACTTGATTAGGTGGGAGATGTCAGCAGCTCCAGCTGGAACGCTGCCAAGGTGGCTGGAGGTCTGAACTGTGGGCTGAGTTAAAAACAGCAACAAAAAGAGCTTGCCAATAACGCACAGCTTTTACTGCTACTTGTCCTCTGTAGCAAGGTGAAAGTGAATTATTCTCTTCCTGGCCTTTTGATACATTAACTTGCACACTACAATCTTCTGCTTCTTCACAAAGGCTACTTTGTCTGCAGATCGTGAATATCTTGCATCAGTCGCCAAGATATCAGACCCTGTAGGCTGCACTGAATCATGTCCATCTAATTTAGGCTTTCAACAGTACATTAATATTTTGCTACTTGTTCATTCTACATTTGTTTCGGAGAACAATTGCTGCTCTGTATGTTTCTCTGTGCGTTCAGTACGGAAGAAGCTATGCCTTTTTTCACTGATGGTCAGAACTGCTGGGGAAAAAGTTGCACATGTCTGTATCTAGCAGCACTGAATATAGGCTTAACTGTAGCTGTGATTGTCATTAATCAGACTTCTCCTCACCTACCCCGATAATGGAACAAGCCCTGGTATGATAATCAACCTTTTCTTTTCTTATAATTACAGTTATTGCTCCTCTCCATCTCAAGGCCTCAGGGCAATGAGGCTGTTCAGTGCCTCACTGTGTGAAATGAGCTTCAAACGTGTTTCCACCTTGCTCACTGCTCTGCTCCATGGCATACTCCCATGAAACAAAAGAAAAAGGACTTAAGCACTTGCTTTGACCTCCCCACAGGCTTAAAAGGCCTTAAAGCACTAAGTGCTTAAAAGGACCTTAAGTCCTTAAAAGGACTTAAGCACTTGCTTTGACCTCTCCCACTTCCTCTAACCTGCACAGGGAAATACTTTTTTACCTGTCACTCTCTCTTTCCTATTAATACCGCTGAATCCTAAAACTTACAACACAGAATCACAGAATCATCTAGGTCGGAAGAGACCTCCAAGATCAATTCACTGAGACTTGAAGTTAAGGAAAAAAAGCGTTATCTGAAAAGCAGAACAGTGCTCATTAAACTGAAAGATTCAAAACATGTAGCTGTAACTGAAAATATGATGTAAAACATGTCTATAATAAGTTCCTGTTACAGTTTTCCTGATTTCAAGCTCACAGTTACTATTTCTATTCCTTCCTTTTGAATAAAACAGTGAAAATCAAAATAAAAATAAGTCTTAAGCAGAATAGATAAAAGACTGAATTTTTTATTACTTAAGCTCGATTTAATGTACCAGACACAAACACAAGGACTTACCACCTTACTTAGACCTTTTCCTTTCCTTAGGAAAATTCTATGTGCTGTGAGATCTGCAGGGTTCCATACACTTTGAATAGTGTAAATCTGATTTTTGCAGTAAATGCTCACAATTACATAAGCCATACCTCTCTGAAGTTTCCTAGAAAAACTTCATGGTCACTTCAGTCACCATGAAACTGTTGCATACCTATGATGTATATGCTTCTGCCATCTTTTTGGCAAAAGCCACTTCATTGAGAGGTCATGGGTATTGAAACATAGCAAATAAATTGGATTGCAGACATGTGTTAAGCATTGCTGAGGGATGGCTTTGGTTTCTTACAGCGCAAGCAGACAGTGAGGCTGCTGTGATTCATGTTATAAACTAAAAGCTACTCTGATCCACTAGCCCCTGGGTACAGGAGGAGGGATGTTTTATGACTCTGAGCAGGTAACCCAGATTGTATGGATATAGCGAATGCTAAAAATTAGCATTTGCTTGCTACTGAATGGTGCTCTACAGCTCTGTGGGCACACAGCTTTTTGGGAAAGATGGCACTACTCCAGTTAATGGCAGAGTATAATGAGACATAGGTCAGAATGACAGTGCTCTCCTGCACCTAAACCATTACCAGCAATAACATCAGTGGCACAACTCTGCCGAAACCCTGGTGTAAGAAAAGCACTGCAAATGAGACTCCTAGTAAAAAGCTTTTGGCATATCCTCCCCAATAAACTGAATTATTCTTTTAATCTTATACCACTCAATTGTCTTTTAAGGTACGAATAATTTGATGACACCAAAATAACCAATGTGGAGTTCAGTGTCCTGAAGAGGAAATTAGGAAAAACAATAAGCAAATGCAAGCTCAAAAAAATAAATGTCCTGAATTCTAGTACAGGGAGGGGGAGACAAATGGTATTGATAGGTAAGTTTCCCCTCTGCCTCCTGGCATGTCAGTCATTGATGTAATTTTGAAATATTTAACATGACTATTGGTTCAGAGGCTTAGAGTCAGATCCCATTTTCTCTACCAATAACTTGGCTTTAAATTGTTTCTATTTAATCTTAAACATAATTTACATGTTAAGTCATATTTACATTATCAAACCAGCATAAAGATGTCTTACTGTACATAAAAGTCCCTCAGTACATATTAGTATGAAAACAATTAATTTAACTGGGATTAGTTATGTATTTTAATGTCTTCATCTCTGTGATAATCCTCTTTAAGACCTCTATCTCAGTAAAATGAATACAACAAAGAGAAACTATCCCCTGATTTGTCAAAACTAAGCACATTCTGTGTTGGAGATATCTAAAAGACCAGAGCATTAGCAGCGGTAAGTAATTTTGTGACCAGCAGGCTGCCATAAATACATCTTAATTTAAGTCCTCGGAGCAACAGCTTTTCAGCTGGACAAGGTGGAAAATATTTATAACTTTAAAAAATGATATTTATGCCATTAAGAGATTTCTAAATAATTAAACACTAATAAATACTTCTAAACACTTTACTGCCAATTAGCATAAAAGGTTGCTGAGGCCTTCCCAACACCACTACCATCTAGAAGAAACCCACTATTTTGCTGTACAGTAATTGGAGATTGGTATTAAATAGCTCCTTGCAGGCAGTCAAGTTAAGTTGCTATTATTTTTTGTCACCCATGGAATTCAAAATATTACCAAAACTGCTGCTGTTGTAGTTCAGAAGTCTGGACTTTGGAAAGTGACTGTTTGCAGGTGCTACCCTGCGTCCCAGGGGCCTACAGCTGTACCACACATTTTGATCCTGTTCAGCCACAAATGGAAAAGGCAGAGTTATCTAAGAAGCTGCTGACTAGGACCGACTGGTCGCAGGAGGGTTTCCCCTCAAGAAGCTGAATTTGGTTTGTGTTCGCACACAGTGTCTGTGTCAGTGAGCTCGGAAGTCTGTCGGAGGTACTCGGTGTTGTGCAAGGGGCCTGCAGGCCCCTGGGCGCTGAGGGCCGGGCTGATGCTGGCACCGTCCTGTCTCCCTGCCAGGCCTTACGGTGTCTTACCAAGTGTACCCATGGGCACAACTTGGTGACGGTGACCCCTGACTAAGGATTTAGGATAAAAACAGACATCTAGCAGTAGTAGTGTGATCTTTGAACGTCACCAGGGCAGCCAGCAGCAGTGCTGCAGCTACTATTCAAGGGTTAAAATACGATTGCTGCCTCTCAGGCAAAGCCTCCATCCCGGAGACCCTTCAGTGGCATATACACAGGCTTAGGGCTTGATTGAAGATGTTGCTTCTTTCAATCTGCTTCCTGTCCACACTAACACCTTATGGACCTTTTTACTCGGGAACAAAGACAGGGAGGCTTAACCTTTCTTCAGCGTGAATATTGGAAGCTGTATCACAGATTACATGCTGTAATAGACACCTGGCTAAATCCCTGCAGAGGATTATAACTTGCATTTTCAAACTGGTGAAGGCTGCTGAGGTCAAGCAGGCCAAGATTTTAAGAAGGAGCAAAATAAATTTTCAAGAAGCAAGTCACAGCAACCGATTTTTATACTGCTGCCTCAAGGTAGTTAGCTCAGATGTGCTAGACAATAAATAAATATAGTCTGAATCAAACGTGGAGTGAGGCTGTGCAGTAAGTTACTGCATTCAAGTCACACTTTCGGAAATAATAGAATATTTCTGTTTTCCTTTCCAAAAGAGCATTTCAAGTTTTCCACTTGGTACCACGCTGTACGTTGCAGATGACTAATTGGACAGTAACAAGTGATAGCAAAAATTGCCCTAATGCTTATGTTTTCCATGTGATTTCTAGTCATGTGTTTACTATTACACAGCCAGACTATGAAACCATTAACTGGGAGATACTACTCATTAGGAGTCCTCTGTCTAAGGGCACATAGTCAGTGTAGTCGATTGGCAAGACACAGAATCCGTCGCATAATAATTCATGTTATCACTACATCCATTAGCCAGTTTGAGAGTATCTTGGTCAATGTCTGTAGAATTATTGTTGTGATGAATACAGGGATGGCTGTAGACGAGAACAATTCACCATCAATAACCTTGCATCACTGCAGTGACAGCATTTAAGTTAAAGTGATTTCAGTTAAAAAAGAAAAAGTGCTAAAATCTCAGTGGAAGATTCGATGCTCTCACAGAGCTCCCAAGTGAGAGGCATTTGGATGGTCAGACAAGCACTTTGAACTCTGAGCTGCAGGCTGCACACTGTGAATTCACCAAAAACAGTAAAAAGAAAGTAAAGGAATGTTTAAATCAATAACTTCTGGAGAGACTTAAAAAGATTAAACCAGGGAGGATGTGACTGACCAAAAATAAATAATAATACTTAACAACTTTGTGCACTTCTAAGCTTGAAAATACATTGCAGATTATTGTCCTGATCCTGAAACAAATGCAGTGCAAGCAGGTCCTTAAAAGTCAGATTTTTTTTTTAAAGATATTTAAGTCTCTAAAGATCTGGCACTTTGTCTTGTGGAACGTAGGCTTAACTAATTAATCTTCATGACAATAGCTCCATGAGGTAGGGATCCTATCCCAAATTTACATATATCTCAGAATAGAGAGAAATGCCGTTGCATGATGAACTCTGTAATCCCTGAATATATTGCACTGTTTCTTCTAAAGCCTTATGGCAGATCACCTCAAGGCATTCCTGGTACCCAGAGTAGTTCTCAGATTATTGTTATTAGATCATCCCTCTCTCTAATACTAGTAGCTGAAAATGTATCATAGGAAAAACATTTTAAAATTTGCATCACCATTACGGGAAGACTGTATTTCCCTCTTTCCATGGCCCTTCTTCACTGTGTAACAGGAACACAGGGCATAATTTGCTTGGTGAAAAGAGGGAATTAAATTATATCATCTAAATCTGTTCGGGCTTCTGGAATTTTCTAGTTCACAGGAGAGTTACTGAGAGATTTAGCAGAACTATTACCATATCACCATTGGTATAATATGATCACATTTGCAAAGGCACTTAATTCCTATCAGAACATTATTTCTTTTTAGTTACTCAAGATACTTATTTTTCTAAATGCTTTTCAAATTACTTGACTAGTCTAATGGATTTTTGTTTCCTCTGAATTAACTCTGCCCACTTTTTCTGGGGAAAAGCCTGCTCATTCCCAGTTGACAATTTTATGCTTCTGAGGCGATCTTTGACTTGGCAAACTTGCTGATGTTATTTTGACCACTTGGTGACTCTGGCATTAATGATACTTTATGGCAGATCTACTGACACTGACCCAAGTGTATTTTTGTTGTTTGAGAAACTCAATATTGGCATTTTCCTCTTGTGTCAGCAGGTATCTGGCAATATAATCACTTTCCTATTTATAGCTTTTGTAATATCATGAGGTGCATACCACTGGGACCCCATTGTGCTAAGCTCTGGCTAAACAATATGGCAACAATTCCAAGAAAATCTAGGTTTCTTTATATGCTGGACGCATATTTGGGTTTGAGCAGCTGAAATCACAGGGGACATAACATCCATTCCTGTCAGCATACTGGCACTTGTCCTGGCAAAGCCAGCCCATCTATTAGAGGCCTCCTCAGACGTAGCAGCAGAGGAGATAGATTGCCACGGTCCTGCTCAGCGGTTTTCTGTGCAGTTTTGTTAGATCAGCTCATACAGCCATGCTGCCACCCTGCAGGGTCCCCAGCAGGAAAGGGTGCCACTCACGTTACATTGAGTGGTCTGATACAGATCTCATCTTCCTTGCTCTTTTTGATTATTTTCCATTATCCATGAATTTAGAATGGGAGCTACTGAGGGAGGGAGTCAAAAAAGGAAATGTCTAAAATATGACAGTTGAAACGTGCCATCTCTGTGCAAGGAAAAGGCCATGCAAGGGCAAGCTGGTGTGGCCTTACTGAGGGATGGTCTCAGTTACCGTGGTGGATCAGAAAGGGAACAGGGGCATTGTGACAACTGAGACATTAAATCGTCTCTGTGATGGCAGAGGGAATTGGGGTGCTGGGAACACGAAGAAAATCTCAGTATTTTATTTATTTTATTTTATTTTATTTTATTTTATTTTATTTTATTTTATTTTATTTTATTTTATTTTATTATTTCATTTGGGGTAGAAATAACTGCATTCAGATTTTTGGTTCACAAGGGATATCCGTGGATGGCAAAAAGACTGTGAAATGTGCTGTGAGGGCAGGGTGTGCCCCATCAGGCCTTACGACCCTGACCAGCCCCACATGGACCCCCTGGCCAGGCCCTACTTAAACTCAAGCCAGGGCACCTATCTGATTTTTTCTCCTGGGGGGGACTTCAGGTTTGTGTTATAGCCACATCTCCTGCTGCTCCTGATGGGGCTCTATGGATGACCCTGCTCCAGCCCTTGCTGTGCCTGGGGCTGTCAGTGGGCTTGCTGGGACTCCTGGCCATGCAGGATGTGTCCCTCCCCTGCCACCCCCCCATCAGTAAGGGCACAACTGGTGAAGGTGGTCCTCTTCCCCACTGTGGGGCCACTCTGCTTCTGAGCAGTTGTGTGGAGATATGCTCTGAGTGAGGAGATGGAAATAGCACAAAGATCCCTAGCTTGCCCTAGGCAACAGTGGAGCAGGTTTCGACTAGTTGAGTATGAGATGTAGAAATCTTGTCTTGGGAAAAATTTCAGGAAATGTTACAGAGTGAGCAAACTGGAGCATTGCATTGTAGTCTGTGTGGGCTGTTGCACCCTGCTGGTGAGGGTGGACTACCAAACCCTCTTGGGTAGGGTGGGTGATTACTGCAAGCTGTGCTCAGCTGGTGCTTCTCTCTGTGCCAGACGTTTGTGAGTACCATGCGGTTCTTTTCTGGTAGATAGCATAAATAACTACTCTGTTTTTATTTCACTCAGACAAATGATGAAATGTGCCTCGCAAGTCATGGAGGCAGGTGGGATGTGGTGGCTGTGACTTCTGTGGAAGGTTGCTCTGAGACTTCTTATGGGTTCCTGAGGAAGCTCCATCTTGTGTGGTAGGGTTTCCTCCTTCTTCAGGACGACAGCTCTCAAGCAACATCTGTGAAGACTCATTGATGTCATAGGTCCTAGCAACTGAGTACCTTCAGATACAGGCCAAGAATTTCAACTTGACCTCTGTGTACATCAAATGAAGCTAGCAGAAGAGAGAGCTGATGTGGTGTTTATCGGAAGAGCTACTATGCAATGTTTGGTGCAACATTCCCCTGAACTGCTTTCAGCAATTGCACCTCGGTCAGTTCTTGTTATAGACCATCCATCACAGCTCTTAAAAACAGTCACGTATATATTAACTACTGTAGGAGGTTGAAAATAAGCAGTGCAGAAACACAATTAAAATCATTAGTTATTGAGAAATAAGCATGATGTTTTATAATGAGTTAAATGAAAACTACATGGGTCATAAAAGCAGAGAATTATCATGACTTTTGTGTCTCTATTTTAAAGGGAGTTACACTAAAAACTGTTTTTCACCAAGGTCTCACTGGTAATCTATATTATGCCAAGGTTTTTGCATATAATAGGATAGGCTTCCATGCAGTTGATAATACAGCTGGACAAAAACTTGCCATACTGAAATTGTCACACAACTAGTTAAACGTTGCATATATTTGATTACTGAGAAAGATGCACAAAACCTGCACTTTTTCTCTTTGCCATGGTATTTTTCAATCCAGAAGGCTTCTAAAATACTATGTAACCCATTAATGTAGCTTCAAGAATTAGCTGACAGTCCACCAAAGCTGACTGTTAGAGCTATTTAATAGCAAACAGCTGTTCTACAGTATCCAACTATTTAGAGTGAAACTGAAGGCTACCATATTTGATTAAAATTTCAAAAGTATTTTACATAGGCAGGATGCAATAATGTATAATGCAAAACAGAAAATAATTTGTAAATTATCAAGGCTTTTTGCTTATTCCTACTATACCTGAATATTGAGTAACAAGAAAAGTACAGGCAGTTGCTATAAAGATGAAAAAAACAAATGTAAAATGACACCCACTTAAGCTCTATACTTCTGACCTCTGTGCAGGTTCTAACTAGGTAATGAAAGTCTGAAATGCTAATGTCCTACTAGGAATGTGTAAAAGTAACTTAAAACTTATTCAAAAATTTATTCATGTGGTTCATACAATAGCTCAAGTTGCATGTTTGACTTGGCTGGCTGAATAACGTGAAAGGTAATAATTTATAATTAATGCTTAATACTTTGGCAGTTTTCAGATTCAGCAAAGCTCAAATTGCAGTTAGAGCCCTACTGTATCTTTAAAAATAATGTTTTGCACATCAGAAGCTTTGAAGGCCACATTTGCAAGGCTGGCATAGGGCTGTACACATGCAGACGTGCACAGGGAGGAACCTGTGCTGCAGGTGCTTGCTTGCAGCCCTACCTTTCCCTTGCTGTAGAACAGACCAAGGGCTTCCAGATGCTACAGCAAATTTCACACTAAATAAGAACAAGGCTATTCTTTAAAGTAGCACAAGCTTGGCTAGCTATTTCTAAGTTGCAGGGTTGGGGGCTACAGGAAGTCTTGAAAATTTCCTACCGTGCCATTTTTCTGGTCCAGCACCTTGCAGTGGACCCACTGGAAAATCTTTCAGAGCAGTATCTTTGCTGTGGGCCCACCCCAGCCTCTAGCCAGCATCAGCCTGCAATCTTAACAGAGTGCTGTTTGCTCAGTCAGTCCCTCTTCCTGTGCTCCCGCTGGTGAGCTGAGGGGCTCCAAGCTGGCAGATCTCAGTTTGTCTCCAGAGACAGGTTTCTTACAAACTTGGAGACTCCCACTTTTTTTTTTTTACCACCAATTGTGCCACCTCTATACCTAGCAATTATACTACTGTGTGGTGAACAAGATGAGAGGGCTGAAGTGTCTGGAAAGCAAGGATTTATTTTCTCAGTCTGTTTTCCATTGATTCAAGTCTGATCTGATGTACTCCTTGCCTACTTGAGTGCCAGAAGGGATACAACAGCTGGGGACAGAAGTGAAGTGGTGTAGATTGAATGGCTTAAGGGCAATGTGAAAATGCACCCTAAATTGTGAACAAAGAGCTAAATTATGCCTAATCTGTCACATTTGTGCTTATCTGTAAAAAGATCATTTATATATACAAATAGGTACTTGGATGTGTGAGCGTTATTTATGATGTAAAAAACTATTCCTGGGGCATAAATGTGTATTGGACTTGGGCACAACCAGTTCTGTCCCAACAAAATTACTTTCATTACTTGTTGCCTCAAGGCATCATTAGGATTTTATTATTCCAAAGGACAGCAGGATTTAGGACAGCAAATTTGGGTTCTTTCCTGCACGTGTAAACAGTACCAGCAAATGCTACTGAGGCCTGCACTGAGGATGTTTCTTTTGCAAATTCTTTGATATAAATTCCAGTGTAAAGGATTCTGTTTTTTCTATATGCATTACTTTTCCCTCTCTGTATGCATGCAGGTGTCTGAACGTGCTTCAGATTCTTTGCTTTACCTGAAAATTTTATTCTTTCCTGTAAGTGGAAGAATACTAGAACTGTGGGATATGCTATGCCTTGAGAGTACAGCTGATTTTGGTGGAAGGCAAGTTACATTATTTCATTGTGACTGTAGGTTTTACATTTTACTCTGAATACTGACAAACTGTCATGATGAAGAGTGATATTACAAAATATGTTGTATCAAGCTATACTGATTTACACAGACTTCATACAAAACCATTTTCATGCACTGAAACACAAGTCCCTGTACTAAAAAGAAAAGGGGGGGGGAAGGAAATGAAATCCAAACATAACTGGCTTTGTAAAGACACATTTCTTATTGAAGTATTCACCCTTGGGGAACAGATTTTACTTCCAACTTAAATGCTATCTTCTTGCCTAAATGTACAACTAGAACAAATAGTCATGTGTCTAGTCTTCATAATCTGTGGGATATTGACTATATAACATGGTGAGACAATGAGCAGAGGAGTAGCAAATCCTCCATGGTATTCCTTAATGGTTGCCTGTCACAAACCACTGTTTGCTTTAATAATTTTCATGGGATCATTTTCACTTACTCTGTGGGATGCTTGACTACTGTAGACCATTCCTGAGTAGTAGCAATAGTTAAATAACTTGTTTGTCAAATGTGATGCAAAACATAGGTGGGTGGTGGTGGTGTAGGTATGTCATTTGGCTTTCTTTCAAAAAGACAGTTATCCTCTCAGAGATGGTCTAATCAAACGCCTGCAAAGACTACACTGAATAATATGTGCGTTCATGAGAGCGCTACCAAACTAAATTGGTATTTTATTAATCTTCATGATGAGACAAGAGTTCAGTGCAATTCAATAGTAAATTCTCCAAATTATCATAATCTTTTACTTGGCTATCAGTGAAAGTAGGTGGCTTTGCTAAGCCGAGGCAAGTTATCTTTCTCCATAAACGATTGCCCCTATTTTACATACTGATAGTGATTTCAGTGGGTTGTTCATGCACCAGTATGGAGTAATGTAGTGTATTTGCTATAAATAAGGATAGCAAAACTGTGTCACCTAAAGTTGCAAAAGTTTTAAAACCCATGTTCAAGTAATATGATAATTAGTTTTGCATATTTTTAGCTGTAGATCTCAATGATTTGCACTTGAGCTGCCTGCAAAGTTACAGCTGGGAAAGATCAGTCAGAGAGGTGAGTAATGAGCACTCACTTGAGTGGTGGCTAGGCCAGGAACAAACTATTTTCCTTTGCCCCGTGGATCTCTTTTTGCAAAGAGAATTCTTGTCTTTGTACTGATTTTCTGGCTAATGCCATAGAGAAAATAAAATGCAGAGCCAGACAAGAAATAAAGGGAACTAAAGAGAAATTCTCATTGGAAATGTCTCAGCTGCACTTCTGGAACTGTCTGCATCTGTAGGCACTATTCGTTCTATTCCTGAGTATTATTGATTCTATGCCTGTGGATTTAATGCAAAATTGTATTTCTATATTAACTGTAATTTTATTTCTGATTCTTAATGTCAGTATTATTCTTAAGAATTTCTGACCTGCTTCTGTATTACCACTGTGTCTACTGCCATTTTAATAAGCTTTAGAGCCAGTAGATTAACGCTGAATGTCAAACACCACAATTAGAATTCCTGATGTTATGCAGAAACATTGGTTTTAATATATTAAAAAACCCCACCCTCTTTCTATTGCAATAGAATCTGCACTCATTTTTGTTGTATTTTATCATTTTTTCACAGAATTCCCAGACTCGGAGGACCCTTGTGTGTATGTGAACCATGAAAATGATGAAGGAAAAATAACATAAACAAAGATGACAATTGTAAGTGAAATTCAATTTCATCTCATTTTCTCTTAAAAGGTGGGCTACATTGTTTTGCCTTCCTTTGTTTATCAAGACGGTAAAATAAATGTTTCTAATGAATCACAGCGTATTCCCACATAATGTGGAATTCTTAGAGAAACAAATTTAGATGTTGAATTTCATTATACAGTGAAGAGATGTTGTATTAGTACACACAATGAATTGTGCATTCGGATTATAGCGCATAGTACTTTGGAAGAGAATGAAGGCACTCATCAAGTCCACATTAGAATACTGCACTGATATAAGTAATCCAATCAAATGTACGGTATCTTTTGAGGACAGGTAGCAAACTTTGTGATAAGCTGCTAACTTATTCGGTTATGTGTTGGGGATTTTTGTGTTATTTCCCTTATTACCTATATCCATAATAAGAAATAACGGCACATCTCTGAAGAACATACAGTTTCCTAAGGTGATGTGTACTCAGGCTGTTACCAGAAGTATAAATTTGCAGATGTTATGTGGTTGCACTGACTCCTAACAGCCTGCCACTTTTCAAAACATTTCATTATGCAAATTCCAGCTGGCTGGATCTCAGGGTAAGAGAAACAAAAGCAGCTGCTCCTGCCCCATGAAGAGATAGGGGTGTAGAACCTGTGTTATCTCTGCTGTTGCCCCTCAGGCTCGGCTGCCTCAAGCAGAAAACTCAGAGCAGTGGAAAGTGGAGATAAAGCCAGGTTGTCAGTAATATTTCATGGCTTCAGTTACTGTCCCAAATGACAGAGACCTCCCAAGCCTGAACAAGAATCTTCTACCTGAAATACAAGGGCATCTATCTCTAAGGCACGAAATGCCTAGGAAAATGTATGTAATACTTTCAGTTGTATGTTTTCATCATTGTATGCATTGCACACAACTTCACAACTTCCTTGAATTGAGTCTAGCTTGCTTATCGAGTTGGCTGTGAAGTAATTTGTATCTGGAAATGAAGAGCCTTTCTTCACCATAGAGCTTTGGTAAGGCTGCTGCAATATGAGGTTGCGTTTTCAACCTCTGCAGCCTCTGCTGTAACAAGGAGGAGCCACATGTGGCACCTGCGTTAATTTGCCAGCTCAGGTATCCCTGCCAGCCTGGGCTGAGTACAGCCCGCAGTGGTGCTTGGTACTGCAGTGCTCTTGCCCTGAATGGATGTGGTGCTGCCACCTCTATACCTGTGGTGGCGTTCTCTGCCAAGATAAAGCCTGGCTGCATAGGGCACGATGAGAGTATTGTGACTCCAGAAAAATGTAGTACAAATACACCCTAAAAAAATTGACCTGTGGTAGGTGTGGGAAGTTCTACATGAGAAGAGACTAAATGTGTTTTTTCTATAATGGAAAAACAGACTTTCTACAATTGCCTGCTAGGATGCCTGAAGGTACAGTTTAAGGGCAGGGATTCCTTTTATCTTAATACATTTCAATCCATTAAAGAGTAAGTTGATAAAAAGAAGCTCTGAGTGTGCTCCTCTCAGTGAACCACCATGGGAAGTAATAAATTACAGCATATTACGTTCCCTATCAGTTCTACCCATCACAGGCTTGTCTTGCAGAAGACGTGATAAAGAGAACACCTCAGATAAAGTAATGCAATTAACTGCTGCCATTTGAAATCTGAAAAATTATATTTCTTCATTCCCAGCCCATCTGGCTCTTTTACTGTTTTTGAGTA
This sequence comes from Anser cygnoides, assembly GCF_040182565.1. NCBI lineage: Eukaryota > Metazoa > Chordata > Aves > Anseriformes > Anatidae > Anser > Anser cygnoides. The sequence continues at coordinate 6,231,223 of NC_089880.1, read as the reverse complement.
AAAATGCTGCTTAACGACTTGCTGGTTGGCTGTAGCACTGCTTTCCAGCAGGTGAGGTGATTTGCAGCCTAGCGTTGTAAAGGAAAGGTCAAAAGCTTGAAGCAGCTGCCAGCACCCCGGCTGTGCAGCCCTAGATCAGGGTTGCCCAGTGTAGGAATGCCCCAGGGCAGCCCAGCTCCATCTCCTGCAGCCCCTTGGCGAGGGCACGGTGCCTACGTCAGCTCCACGGGGCTCAGATGCCTCTCTGAGGTGAGATGCTCTTGTGGCTGGGTACCGCAGCACCCAGAGCCAGAAAGGCATGGAGTTGCCTGACCACGATGATGGATATGCCTCGGTGTATTCCTACAGTTACTCTGCAATTTAAGCAATATAGTGCCTTACAGCATTTATCTTTAAAGGGAGTTTTAGCTCCCAGTTTGTACTAGAGGAGCTCTGTGAAGTACACTTATTAGAATGAAAAATAGCTGTCTATAAAATGAGTCGCTATTTATAAGGGTGCAAAAATAAAAGCCCTCAGAGAAGGGGAGGTATTCCTTCCTCAGACACAGGGCTGTACTATGTCATGAACAAATCAATATGTCTCTTTAAAGATATGCAGCATTTAAGTCTTGTTGATTATGCTTTATATAAAAAACACCTTGTGCATACCATGTGAGTACATTCAGGCCCAAATAAAAGTATGTTAAAGGGTAGGAAGTGGCACAGTTATCCTTGTAATGATGACCTTTAAGACGGCATATAAGATCACCCTGTTCAGCATGGCCATCTGTGATATGCTAATGCAAAAAAAAAAAAAAAGCAACTTCAAAAGATTTATGCCCTTAGATTTCTTTACTTTCATTTCTCCTAATTTTTGATTGGGCATCTACTGGAAGTACTGCAGCGAAATCAATGGAAGACCTCTAAATTTTAGCTGATATCTCAAGTCAGCATAGGGCTCTAAATTTTAAATGGATTTGAGATTACTGTTGTAAATTTTGTTACGCAGCATTTGCATATGTTAGTTCAATAAATGATGCTTTACGTTGGCCCTTGTGAATTCACAAGTTGGCCAACAATTAAAATGTACATAAGAAAACAAGCCTGTTAAATTGCTTGGTTTTTACTAACTTTAGTATGTCACCATAAGCTATTTTAAATGACTTATTACTGTAATTTATTTGATGAGCAAGCTGAGAGTTACTTGTCTTTGTCATAGAAGCTATTTAAAAAATCTGTTTATCTTCTGCCTCCTTGCAAACATTTGTGACTATCACCATCTATATCTCTATACTTATCTGTATATATTTTGGAACACAGTACTGACTAGCTTTAGATTATAAAATCAATTTCTCCATCTGACTTTATGCCTAGTAAAGCTTTCTACAGTGCCAATATTTCTTAGGCTGCTTTTCTAGACTTAATTTTGTAAACATTATTTTGCAGATTTAGAAGTTGGAAACTTAGAAGAACAACAACAAATATTCAGGTTTGCAAGCAGCTTTAGCGCTGACTTAACATTTTCATGCAGGGTCCTGTCCTGTGTCTGTCCTCTCTGTTCCCCAGACTGGAGCAACTGCCTCTATATATATATCTGGATGACAGGAAACCTGGCTAAATCCAAAATTTTGGCTATGATGCTCAAAAACAAAAAAAAAATCAGAGTGCTTTGGTATATGTGAGCATGTAAGAAGAAAACTATTTCAAACTGAGTACGTTGAATATATGAAAAGATATTTAAATATTTATTATGTTATAAAATAACCTTATGCTACAAGAAGTTTTTCGTTAGAACTTTATGATTTTATTCAAATTCTGAAGTTCCTTTCAATGAGGCAAATCCTATCCAGAGATTAAATTAAATTAATTCCTAGTCAAGAATTCATTGAAATCAACAGATGTTCTCACTGAATAAAACCTGAGTGGCAATTGAATAAAAGCTCCAGGAGGTATCCTAGTATTTATGAGGTCCCAGATCATCCTGTCACTCCCCAGCAGCTTTTAGCTCCACATACATCCAGCTTCTCTGAAGCTGGCCTCATTTGCCACAGCTGATCTCCCCCTGATGCCAGTGCAGGGGACTCAGTTTGAGTGAGGTATTCCCACAGCCAGGAGAACAGCACTGGCTGTTTTCAGCTTGGGCTGTCCTAATTGTCCACTCATTCCCAAACAGAAGAACTAAACATGAGCCATATAGTTTACAAGAAATCCCTGTTACGTTAACAGACTAGGCTTTAGTTTATTATGGATATACAGAAAGCCATAGAAAAAGAAACATGGTTTGAATGAGCAGGCCGACTGCATATGCTTTGCCTGCAATGCTTTCAACATGGGCTAGACAGAAAAGCAGATAAAAAGGCAGTAAAACAAATGTGTGACATGAGTAAATGTGAATAACGATTGTGTTTATGAGTGTAAACCATGTTTCATAGCAGTGCTGCCTTTGCAGGTATCACCTTTTGTTAATTAAAGAAATGCTTTATAATAGAATAGCTGTCATAGATGATAATTGCTATCACTTTGATATCTTAATTAAATTACACGGCGGGCCAGAAGTCCTTCAGGGCACCTTTAAGATGCTTGATATTTGTCAGTCACCATTGTGAATGGGTTATTATTTTTTCAATGCCACCTAAAAATGCATGGCTTTTTTAGCAGAGTCTACAGTAGTAGGGTGAAGTCAGGCTTGGGCTGATATGAGATAAATGGACTAAAAAAACAGTCCTACTAGCTTTTTCTACAATAATGGTGCTCATCATTCTGCAGAAGAGTTTAGGATAAAATCTAATAATGGTGCTCAAGTTCTGATTTTGCACCTGATAGAGTGCACACATTTGTCGTTAACAAGTGAATTATGTCAAAGATTCTCAGCTCGGTATTCCTGATCCTGCTGTTCACTTTTGTAGTTCAGAAGACTGCCGGGCCAAATCCAGCCTTTTGATTCCAGAAACACAATTACATTGAATACCGTAAGTCTCGGTAAAATGTTTATGGTTCAGTTACAATAACAAAATTAATATAATGGCCTAAGCTAAGCAGGGAGAAATCTTTCTGCTGGGCTGTTGTACATATTAACTATTAATGTTTGTTTACACATTGCTACTGCAGTAACAAGTCACAGAGCAGTCCTAGACCAACAGCCTGCTGAGAGGCTCTGCTCAAACACACGAAGACGATCTCTGCCATGAGGCATTCCCAATCTCGACAGCATTTTGATACATCTGATTGTCAGTTTTATTATTTTGCAGAGAGACAGTTGCTCTTTTGTTGCTGTCATGATGACACGCTGTCATGCACTGGTCTGTGAAGCTCAGGTGCTCGCCTGCTGCCGTGCCATGGAGAAGATTTCTGCTCAGGCAGCAGAGCAGCCGCATCCTGTGCTCGGGAGTACCTCAGGAGTAGGAATGCTCCAGGGAGAAGCCCAAGGCATAAGGTTAGGCCTTACAGGTATTTGGTGCTTTTACTCTTCCACGTGGGATGGACTGGTCCTTCATGTGCTGCTCTTAATTCCCACAAAAGACTGTGGAAATATTTTCAGAAGTTTTAAGTGAAGCAGATTTGCTCCAAGACACTGAGGTATGCAAACAGCAGCAAGAGTCTATGATGTTGAAAATAATAATGAAGGGATACACTGCGTTAAATCAGGATACTGTGAATAGAATCAATCCCTTGATGAATGATCATGAAGGTAAAAAGAATGAGATCACAGTGATAAGAGATGTACTCCCCCAGTCATCTCAGATGAAGATTTCTCTCCCACTGTTTTATTGTTTGGAGTTATTGTATTACTGGACTACATGTAGAATTAATTTTTCCCTATTATATCAGCATTTAAAAAACACCGATTATGAAGTATGACATTTAAAATAATTCACCAAATGAATTTAATTAAATTAGGAATAGACCAAATGTTCTGCAAGTGGAACTAGTACTTTGAGAGCAGGCTGCAGTATGTTGCCTGCATGGTGTTAGCAGAACAGGCAGCAGTGATGCATGCGCATGTGACGCTTTGGGAACAGAACTTTTCTGAACCAGTGAGACACCAGGAATAACAATTAAGTGTGCGAGTGATCTTGTAAGAAAATATATCATTAATCTATAAAAGCAGCACCCCAGACTCCAGTCTCTTTGGTGGTTTTGTGCTTTATCTTTACGATATTTTAAAGGGCAATTGTAGTATGTGTCAAATTTTGAGAAAGTGCATAAAGGATTTATTTTGGCTTTTGAGATGTTAGACAAATAAGAAGGGCTGGGAAAGGCTTACTTAATTTTTTGCGATGATCCAAGACAAACTAAGCACTCATAAGGACAACTTCCCTATGTCAGTACAGTTTCTTTTATCAGTTTTAGAAGAAACTCATGTTTTTCTACTGTTGCATGACATAATGCAAAAGAAGTTGCATGCAAAGCAGATTCTGTGCTACATCCCTAGACTATTCCAGAGCCTAAGGGGAGATCATCTTTAGCTGCCTGGATCATATCAATAGTGGCTGAATAAAATCTCCACAGAAATATACATTTACTCTTTAGTGCTCTGAAAACCTAGATAAAATCTAGACTATGCTGCTTACTTTCTCATCTCTAATGAAATGCTATGGGAAAGTCTAGGTTAGGATAAAGCAGGAATAACTTGTGACTTCATTAAAGCTGCAGTAGACCAAAGAGTTAAGAAATTATATCCTCAAATATATTTAGTTTTTCCTGAAGTATCTTTAAAATATTTTTTCTTTGGGGAAAAAGAAGTGTTAAGACTGCAGAAGCTGAAGATTTTGACACTCAAGTGCATGCAAAGTAAATTAAGTTTTGGTTCTCTGACCAATCACAATTGATACCGATACCATTATTGGGATTTTTTACTTGTAAAAGTACCACAGCATGGCTAACTGCCTCAGAAGTGTAAAGTTTCATGGACAGAGGAGCAACACTCAGGCAACACTTTTCACAGGAAGTATTGACACATTGACACATGTTGTTCCAACCCTTCTGGTCAAAGAATAAAATGCTTTATTCACAGCTGAGAGCACTTACTACCCAAAGCAGCCTCCCTGAAGGCACTGCAACTATTTCTGAGAGCTAATTGTGTGAATAACGTGATACTGTATAAATGTGATCAGTGACTGGAGTGTTGTAGGAGTGCTTGCTTACAGCAGTTCTGCTATAAGACGGTGCTACCCTTACTTGTGTATTTTTACAGGTAGACTGTGGGCTGTGTCCTTGGTCAAGAAAGCAGCCTGAAAGGGAAGTCACTGGGGGAAAAAGAGCAGAATCAAATTCTGAAACAAGTTATCACTAACTGTCGGCAACACTAGGTAAAACTAAAATAGAGAGGTGATAATGGTATGAAACAGGAAAGGAGGAGTGTGAAGAACTGCGGTCATCAGAAAAAAAGGGCAAAAAATAATTGAAGCTTAAGAAACCCTGCTTTTTGTTACTGCTTTTTTCCTCCTTAATCCTCATTTATTTCAGGTCATTCCTCAGGAAACCACAGCTGGGTCTTTTTTCTAAATGGTAAGGCAATACTGGGAGCCCTGTTGTTTTATTTGAAAAATTGATGATGGAGAAGAAAATCTGTTAACACAATCCTACTTATCCAGTATGAATATGCAGAAAGTCCCACTTGACAGGCATTATGAACCAGAGGCAGTTCATTCGTTGGGCCCAAGCATCTCTCCAGACAAGGTTAAGAAATACCTTCCCCTTTTTGCTTTTCAGCCCTCTTCCTGATTTTCAGATACTTAGCTACAGTTCCTTTTTCCTAGAACATTATTCTAGCAAAAAGTACATGTGTCAAGTCTTCTGTCCTCCTAACTCCTCTGATCAGTCACACCTATAGTCAATGTTTTAGTCATGGTCCCAATTTCTTTATTCCAGAAGCTAATGCCCTCAGAGAAAGGCAACCATTATAATCAGCAACCTGCCCAGCATTTCACCCCTCCTTAGTCACAGCACAATGGATATGTTCACAAGGAAAAATCAGGGAATAACTACTACACAAAAATGCCTATCTGTGCCAGTGTGATTTATCCCGTGTTGGTAGCATTAGCACTGAAAGTGTAGGGTAATAGGATCACGCATTACTTGGAGTTCCCAGAGGTCTTGGTCCTTGTTAGCTTTTTTTTCTACATGTGTTAGCACAATCCAAATAGCATAACTAGATTCATGCACATAAAATCACACCTTCATCTTGCTGTGTATGAGGCAAGGAATCGACTGTCTGGTCTGAAGATAGCAGCCTACCTACAATGAGGACTTCTGCACACAAGAAGAAAAGCATGAGAAAATAGAAGGTCAGTGTCTTAAGATGGGTAAAGAAAATGGGATGGAAAAATGCTAGATTACAAAAAATGAATTACTATTAAGTCATTTTCCCTACTGTATAATTTCCTCTCATTCCTTCATCTTCCTAGCCATTATGCTAAATGACAAAACAAGCAGTAAAGACCAGAACAAGAACTTCTCATGAAGAACAGCCAGAAGTAAAACTTTTTTCCTCCCCTCTCTTCTTCCCAAAAGTCTAAAGATGCTCTTGCAAAGAGTGTGTGTTTGTGAACCAGAAGCAGGCTCTTAATGGAACTTGGCTGTGATTTATTTTTGTCTTGGGATATTACGTAATTTTACTTGATGTGCCATTTTAAAAAATAAAAGTATGGGTATATGGAGAAGTAGAAGTATGAAATAGAGTGAATACAGAGATACTTGAATTTATTCTTGAATTCCTTTAAAGCTCATGTACCCATGAATGCCTGTAAAATCTCCCAGATACTAAATGGAACTTGGTGCTTTTTTCTTTTCCCCACAGGAAGCCTAATATTCCCACTTCTGCCCAAAGCAGCAAATTTCTAGGAGAAACCTCACACAATGTTTGCCTGCAAAGCCTGTCACGCCATTGTCAAATGATGAGATTCAAGGAACAGAAACTTGTTTTTTTGCACATTGTGCAAAGGGTACAGCAATGATTCAGGTGGGTTCTTTTGTAAATTATTTGCCTCTTCTACACAAATCTGCCAACTGATGTTGTTCTGCATGTTTTTAAATTTCTCTTCAATGTAATTACTAGAGGTACATCAGTGCCTAAGGCTATGTTATCATCTCTAGATTCAGACACTTTAAAATACATATCTGTTTGTGTCTTCCATTTTCTAGCTTGATATTAACACAGAAGTACGTTGTGGCGTCTCAGTGTGGCAGGTGTACATATCCTCACTTCTCAATGGCCCTGCCTGGCCTCAGTATGTTTGCAAATGTTGAAGCCTAAAAGATGTTTTCCCCACAGAAACCACACGGTAAATGTAACAAGTAATCAATCTTCTGAACAGCAATCAGGAAACCTCTTAACAAACATCCTACACAAACACAACAATTAATCTAAGCTATGACCTGAATAGCAATTAATATAATCAGCTTTAAAAGGTGTGCCTACTGTACTCATTTTTGGCTGTCATAGTTAGGATGTTATATGCAATATAAACATATTGGTTTGTTTTGAAGAATACTGCTTTCAGGAGGGAAAGATGACACGTTTTATGCAGATCGGGTTGTTTGTTCCAGTGTGCTCAGACTAAAGCAAAACACAATGTCAATGTCAAAGTAGATAAAAAGGATATATACACACAGAAACTAGGAAAAAAAAAAACCCACCACCACCAACAAAAAAAACAACCACCAAGCCAAACAAAAACCCAGACTTCTAACCACAAACTCTCAGACGAGCAATTGTGGTCTGTGGACATTAAGTGGTGGAGGAAGTGATGTGCTTGGGCACAGGTTCAGCGTAGGCAATGTAAACTTATCTCTCATTTATTCATCAGGAGGTAAGTTGTTCTGAAAGCCATAGGATGGTGCTCAGCCAGTATAAGTCATCCTGGTGTCGTTTTACTGATTTATTCCGGTTGAAGGTAGGCAACATAATTTTTTGAGAAGTGACAGTACATTTCTTTTTCTGAACTAATAATACTTAAAAAAAAAAAAAAAACAAAAAAAAACACCAAAATGAGTGAATTTTGAATGTCTCGTTTACTTCATGTTCATGTTGGGCAATGGAGGCAGGCAGGCAGGTTTCATTACCAGCAGCAGGCTGGAGGCAGCACTGCAATGTTTATATGGTGCTACTGCTGAGAGGTTTTTAAATAAGAACAGACGTCTTTTCCTTAAGGATTACAATAATGCCTGTATCCTACAGGCACACTTCTAATGATCTTTTCTTTTATACAGCTCTTTAGAAATCCTAACCACCAAAATTAATGTCTGAAATCCCTAAAAAAAATGTGGCCAAAAATAAGCTCCTTCTTTGAAATACATAGGCAATTCTTTCTGACTTTCAGTACTAGGTATAATTACGGATGGAATTTACTTCATTTATCTTATTTATTTAACTTGGTTGCCATTTCAGAATGGAGGAAAAAAAAAAGGAATTTTCTGTCTGTTCCCTAGTGGTGGTTCAAACTAGTTGAGGTTGGACAGACATTCCCCAGGGAACGTCAGGAAGCTCTCATCGTTTTTCTTTCGTATTCCACTGAAATTGGTTTCTTGTGAGTCATTATATCCATTACTTAAATTTAACTATGCATTACACACATTACACCAGGTATATGACAATGCAGGCCCGGCCAAAGGATGAAGAAACCTGACAGGTAAGCATTGAACAATTACACATCAAGAGAAAAATCAGTAATTGATAATAACCTCCCTTACTCACAGAGTATGAGGAGTAATGGAAAAAAGAAGGGGAAAAAATTAGAGAATGAATGGAGCTGGGGGAGGCAGCAGAGGAATCCAAGAACAGGAATGTGCTGGTATGGTTCAAGAAATACCCTAGCACAAGTAATAAAACATGCATTTTATTGAAGATTTTTCCTTTGATAATTATTTTCTGCTCTTCCCTATGGTGTCTACATAGACATCTCTTGTTTTCACTTCTCCCAGCCTTCAAAACACTTCTTTGTTTTTCTTCTCCATACTGCATAAAAGCAAAAAATTCTGTTCCTAATTCCGCAGCCATCGCAAGAGCACCTGTTGCCATTTCCACTGTGGCCTAAATTTTCCTTCCTGTTACCAAAGAAAGAATCAGCAACTCCCAAATTCAATTTTAGTTTTGAATGCAATTTCTAGAAAGCAAGCCTCCTCGTCGCCCTTCTCCTCATGTTCTCACAACACCTAGTCATTTCCTTCGTATTTCTTTATCGACCTCTTATCTGCCGGTACCAGCAAGAGCTCTTTTTGCCTGCAGTCTCCCAGGGGCAGGGTTCGCATCCGGGTCCTGCTGCCACTTTGAGCCCCTGCATCCGCGCTGTCCTCAGACAGCCCCCGGGCTCCTCTCCTCCTTGCTCAGAGGCAGAAGGCAGCAGATGGGCTCTCAGATGGTGATGGGGACAGTGAGGCACAGGATGTGCAGAAACATCCCTTGTAGACAGTGAACAGGAACAGGCTGTGAAAGGAGGGTCAGGCAGCTTCCAGTCGTGCTTTGTGGAGGACAGAAATTGCAGCTAGTGAAGGAATATGAGAATTCAAAGTCTGATCTCTGGGCTGGATGTTAAACAGAGAAGTTGAAAATTTTACTTGAAAGCACATTTCTGTATCTAGCATTTGAATTGTCAAAAATGTTGACAAAAACCTTTCAAAACTTTATTTTTCAAAATCATTCTGAAAATACACAGAAGGTACTAAACAACTTTTCTAAGATTTTTGTAGTAGTGGAAAAATCAACCTGACTTTTTATTTCAATAGATAACTTCTATTTAAAAAAAAATCTACAAAATATCACTGACCAGTTCAGCTGCAATGGTTTAAGTGAAGAGATTAAATATCTTCAAGTTATCCCTGCTGAAATGTAAAATGCAAGCACAGGCAAGCTAGCCAAGCCATATGAAAGCCTGCCATCTGGGCTGGGACAGGAGAGGAGGAAGGTCAGGAACCCTGGAAAGAAAAAGGATCAATATAAAAGTCTTGAGAGGAATGAATTCAAGTCCTGTGGAGAAATAGAAAACTACCTTAGGTGAACTGTCAGAAGCAGCTGCCTATTCTAAAAATAATAGTGCTTGCTCTTTTGCTCAAGTTTCTTTTTCTTTTTCTCTTCTTTTTTTTTCTCCTTTTTTCTTCTAATTTCCTTTTTCTCTCAGCTTTCCCTTGATTGATAAAAGAAAAAAATGGTGTATTTTTTTACACCTCTTCTTGCTATTTCAAAACTGCTGAAATCTTGCAATAGCAAAGGCTAGAAAAATAAAAGATTAAAAACATTGAAGTATATGCAGCAGTCAGGAAACTGACCCAAAACTTCAGGTAACGAGTTCATGCAGATGTCAACTTAAAGTTCAAATGGATCAGCATATCAAGTGAATTTTCTGCAGGGGATTTGGAAAGAAAGGTAAGAAAGAAGGCAATATAACTGGAAGAAAGCTTTCAAGCTTCCTTTGGGCATTTAGTCTACTCTGCGGCTCAGCTTTGCTGGAAGAGATATTCAAATAGCTTAGATTTTCTCTTTTTGCAGCTTTCCTAATTAGAAATGGTTTATTAATTAAGGAAAATTAGTGGAAAATCACACTAACTAGACTAATAGTCTTCCCTCTGAAGAATGGATTGCTTTCTCTAGACTTGTTATCAAATGAGAGCTCCCATACAGATGATGGGCGAGGTGCAAGGCACAGAAGGAAGGAGAGGAAGCACAAAGTTCACCCCCTTCCCATCCACTCCTTCCTGCTCTCCCAGCACTTTCTGAAGCTGAAATTGTGTCCCAATGTCTAGGTAATAGTGTGGTTGGGGCCTGGATCACTAGGACCATTAGTGGTTTCTGGAAAATACTAATGTTGTTAGAAAAAATGTCAACACACCTGTACTAATTCTGCTAAAGCCACTGATGCTAGTCTGGATTCAACTCATGCAAATTGGAGCAGAGTGTGGACCTGAACAGCTAGAGAACAGTAATTTTGGTACAAAAAGGAAGCGTCGCGTAAAACTGAGATCTATAAAGTCTCTTCATTGAAATCTTTAGCTCTAAGGAATTTTTCGTTGTATGTTGAATCTAGTTACAACTACAATAGAAAATGAAATATGATGTGTGCTAAAGACCTTAGCTATCAATTAGTAATATGCAAGAATGAAAGATGAATATCTAATGTATAACTGATATGGTCTCCAGTGAGAAAGCCTGGGTATTTTAAGTGTGTGCCTGTGTTTCTGGGGAAGATGTGGAAGGCTGCTTGATGCCCACAGCAGTTGCCACTGAACAGTTGGCAGCTTCTTCGTCTCTCTCTCAGGAGAGTGCCCGTTTTACACCAGGGTTTGGTTTTATCTCTAAATCTAGCGCAGAACCTGCCATGAAGAATGACACTGATGGTCAGGGAAGAGACACTCAGCAAAGGCACTGATGTCAAATGCAATGAGAAGGAAATGTTGCCTGTGCAGTTTCACTGACTGCTCAGAAATACGTTAACGCTCCTGTGGTGTGTGTGCTGGTGGATTCATGGGGGCTTCGGGGCAGCTGCCCCTGTGCTTGTACTACTGCCTCTTCCCATTCTGCTGGTGGGCAGGAGGAGCGGTGCCCCTGCTCATCCCCAGCATGCACGCAAGGGCTGGCAGAGGCACAGCCCCTGCCTCTCTCTGAGCCCCCTGCCCTGGCCCTATTCCACGTGAAGAGGGCACCACATCCCCACTGCCCAGCAATGTGTGCCAGCAGCATGGGGACAAGGGGGCTTCTGCATCAGATGATGTTCCCCCTCTGAAAGGACGCCCTCCTAGGCCTTCCACAAACTTTGCAAGGTCAACCCCTACCCTTCACTTATGCTGAAATGTTTCTGTTGGAAAATCCAAATGGTTAGAAAGAAATCGATTGCAATAAAGGCAAGTTTTGAACTTCAGCATTTTGCCCTGTTATTTTGTGCTCAACATTGCTTTTCTTCTTTGCACAGGCATTAACAATTCATCTTTTGATTGAAATAGCAAACAAAAGGTCTAGGTATTTATCTGAAAAGTACTGAGAACTGAGTTCTAATGCAATTACCTCAAAAAGAAATGTATCAGTGGAAACCATATTAGATTAGAATGAAAGACGCTCACTAATCACACCTAAAGACAGAAAAGATTTTTTTTTTAAAATAAATATGGCTGAACCTACCCTATTAGTTTTATGTTCAAGATATTTTCCCCACAATTCAGAGAAATGTATTTCCTAAAGCTAGGAAAATGTACATTCCCTTGCAAATCACCTCTCTTCAGCTGATCTAGTTACGGTTATATCTAAGGGTGGCTTAATGTTCTCAACGTGGGAATGCGAGTGCGTATCACAGACCTGTCAATATTCCAAAACGTCAGTACGTAGGTATCTTTTAAAATGAGTAGTTCACATAATGTTTAGACACCTAAAATGAAGATCCGTGAAGGTTTTCTATTGGAGAATTTATTTTTGATAAACACTTGATTACAAAAAGCCAAAAGCCAGAGAGATTGCATTCCTTATATGTGTAACAGCAGCTAACACATGCAGTACAAATATATCTATTATTTACAACCCACCTAAAGCTCTATCAGCACCAGCAGCAAAAGAGACAATCTTATCAGCAGAACTTCTTTGACACCAAGCTGCTTTTCTCACAGATAAATACTCACTGGTTCTGCCAGGCTCTACAATGAAAACTTGAAAAACGTGCAGGGCTGCGTCCCAGCTCTCTGCAAACAATCAAACAAGTAGCCTGCGCTAATCATCGGAGCTGCTGGCACAGTCTTAACCTTTTCAGTAGCAGCTGTGAGAATATTTTTTCAGATCTGAAGAGAAGCACAGTTTTATTTTTCCTCAAAAAGTTCCAGAAACAGTAACATGACCTTTTGTGGAATAGTATGGAAAATTGGAGAGATAATGGATCCTTTGAAACAATGAATCAATGGCTGAAACTGAAACAGAATTTAAGTGAAAAACTCTCTTACATAATCTGTCACTCTGAAAAAAAAAACGCACTTGTTGCATTAGAGAATAAATTAGTTATCATTCTGTGGTGAGAATGTGACAGTAGCGCGTCCTGGAGTTTGTACTGGGGACACACTGCTCAGGGTATTTTGATCCCCACAATTTACCTAAGAGTCTAATTCTTTGCATACAGAGCAGTGCAGAAAGCAAGGAAGCAAAAGAAGAAATCACCTAACCACCACTGTTCCCCTGGTCTCCTGAAGGAAATAGAAGTAAATTGAATATATTTTAAACGTGAAGTAAGCCAGCACACGCAAAGAGCAGTTTGTTAATTGTATTCCACTAGCACTGTAATAGTGCATAAGTGCTGTTCTTGCCTGTATGACTCGACGATGGCCATGTGCTTTTCTGCATGTTTTGTTCTGTCTGCACCTGTGCAGCAGTGAACAGGAACGAACCTCGGGGCCTGTTACAATGACTGGAGGTGCAAATAAGAGCAAAGGAGCTTTAAAGGGTGAGGAGGAGAGGGCTGGTGCTGAGCATGTGCAGGCCAGGCTGTGGTGCTGTGGGCTTGCTGGAGTCACCGCAGCGCTGCTTCTCTGGTTTTTGGCCAAGTGAGAGAATCTGATGGTCATTAAGAAAACCTGTGCTTGTTCCTCTCTGACCTTGTAGCTCAGTTTGAGACGTTTTGGAAAATATATATATGAGAGATGAGGATTTTAGAGCATGGTTTATGTAATTTAGTGGGAGTTAGCAGAAACGCCAAAGGTAACCAGAGTGGCATTGATGCAGCATGCTTTGGACTGCAGGTATTAGTTGTATGATTGCATCAAAACCTTAAGAGTTAGGTTCGTAAAACTTGTACCTATTACAGGTACAGAGAATAAACAACTGTAAAAACATTATTTGACTGATGGGACAGTCTGAGCCTTGACAACAGGGATGTAGCAAGCATGCCTCTCAGGTAAGCATTGACTTCAAAATCATTGCTCTGCCTCCCTCCTGGGCAGCCTGAGCTCAGAAAAAGAAAGCACCAGGGCCTGCTCTTTACCCAGCAAAGCACCTCCAACCTCACCATTAGGTTTGAATTGCTGTTACGTTTGGGGCATAAAGGGGCTTCTCCTATCACTCTTTTGGTACTGAGATTATTTGGGAAAGAAGTTCTGTTAAGATGCAGGTGCATCATGTATCAAAGGACTCAGCTACAGCCCTTTGTCCTACACCCCGTGTGACTTATTCTCCTAATCTACAGATGAATGCAATTGAGAGTGTTCTACTTTCGGTTCTGTCCTTCACAACAAGAGAATCCAATTCCCCCTGGGAATTTTGCCTTTCATTTCAGCCCAGATCTGTGTTTTTTCCTCAAATGGATGCAATTTCCATACGGATAATCACTGTTACTATTATTCATGATTTCTGTTTTTCTGCTTGGAAGTCTCAGTTAAGGCTGAAGCCTTATTATGGCAGAAATCACATGGGTCCATTTAGCACTGCAGAGACAGCCATATAGCAGTGATGAGAAATTCGCCAGATGCAGTCATAACTGGGAGACAGGGAAATACGCTGTGGTTTTTTGAAAGCAGTTTGCAATCTAAGAAGAACTAAGAAAAAAAATAAATAAATTTCTAGCCACCCAGTGATGCTGGATTTCAGTAGTGAGACTGAAACCAAGCGACTCAGGAAATTTTAAAGTGATGAAAAGCAAGGTATTACCTGAATCTATTGTCTTGTGAATTGTTACCTTCTCACTGTAAGATTATATTCTACCTTGCGAGGTTTCTGTTAATTGTGTCACAGCCATTCAATCGCTCATAATGAATAAAGCATAGTAATTTGAAAATTCATGTTCATTCGAAAATGCATAAAGCCAAAAAGTATGTTTCTGTTTTTGAAATGCATATTTAATTTGTTCTCTCAATCCCTCTAAGCAATTTCAGTGTGATACTACTGGAATGTCTGGTAGGTGTGTAACAATGTTGACATGGAAAGCTCATGAAGAAGAACCAACACATAAATATGGGGAAAAATATAAGATTTTCTTCAAGATAGTCTTTAGGGATATATTTTTATATATCATTAAAACATTTCTGCAGGTAGAAACTACTTTGGAAAAGGGCTAGTAAGATTTCAGCTCTTTTTACACCATGCCTATTAAATACATCTATATATACATGTATTAAATACAATGTAGAGGATATGATGATTTTAATTAAGGTGCTGAGCATAGTTAATTAAGTAAAGAATTAATATTATTTGAATACCTCAAGATCAAAAGATACATCTGTTAAAAATTCCTAGAGAGTACACTAATATAAAGTTTTCTTTACAGTCTTATTGCTGTCACCTTCCAGCAAAGCCAGAGTCCTTTGGGAACCAGAAATACTTCATGCTTTTAAAATCCTTTTGAATTCACTATGAAAAGAAATCATAGCACAGCAGCATGCTTAGAAACATCCCAAACTACTGCTCTTTTTAAAACACTGACAAAATTTGTAATTCATGGTAATAAAACATTCAGTGCACGTTTTTTTGGGTCCCTACGGTGACATTATTAAACAAATAAGTAAAACACCTCACAGTTTTATCTGTGCTTGATTACTTGAGTGAGTTTTAGCCAATTACTGCTGAATATAAAAAACAAAATTACTGCCTGTATAAAATGGAAAGATTAGAGGATTTTTTTTTCTGTTTTCTCCCCCATTCCCCATCTATCCATAGGACAGTACGTTGGATATAGTTCATTTCACTGCTGCCAGAGCAGGTCTGATGGCCAGTTACTCAGATTGCTTCTCTTTCAGGGGTTGTCAGAAATGACACAGGAGAAATGAAAGCAGAAAAAATGCATTACAGTTTGAATCATGGAAATTGCCAGGAGGATTAGGCAGGCACCATAGCTGAAACCATTTTTGCCTTTTTACAAATATAATTATGTTTCGACTTGATACTGTCACTTCAAAACAAACAAAAGAAGCTAACATTTCATTGAAGAAAACAGTAATTTCTTAAAAGAGTAGTTTTAAAGTTTATTTAGATGTTGCTTGTTCAGAAATGGAAGGATTCATAGTGGAGAGATAATGTGCTGAATGGAGCATTGTTCATTAGCAGTAAATAGTGGTAAATACAATACCGCTCTCCCAGCTCTGCCATTTATATAGTCGAGTTGGCTGGTCTGCCAGCTCTTCTGTCCAAAAATGCATTAGCAATTCATCAAAAGAGCAAATGCCATTAGAAATGGGAAGCCCAGGGAATTATTTTGCATTTGATTTCCAGTTCTGATAGCACTATTATTGATTTAAATATTCTCCAGCATTACATGCGCTAGACACAAAAGATCATTGTATTTTTGAACTGCCAATCACAGTAATCCTGAGTTGCCCAAATACTGATGGCTTTAATAAAATTGAATATATAAATCCTTTAGGTCAGATTTCTAGCCTGTTAACTAATAACCAGAAGCTTCATCAACGGAATCTTCTGGACCAAAGTGTAATTTCTGAAGACTGTAAGAATGCAATCCTAAAACAGCTCTATCAGGGGTACGATATACCAAAAAAGCCATGAATTCTTTACTACAAAAATCCATTTTAGTTAAAAGTAGTGACGGTGAGGAAGAAAAGATTTCCGCATGTTGCCTGTTTCAAGTAACTAACAGCACATTAAGGTCAGCATCGAAAGGCCATGCACAACCCGAGATCAAACTCGTCGTGCGACCAAGACAAGGCCTCCCCAGGAGCACAAGCTGCTACTGCCTCCATTAAAAAGCTCCATTCTATTAGGAAAAACAGGACAAGACCAACCAGGTAGAAAAGAAACGTGATCATTTTGTCTTCCAGTGTAAAGTCTTTTTACTGTGGTCCTTAAACATGCAAGTTTGTAGTTTATTTAAAGTGCCAAACCAGCTGGCTGCAGCGTTGGGTGTACAACTGGAAGTTATCAGGGTGCTGGGGCTCCCGTGCCATAAGGACGTCTCCAGAAGACATCCTTGTGGTGCAGAGACCACCTGACATTAACCGTGGTAGATGGTGCCCACGGTGCACAGCCATAGTGTCTTTGGGGAGAGGTGGCTGTGGGGTCAGCAGTTTGGATGCAGAGGAGTTGCTGCCGATGTGAAAGGTCCTAACGAAGGATTAAGTTGCAAGTGCACAAAATGGGCATCCCAGGCTGCTTCAGGAACCGTGCAGTGCTGCAGAAAACAAGGACTCATTGCTAGCCTTTGGTCCTCCCGAGGAACAAACAAGTAAGTCATCGCCTGAATGGGAAAGAGACTTGGCAGGAGACGGGGTTACAAAACAATTTTGACAGTGGTTAGCAAGATGTCCAGAAGAAAGATGTGGAGTTGTTGCTGCAGCTAGTGAAACACTATATTCTGCCACGGGTGGGACAAACAAGGCTACGGCTTGTGGCAATGTAAGGCTGTATGGATTTAAATCAACACAGCTGCTGAAGGAACCCAGGAAAAGGAAAATAAAAGATCTCACATCTTCATGTGGGTATAGCTGAAAGGGCCAGCTGGATGTTCCCACAAGGCTGAGATAAAATGAGTGCGGATCAGAGCTTGATATAACAAAGCACAAGTTTAATATTTCATGGTTAATCTGTCCAAAACTAATATTTGATACTGAGTAGAACTGATGCTGAAGGAATTTGATCCCTCTTCTTGTAAATACCTAAACAACAAGCAAACAAAAAGCCAGAGAAGGAGCTATGTTCAGATAAATGCACCCATCCAAAACCAACAGACATGAAATGCTGCTAGAGCCAGACACAGTGACACTTTCAGCTCATGAAGGACTTTGACATCTATTCTCCAGGGACTCTGCTGGAGGGATTTAAGTCATGGCCCCTCCCTGGAGGTTTGTGACCCACAGCAGAGCTGGCAGGCTAGACCAACTGCTCGCTTGACTGCAAACTTCATCAGCCCAGGTTAGCTGCGGTTTAAGCTAAACCTGGAGACTGGGCTGGCTGGAGAAGTCTCTTCAGCAGAGGCTGAAGGGAAATGGGCAATAAGCAGTGAGGAGGGGGAGGAAGAGTCGGCGGTAAAAGAAGTGGTATCTCCAATCACGTGGTGAAGGTGTCAAGGTTTTAAAAGACACCTGAAAAACCGGGTTCTGGGGAGCTATAAATCCTCCAGAGATGACAGCCAGCAGAGAGGACAATAGCAATAAATGAGGAACAGACGACCGCCTCTCCTCCCATTACTTCATCAGATCCACTTTCACTTTATTGAAATGTTTGTGCCGCTTCAGCCTTTCCTGGAAGTAACAGAGCCTATCTCACCTTAATAAGCAATGAAAAAGGACGGTGGTCCCAGGAGAAAAGAAGATAGGACACGTACAGAAATGCAAACTACCGGGTGTTTTCCAGTATGTGCTGGTATAGCTCAGCTTTGTCAGATTTAGTCACAGGCGGGTTACAATTCTTTTCTGTTTTCTTTTATTCTCAGTTTGCAAATTACAGTGGAAAAACTTAATCAGAACTAACTTGTTTCTGGCACACTAGCAATTACATACATAACTGCCTACATGCTATATAGAAATTCAGTGACTCTATACCTAGAAAAACAAATGTATGCAGGCTGGAGAAAGAGTGGGCTGAGGACAGGTATGAATAGTATGGCTTAGTTAGCTTGTCTGAATATTAAGCTTCAGAGTATTATTCTAAGATACCTAATTTATTTATGGTTTTGGATTCTTATTTTGTAAAGTATGCTTTTTTTTGTTTTTACAAATTTTAAGTATCTTCTAACTGAGAAAACATCAGAAATCCTACTTCAGATACCCAAGGATGACAATGGATTTGCTATGCTTGATTTACTTCTTGAAGTTTTTTCCCACCTACATCTTTCTCAGGTGCCACCACTTGGCTTCTAGATTCAAGTTTTAAGGAGGCATTGTACTTCTAAAAAGAGGTATTCTTCAAATCATATGTAATCTCAACACCAGACTGTTACTTCTAAAAAATGTCTGAAAATGCCGTGCACAAATGTATTTCTCCCAACATAAAAGCACAATACTCATTTAATGCTCAATTTCTAAATAACCTGGTGGAAATTGTGAGTAGCATAACGTGCATTTCTTTTTTTTCAACGCTTTTTTTTTTGTTTGTTTTTTCAGGTCCCCTTGTGTTCTGATTATAGTAGTGCAAGCTTTTCCTTACTACAACTCAGCTTTTGGACACGAGGTGGTAATTGGGTGTGGATGATTGTTCTATTTGACACTCACCACAACTTCACCCAATTAAGGTCAGTGATGGTGATCAGCTGTCAACTAAGCGCTTAAGTGAGCATGTCAAGCTCAGTCTTGGGTTTGCTGAAGAGTGGAATGGTGTGTGGTTATTTCTCAGCAAGGTAAGTTACAAATGACTTGAGTAGAAATAGAAGTTTTGTTATTATTTTTTGGTGCTTCTAGATTTTTCTAGAATTTTACCGATATTACTTCATGCATAGCTGGTATGTTTATTTCTGACCTTGCAGCTACTCGTGAAAATTGGTGTATGTTGGTTTCTGCTGCATGTATTGGAGTATAGGTTCCTTCTGGGAGTGCTCTCGGCAGGTGGTTACGTGGGAGGCCAGAGGAGAAAGTTTGTAGGAGAGATGCTGCTTGTCTCCTGCTGCGTTGCTGCTGGAGCTGGTATCAAAGCTGTGGGTTGGTTCTGAATGCCCCTGGTGCAAGTGCTTTGTCTCAGTTACCCAACAGTGTTGGTTGTAAAGATCTCAGTGCTGAAGGCTCATCAGGTTGCATGCTGTGCCCCCTTAGCTCGCCTGGGAAGGCTGCAATGTATTGTGAGACACACAAAGAGCAAGCCTAGCTCATGGGGCAACGTCACTGAAGTATTTACAATCTGCTTCCCCCCTTCCCCCCCCCCCCCCCCCCCCCCCCCCTAATTTAAAAGGTGCTATGCACCATGGAGGAAAAAGAATGTCTAACAACATATGTTTCAAATCTTTTGTTAGTAATTTAATACAAAATCCTTGATTACTTAATCACAAGTTAGCCCACTCCATAAAGGAATGGCAAAAGACTGCAATAGACATCAGATGCCCTAGAAGCACATGGCTGCCATACTAACTGTTTTCCAAGATGTTACGAGCCCACTTTTTTTCTAGTAATCAATGTAAAATATCAATTGTTTCACTTTCCTGAGAATAACTTTTTCCTAGATAAATTGCAGATGTCCACACTGTATATTATTTAAAACTGAGTACCTTTCTAACAGTTTTCAGTGACTTCTGGGTATCTTTGCATAAACTTTGAGGTGTTTCAGTGGCTACTAAACTATTTTAAAATTATTTTCTATGCTAAACCCAGATCCCATCAATTCAATAAAAGTACTACAGAAACAGCACAATGTATATTGAGCAGAAACTTGTGGAGAGGGAGGAGACAGAAAATTTAAGATGCAAAATAATAGGATATAAAGTAACACTGGAAATATTGAGATACCGCTCCATTAATCGTTGCTGTACCCTCTCTTAAAATATACTTTTGCTTACTTCACCTGAAATAAGACACAGCAGAAATAGAAAAGACTTAAAATCAGGTGATGGAAATGACTGGATACCCGGACTGACTTCTACAGGAGGAATTAATGAGTTTGGAAGAAATACAACAGCATAGTATGACTTGCACAAAAGCAGTAAATGAAGTGCTCTATTTTTTCTTTTACATAATGAAGTAATACAAATCACTAAAACAAAAGGGTAATATATTTCAAGTCTATTACCTATGGAACTTACTCCTGTGATATTTAACTGAAAGCCTGAGCATTGCAAAAGAGGTGACAAATTTGTAAAATGTTTGGATATGTAATGGAAGAGAGCTCCATTTAGGTCAAAGCAAATTCTAGATTTATGTTGGTTGTTGCAAAAAGCAGAATTTAGTACTGAAAAAGTGTAAAATAGCTCTTTAAAACTTGAAAAGAAAAAAAAAAGTAACAACTGTTTCAAAAGCCATTTTCAACTCTCAAAAGGTCAAATTCAGCCCCAGAACAGCAGGTACAAAGTACACATGAGCTGAATTTGGTTCTAGAAGTATATGACTTTATCTTTCATCTCCAAGGTTTTTTACTTCACTTTTTTTTAAAGCTTGGACTGAGTTGTTATTCTCAACACAGTCCCATATGCTTTAATGTGACTATCGTATTTTATTTGTGCATTTTAGTCAAATGCATTAGTCATGTATCAGGGATGACCTTGCAAGGCATAACTTTCAGAGCAGGAGAATATTACAATATTATGAAAGGAAATCTAATTAAAATGATAGCAAGTTAATAAAGACAGAGCATTAAGTAAAAACCAAGAAAAACATACGCTCAGAGAGGGCACTAGCTCAAAATGGCACTGTGCGATGAATGCTGTCATTCTGACGCAAATGTTTTGAATTACTTTTTCTGCAAGTATGTTCATTGCTAAAGGTATTTGCAACTAAACATAGTTAGCGTGTTCCACTTAGATTGCTCTGTAGTTAACAATTTTATAGTGACTTGTTTCATTTAAATATTTAAAAATAAGGGCATGTTAGGAAATACTTAATCAATAGCAATTGAAAAACACAAACCAACCCAAGTAAGAAAGGAAAACTAATTTTTCATTATTTTCTAACTAAGAAAGCATAGCATCCAGTATTCTGGAATATTTATAGTTCTTTTATAGTACTGATGTTATAGGACTGCAAGAGGCATATAAAACACCAAAATGCAGAAAAGGTATGACTTACTGTGTAAGTTCACAAGAAAATCTAGGAGCTAGCCTGTTCTCTTGGGTGTGGGATGGAAAACAACTGTCATGTGACAATGACATGATCAGAGGTGCAGAGCAGCTGTGGTTAGCGATAATGCTGAACAGAGCTGGGTGGTGGTGGTGTCCTGAAGAACGCTGGGTTAGCTTGGCTCTTCCACAAGCCCATCATGAGGGGAAATGGCATTGCTGTTTTGCCCTGGGAGCACGCCAGGCTTGCCATATCCCCTCTATGAGCTGATAAAACCAGGCTAGCTCTGCTGAATGCTGCAAAGATGTGCACTGCCATGTCTGAGCACAGGGAGCACCGTGGGTGCTGTGACTCCCTGCTCCTTTCCTAGCCTCAGTGCTGAGTACTTATGATACAGCCGCAGTTATATATGGGCAGTACTTAATGGTATTGGAAGCCAAAAGAGAAGAGCAGAGAGATTTTTTTTTTTATATCCCCTTCCAGTGCGAAGAAACAAAATGTGCCAAATTGTGGCTCCTAGCTTGCACTGCAAACTCAGGGGCTGCCATCATTATGACCCTATGTACAATATTGCCTGAGGATGTGACCATGCCAATTTGTGCTTCCTCAGGAAAAACAGTGATTATTTCAACCTGACTGGAAGACAAGCTTCTGATAAAAGAGAAACAAAATGTAAAAAAAAAAAAAAAGAAAAAACAGCAAACAAACCAACAAACCCCCTGTAACACAGCCACCACCGCCATGCATGAACCTGATGAAATGCTGCCCTCACTGAGGAGAGCTGAGCTTTACATGCAGAAGTTGTCATGCCTCAAATAAACAATTTGAGCTATTTAAGCAAGACATGGTTAAACTGAGAATTGTGTTATCCCCTTTTTAGCCTAAATTATGGGTAGACCTTGGCATACAAAGCCTGACTTTGGAAATGTGCCGACTGAACGTCACTGCCTCTTTGCAGTGATGATGTGATTTTGATTAGCGCGCGGTGGTGCGAGGGGAATGCTGATTGCAAAGAGTAATCCCATCACCTGACAACAGTGCTCTGATGAAATCTGTTACCCAGATTAAAGAGGGAAGGGCAATAACTCATCAGAAAATGCAGAACTGTCTGCTTAATTACTTGAAAAATGTCTCAGCCACTACCTTTTATGACACCTGGTGGGTATAAACATGTCCACAGTTTTAATTAATTTTACTGCTTCTTTCATTGCACCTGTATAGCCTGGAGAAATGGAATTCTAATGAAATTACAATCAAGCATTTCTACAGGAGTTTGAAACACTTTGGCAATAACCAGAAAATGAGGCATTTCCATGGGTTTAATTAGGGAAAGAGCGTACGTGGAAAAATACTTCCCTGTAATTATTCCAAATAAAGCCACAGTGCAAACTTCCTTCTCTTAATTCATAAAACAACGCTTTTCACGGTGTCCATTTTAATTTGGAAAGATAACACAGTAGGCTTTTCTCTGGGGCAAAGCGGTGTTATGGTGAAAATCCCACTCTTGGCATTTTCAAAGCAGCAACAGCATAAGCTTACACCTTTGACCTCGCAGTCCTGCAGTGCTCATTTAAAATTGATGAGTGAGACCCTTGAATTTATTCTGCTGAAAAACACGCTTTTTATAATGATGTTTAGGATGCTGAGCAATTAGTGGCATGTTTATAAAATGCTAGCTCTGCAGAAAAACAAAGGGAGCGCAGTTCTTTCTCACCTCCTTTTTTGGGAGGGCAGAGGGAACCAGGCTTGCTTGCATTCCTCGGGGATGCTTGGTAGGAGTTGCTGTCGTGTCAAACGCATCCTGAGTATGTGCCTAAGCTTAAGGAAGAGGAACCTTGCGTGTTCCCTCATCTGCATTGCTCTAGAGAGGAGTCATGCTCAAGCTGGTCTAAAGCAGATAAAATGGAGATAAAATCCCAAATACAAATTTTAGATAGAAATCTGATGTTCTACTCTAATGCTTGCAAGTCATTTGGTGCAGGTAACCCTTCTGCAGCTGTGTTTTCTTTCACTTTGTTTGTATTTTAGCCTGTGGAGTTACTGTAGAAAGGAAAGCAAGTGTACTGGGGGGTTGCAAGGGTGTGTGTGTGTGTGTGTGCAATCCATATAGATGAAATAGGGAAAAATAATGGTGGCTCTGGCCTAAAATGTGTCCCACCCCATCACAGCAAGTATCTTGAAGGCAGGACTGTAGGCAGACAGAGAAAAAGTGACTGCTGATCTCGTGAGCCCTGAAAGGGGTGACTGGAAACGGTGGCAGGAGGACTGTCCCTTCCCTCTCGGTTTCAGTGCAGGGACACGGTCTGTGTGTGGCCATCGGAGGCCCCCTGAGTGAAGGACACGGTAAATGCAAGTACAGCGAGTGTGTGCGCATCTCCTGTTCTTTCTCCCCACATTACTTTACCTCTAACTGCTCTACAGTACTGCAAATTAATACCATGCAAATCCCTGGCTCAGGTAATGCTGATTAGAATATTTTCCATGGGTCCAAGCTGTAACAATAGAAACTTTCAGAGCTGGCGGGGAATGGTTTGAAGATAGTTACGAAATTTTACTTTACTCTCATTAAATCCCTCATTCTGTGGACAAATACTGCGCAGTAAATGTAGCTCCAGTCCCTCATAAACTCACTGACTGTTAATGTTAGCAAGTTTATATAGGCATTTAGATAGGTCTTATTTTATGCAATCAAGCACATTACACTTGTTTTAATTTTTTGCTTCAAAGACTTAACATCTGGAAGTTACAAAATTAACTCACTAAAAATGCTATCACAAGTATATAAAATAATTTTAAAGATAATTTTTTAACCTGGCCATTCACAAAAATCCAATGTGACAGTTATCAGATGCAATAAAATACTACAGCAAGAATTTGAAAGGTTTTTGTCATAATACTTACGAGCGTTTTGGATTTCATGTTTCTCTCTATTCATATTCCCTGTGCTTACCAATTAGCATCACTGGAAAGCTCTCAAACATTTCTATGCATATAAAATTACTTATTGCAAGCACATTCAATGGCCTGGTCCTGTGATGGGAAGTAAGGAGCTTGCACCAGTGCAGACCGAGACTGCCAAGCAGCTCCAAGATGGGCACCGCTGAAGTGCTGCTGGTGGTAGCTGACTGCACCAGTTTGAACCGAAGCATCAGGGGCTGTGTAATGCACCGCACCATCCCCCATTACTTTTGCCACAATCTGTTTATCTGCTGCTGCGAAGTCAGCAGCCCTTGTGCCAGGTGCTCATCCTGGCTTGTTTATGAATACATGTAAAAATCCCTGCTCTTCTGAAATCCCCATCTGACCTCAGCTGAGTTTTCTACTGATGTGACAGTGAAGAATCTTGCTGGGCTCTGCAGTTGTGCTTTGATACAAATACATGCATTTCCCATCACAGAGGAACAAACACCCCGCCCTGCTGCTCGGACACTCGCTCTGAGGACAGCTGGGGGCAGCCCAGTGCTGCCAGCCAGGTACCAAGGAGCCTGCTGCGCGTCTTACGTGTGGGGAAAGGACTAGTATGTTCCTTGAGAAGTAGGTACCAGAAACCCTCGCGTGTTAATTGCCTTGAACAAAGCCATGGAAAATCTGCCACAATAAGGCAAGCGAAATCACAATGTCTCCATTCAGAAATGCAGCAAAACAATGGACCTGTAAGATACGCCTATTCCTCCAGTATGTCACTTGTCTTGCTGCACGTGGATCTCTGTCACCACCACCCATCGCTATCCGTTTTTTATCAGAACAAACCACTGTTCCTTAACAAGGTGGAAGACAAAGTAGAACTTGACCCTCAGTTTAAAATGCAAGGTAGCGGGGGAGAAGAAAAAGGATTGTTGTAGGGTGGTTGATCAGCAATAAGAGAGGCTGTAATGTCAGGAACTGAAAGCTCTGCAAGTGAAGAAAGAAATTTAAAATTACAGGACACATTCTGCAGAGAGTGTCTTAAAAGCGAGCAGATCTGCTGCACCTTCTGCCTGTCAGGTGGATTAATTTGGAAAGTCACACTTAGGCTAAATATGTTTACACTGTATTTAGTTCCACACAGCAGAGATCTGAGCTAGCTATAAATCTGTTGTTCAGATGCTCCTGAGATAGTTGCAAACTCGATAGCTTGGGTACTAGCAGCAGCCTAGCTTTGGCAGCACAGTGCTCATCATGGGCTAATTGACCTTGCTGAGAGTGCACTGCCTCTACCAGATGATTTATGGTTTCTGTGCTATATCACTATCATATCTTTGTGATATGGTTTTTCCTATCCATCTTCCCAGTTAAACTCTCATTCAGGCTCTCACCATCCCGTGTCTTGATTACAGCAACAACCTTTTCTCTGGCCTTGACAAATGCTGTCTTGCCCTGTTGATGATTATCATCCAGAATACTGCTGCAGAGACCCTTGTATTTATTTATTTTTTAGCTCATTGCTTTGACCATCAGGCACTTCCATTGCACTCCAGCACCAGCTCCCCCTTCTCCATTTCATCAGACACAGGCTGTTTGCCCTCATTTTTAAAGCCCTTCACAGCCTGTTCCCACTCCGCTCCTCATCTCCCATTCAGTATCAGGAAACCAACTCCTGTTTTGTATTGCTCCTTGGTGGTAAAAGCCTTCACTTGTTAATTGTTTGATTTTTATTTATTTATTACATAGGCACCCTTGTGCTCTCTCCTTGTGCTGCCTTTCGCCCTTGGGAGGAGTCCTCCATAAATGTTAGTGAAACCAGATCATTAATCTCCATAAGGTTTATCACCTTAAAAGCACCTCTTTTGCAGTGATGTCTAGTAAAAGTGTGATGCTAAATATTAATTGTGCTGTATTACGACTGTCTATCATGCTGACTAGTGTTGACTCCTTACTTCTTGTGCGTGACAATTTCTCCATACCTGTTGTTTCCTTAAAATTAGAGCTTGCTTTTGGGGAGAAGGGACATGTAGGTGTTTGGACAGAACCTAGCATGATAAGGGCTCATAAACACAAGTGCTCTTAAAGAGTGGGGTTGTACAAATAATTATTGTAGTGGCCAAGTAGAAACTGCTTGCTCAGGAATGAACCAGTTAAACACTGGGGTTTATGGCAAACATGCATCTTTAATAGCCCACTGGCAGATTGTAACCCTCGGTCTGCCTTCCCCTGCAGACTCCTACAATGTTTTAGACTTTGTTACTACCCGTTATTCTCACACTATTTTTATGTTCAGAGAACTCTGATTCCCTTGTGACAGAAAAGGGATGAGAGGCATGGAAAGATTTTTAGACAAAGAGAATCTGAAAAGGGTGGGCTGCTTAGCTGAACAAGGAGACGTGAGGGAAATGATAAGCAACAAAGACACATAGGAAGTACATTAAGTTGTTAAAACAGCACCATCAATGCTTTTTGACTTATTGGAATGCCTGAGTTGTAACAGCAATCTTTTATATTTTTCTGGTGTGGCAAACTTGAGAGCTATTCCTTGAAACCTATCACTGTGACACCGATTTTCAAGAATTCTGTACAAAAGCAGGAACTTTCATGCTCTGAGACATAACGTGAAGCCTCTACAGATCTTAGTACCACATTTAATTGCTTTGAAGGTACCTACAGAGAACAGTGGGACAGAAAAGAATATGAATAGTGGTTTCCCATTTTCTCCTACTAATTTCCCTCCAAGAGATTCCTTAATCACTCTGTTCATTAGGAGCTTGCATACTGAGGCGTTTGGGAGCAACCAAGTGCCATGGGAAGGTCACCACCACAGCCACGGAGCTGGCATGAGTGCAGGCGTTCACTCAAGTTCATTGCACGTTCCTGAAAACCATGGGGGTTCTCATGGACATCTCAAAGGAACTGAAAGGTTGCAGTATAAACCATGGTACTTGAGTCAGAGGTTTCCAAGGTTTAGCAAGTTCCCTTATCGTGGATTTAAACCATTACACAAATACACAAAAAGTGTAATGAAAGTTATCGGAAACGACGTGTGCGTTTATCAGAAGTATTCTTCCAGCTTTGCTCTGTGCTTCAGTTCATGATAAAGTGCAGCATGATCAGCTATCGCTGTACATCTTCATTTCTGGCCCTTCTAATTTAGATTAGTTCACACATCTACAGGATTTCTGTCAGCTTTTCCAAATGCACACGAGTCTTTGCCCTGGAGAAGGGACTGATTCCATGCGCTTATGGTTCCTCATGTTTATCACAGCAAAATATCTACGAATGCTTTGGTCTCTTCCAAAGTGCAAGAAGCAACACTGATTTACATGCTATGAACTGAAAAGGAACATCAGAAGAGAGTGTTTTAAGCTTCAGATAACGCTAATCTTAGCTGGAAAGCCTGTGGTTTTGATCCTTCTTGGATACCTACTGAACAGCGAGCTATCTGTCTGCACGACCCCCCCTGCTCTCTTCTCTCTGATAAATCTGAGGTTCGAAAGCGCTCTCTTGTACTCAGGGAACATTATGTGGATTTGCAAAACTTTCTGAAAGACTTCCTGTCCATTAGCCATTGGCTGGTTTACAAAAAGGCATAAATATAGCATTTTCCTCTTGTAACAGATGTAATCTCCCTGCAGTGTTGTTCGTAATGTTCGAAGGAAAGCAATATTCGTTTTTTCTTGGAGTTGCTGAAATAGCAGCATCTCTCAGCATAAACTGAAAATGTTTGGAACTTAATTTGATTCAGCTTTCAGAATTTCACACATGTGGGATGAACACATGAGGATCAGTTTTCTGTAATTAGAGTGAGGCACATTAGGAGAGCTTTATCCTGTAAGGTCATTTCTGCAGGAAAAAAGTGTTTTCAGTGCTGCCAAGAAGCACCTAAAATATGCTGTTGCATGACCCACTAGACTGGCATTTTTTTCTTTCCATTGGCATTCTTAAAGCTTGTATGAACCACAGATTCATGTTATTAATGATGAATATATTGTAAAAATTGTTACCCACTATGTGGAACAAATTTGTCTGTTTTGGCTTCCAGTTCATGCTCATCACAAATGGAGAGGGAGAAAAGTAGTCCTAAAAAAACATTTCATCCTGTTTAAGATTTGGAACAAGTCTTGGCATAATTCAGAGCATCCTAATTGTTGCTCCAGCTCATGTTGGTTACACAGGCCCCAGCGTACTGGCTGTCCTGACCATCTGGAATGGTTTTTCTTTGGTCCACTCCACATCCTCCTGCTGCTGGCATGGTCTGCCTCCTGAACGTGCTTCTGAAACAGGGGGAGGATCAAAGAGCAGATGGCACTGAGCTGGCTTTGCCAATCCTTTGCCACTGGAGGAAATTTTCTATGCCAGTAAACATCCTCTGCTCCTTCTCTGAGCTTGCTCTTCAGCTACTTTGCACGGCCATCCAAACCAGGGGCCAGTGGATTTACCTCCAAATTGCCATAGGTGTGGGTGAGGGCACAGAGGGACCCATGACTGACAAAATAGGGTGTTTGTAATGAATGAGGCAGTTACACAGTAAAATCTTTAGGGATACAGGAGAGAGCCCCGAAAGAGGCAGAGGTCTAATATCTATTGAAAAATGAAGATTAAAAATAAATGTTGAACAGCTGCTCCACTCCCTTTGCACTAGACAAGGACATTTTTAAGGGTAAATATTGTTTAGCATAATCCATTGTTCAGAAGCCTTTGGATTATCCCCTGCTCCCATAACATGCTTCGTAATAGCTGCCCTGAGTTGTATCAAAGGACTGTCCGCAGCCTTTTTGCTAAGGAAATCATTAGGAAACCCATTTTATATTTCAAAATCTAAACAAAGTACTTCAACAAATGCAACAGCAGAGCAGGAGCAAGCTACTGGATGAGTGGTGACAAGGTGTTTCATAACTGAGGATCTGCAAACCCTCGCTGACAGCAAGATCAGCGCAGCGGGACCAGTGTTCAAGGAAAGATATTTTAAGTCTGGCAGAAACTTTACTGCTCTTCTACAACCCAAATCATCACGGCATCAGTTTAGACAATTTTTATTTCTGAAGGGCAGCATCTGTCCTACTTGGCACACTTAAAAACTTGAAGTAGGCTTTCTGCTTTGAAAAATACATAACAAATATATAAGCCAAATTGGCAGAACCCTGTATTTTGGAGTTTTTTCAAGTTAATAATAATTTAACATAGCACACCAAAAATGGAATTTATGGTTCAGCCTGATGCAGCCTAGAAAAGCATCTCTCACACACGCAGTTTGGAATAGGAATGCTGAAGATCTTTAAAAGTAGCCATACCACCAGACCCTGTAGTAAAGAACAGCAGTAGCTTCTGCAATGTTGTTGGTGACTGGTTTCAGACTAATGGTAGAGGGATGGGATTCTGAAATTGTAAGGAAATGTGACGTAACATCGTGATTGTGGGACTACAAAATTTATACTGTAGCTTTGTCTGTTCCCCAAAATAAGAAAACAAAAAGGCTGCACAGACTTTAGAAGACTTTCACCAAATTCTCTGTATTTAGTGGAAGTTCAATACCTGTCCCCCATTCATGTGAAAACCCCGTGTGCGGCTGAACCTGACATTCCCCTGTGCAGAAGTGGATCTTGTTTCATTTGCCCCTTACCTTCTCTACCTGTTTTGTGTTCAAGGTAACTTTATTCTTTTCACGAAGTGCCCGGACATAATCCAGGCATGTTTCACAGAGCTGGGCAGTGTCTGTGCAGTGTGAACAAGTGCCAGCTGCCTTTGTTTGTCCTCAAGTACAACAATTCTCGACTCTGTATGTTCTGGAAAAATCTGGCTAGCTACCCCACAGTGCCAGAAAGTGGACAGACCATAGGACGTGTATGAACGCTGGGGGCTGGAGGAAAGCCAGATCAGCTAATTCCTCATTTATGTCTATGTTTTTAAGCCTCTTCCCAACAATATTTTGACCTGGGTAGAGAGAAAGAGCCATATGGCATCTTCTGCCACTGACAACTGCTGTTAGTACCATCAGTGCATTACCTAGGTGATTCGTTGAGATTCAAGTGTGTCACTAACTTGTGGCAAACTCAATTGTAATTAAGTTGCATATTAGTCAGGGTCATAATATAAACCAGTTTGTTCTTTGTGCCATTGCATTGTATTTTTGCCATAAACCTGCTTACACGCGAAGGGACTTGACCAACTGCTTCTCATGGCCATAGCTTTTTCCAGCTTCTAAGCCCGTCCCGAAATGCATCTGTCTACTGTGACATCCTAAGAAGCCAGAGAACTACAGAAAGCAGAGGGAATGCCAGTCATACAGCCACGTTGTAAATAAAATCAAAACAAAGCACCCAATCAAACTCAAGACCTCATCTTGCTATAGTCAGTGTTATGATTCTTGCTTTTTTATTGTTTTTTACATTTATTTCAATTATACTGTAAGTTATTTAGAGCAGGGACCGTGTCTTCCTTTATTTTTGTACAGTATCTAGCCCAGCGAAGCACCAAGCTTAACCGAGGGCATTGACAATCTGAATAATCCCCCATTTATTTCAGTCATTTGCTGTCCTAGGAGGTAAATGACAGCTAAGGGAGTAGTTCTTGATTTCGTAAGCATCTTCAGATGTTGCTTATCATTAAGCATATACCAAATAATGATACCTATTTGTCTTCTAGAATTTCTAACTTCCCCAGAAAGATTGTCTGTGTATGTTTAATAACAGGATAAAAGACAACCCCCCCCATCAGAAAACAAACCAACCAACCCAACAATTTACAAACTAAAAAAACCCGCACATACAATGCACTGTGGACAGAAGAGTGGTATCTCCTCCTTTTTATGGTACAGATTTCTGAATCAAAT
Organism: Anser cygnoides; assembly: GCF_040182565.1. Lineage (NCBI taxonomy): Eukaryota > Metazoa > Chordata > Aves > Anseriformes > Anatidae > Anser > Anser cygnoides. The sequence continues at coordinate 6,199,908 of NC_089880.1, read as the reverse complement.
ATTAATGCTAAGCATGATGTAAACTAGTTCATAAAGCTTAGAAAAGATGAAAACGTCACTGAAAGTTATCTGGGGCCACTCTATTCCTTAACTTTGTCTTAACGTTTTATTTAAAAGAGGTGATACAGTTCTTAAAAGCTTAGTGCTTAAGAATACCAAATAGTAAAAATCAGATGCTGTCAGATTGTACACAATAATTGCAGCTGCTTTACAGGCGTTTGTTTGAACCATAACCTTAGAAAACCAGAATACGGATCATAATAAAATTACAAATAGTGACCAAGTAAAGAATTATGCCTTTCATAAAAATACTTATAAAATTGTGATGAAAAACTAGCACATTTTCACTATGCAGTGAATAACTACAGTTCCTTACCAAAGGAACAAAAGCATGTCAGTTCTGTAGGTATATAAGGTAAGTGTGGGACAATACGGGGCAGCAGAAAATGGAGACTTAATCTCAAATGAATGCTATTAATATCAGAAAAAAATTTAGCAACTCTGAGAATTCTCTATATCCTCTGCCTGGAAATGGAGACGACCAAAATGAGATGCAAATCAGTGCCTTTATCTAATGAATAATGCAAATGAGTGTTCGTCTTATGGCACGGCAGTCTGCAGGAATCCTCTCTGCCTCACCTCACATTTCTTGTGGATTTAAGCACCATGTGTCAGAAGAAATTAGAGAAAGGAATTGCCAAGAAATGACAAAGCCTCGGAGCCCCCATTCAGTGCAGACAGCAAGGTACATTAAGATGCATGGTACAGAGAAGGAAAGAGTTGACATCTCATTAAAATGAAAATATTGCTATTTTTCCTTCACCTAGTTAATGGAGTTGTACGACATTGTAATCTGCAATTATTTGTGTGACTTAGTTAGAAACATCTTCCAAAATGATAGCAAGGCAGGATCTCTGAAAACTTTATGGAATCTTTTCTTTTTTGCCTTTTTCTTAAAAAATCACTGCTGCTATTATTTTATCTCTCTAAGTTAACTGCATCAGCATTTTTCTAACAGCATCACAGAGCACAGTGCATCTTATCCATTAGTCACAAGCCTCCCTGTAACTTTCCCTTAGCACCTAATATTACCTTCCAAAAATATTCTGCAGCAAACAAACCTGAAGGCATGCAAGCCGTGAAAATTAACTCTTTTTTTCCAATCGTTATTTTGCCTGAATGAACTCCTGATTCACAATTCAGGACAGACTCCATCTGTTCCATTAAAACGCTGTAGCAGGCAGACCTCAGCCGCTGTCACGTCCCTCCTCTTTGTCATTGCATCAGATCCCAAAAGTGGGGACTTGTGGAACTTAACGCTTTCCTGGCAGGAACTCTCTTAAAATACAGAGCAGGTAGCCTAACAAAGCCATTTGCTCCCTGGGCAGCTTCCCAGTTATCAGACACAGGGTGGTGAAGGAGCAGCCCAGCTGCAGAAGGGAACTCCCAAGGATTTGCGATGCAGAGAGAGGCTGCCCTTGTCATTTAGACATGTATTTAGTGCAGAGCATGTGAATTTGCACGCTGTGGTTTGGCAGTAAGGGACCGGACTGAGAGCTGAGCCCCTCTGGCTGTGACCGTGGCCATCTGAGAGCAGGCAGGAGCATGCTGTACCCCTGCCTTGTGCCCTTCTGCACTGTCCCCTGCACCTAACCCTGGCATGCAGTGTCACAGTGAAAATGTGGAAAGTCATTTCAATCACTGCGTGTTCCCCAGAAAGCAATGATTGAAAAATCACTTTTTCTGGCGTCAAAAGAGAAGATCATCACAAAGTCCTGAACCTTAAACCTGAGAACTTAACACAACTGTAAAGCTCAGCTTTGGGGTGCCAGTCATACATGATACAATCTCAGGGCCGTGTTCCTGCTGTTCACCGAGCTATTTTGTGACCCAGCTGGCAACAAATCAGTGGTCTGATTCAGTAACCCACCAAACAGATAGATCTATGTATGAAGCAAAAATGAGATGAGAGATGTTTTACTATATGTCCTTTCAGGAAATGTGAAGAAGAAACCTTTTTATCACAAGCTGACAAAGACATCATTGCTATTTATAGTTGTTCTTCAGTTCATCAGTTGGAGGCACGCTGAAGGAGATGCTAAAGCGCCAGCAGCATTGCTACTAAATTAAGAGCTTGCAGTTTCTTTTTTATTGTTGAAAGCAAAGCCGTTTCTCTGTTGGACAGCCTGTTGCAAACTTCATAATAGTAGGAAAAAAGATTTTTTTTTTGGATGGATTTTCTCTCAGTTCAATCCTAGTGAATCAAGGGGGAATTGCCTGGGATGCAAGTCTATGAAGAATTTAGTGTGAACTCCATAAAAATGTGACTCAGAATCAATATAGCATTTTCACTCTTAAATTAGAGGGACATGGATAGGCTCGCTGGTCCTGTTCCTGTTAGCAGTTATCATGCCAGGAATACACAGAGTATAGGATCCCGGTAGCAAGGGCAATGAAAACTTTTTGGGGGAAGATGGGGGAACAAAAACCCCAACCTGGTGTTAAAGCAAACTAAGCAGTTGATTTGAAGCAGGGAGACAATTAAAGCACAGCATTTCTGCAAGAGTAATAAAAATGTCACTGCAAATGACTGATTGTTACAAGTCCTTGGCTTCTTCCTAACACTCCAGTAGAATATGGTGTTAAATCAATTCCAAGAGATTATTAGTGGTATATGTTACTTTCACAAACTCAGGGAATTGAGTATCATTTCATAAATCAACTGCAGGTTAAGATTAGATTTTTTTCCACGTTAGTTCTGTGACCTTTACATATCCTATTAACAAAAAGAAAAATTAAAAGAAAAGTTGGAAGCTGATTTAAACCAAGAGAAGATAAAAACATTCTGCTAAAAAAAATAATCAAATATTGCTCAATACCTGTGACATTCACTGACTGCAGAATAAGATGTTGCCACATCTACTCGCCACAGCTATTGCGGGCAAGGTCTCTTATTCTTCATTAGCTTAAGGCTCTGTAATTTACTTGTAAAGTGTTTTCCCATATTTTGTTACATCTTTACTTTCTAAATCACTTTTCTGTGTAAAGCATTAAGAAACTTAGACTAGAACACTATAGATGATTAAGAACAACAGGAACTGAACCCAACTACCTGGCATGTGCAGATCTATGAAGTGTAAGGCCTAAGTAGACATGAGTATTATCAGACAGAAATACTGTAGACTTGATTAAATTTCTCTGCTTTATGTGTTTATGGGCCAGATAATGTTTTCTAACAAAGACAATACTGTTGCATTCTTCTCTCCAAGTGCACAGGTTGCTCAGGGGCTATAATATCTCCTGGGATGCTCTCTGTGTGTTCCCCATATTCCTCCGAGCATCCCATCTGCCAGAGGCCAGCGTTACCTCGCAGACAGCAATTACCAGCTCCAGTTCTGGTGCTGGAGAACGGTACTGCCCTGTTCTCCAGCAGCAGTCCTTTGCTGTACAATGTACTTGCACCTTTCCCAGCAAAATGCTGTGGATCTGATCACCGGTTCAGAGGGACATTTTGTGAATTCCAAAGATGCTTCCAACTTATGACTTATACTCTGTAAACATATAAATATATTCTGCATTTCCTGCAAGGTTTTATAACGCTCATAATCACAAGCAAGCCACTTACTAATCCAGAGTAAAGCCAGTGACAGCAAAGTATTGCTTAGCATTGCCCTTGTACTCCTGAAGTTCTACTTTCTAATGACTTGGACCTTGGGGAGGCTGAGAGCAGAAAAAAACAACTACGACTGGTTATGTGACACCTCGTGTAACGTGGTGCCATTTTTTTTAAATTGCTATATGTCTCTAATTCTTTTTTTTTTGTACGTGTGTGAAAAAACATTAGTTTTCCTTATTCAGCTCCTGTAATTTTTCTTTTGGGGGTATTGGAAGGAACTGGTCTGACAGGAGGAAGATACTGACAATGGCATTAGCATAGGCACAATCACCTTGAGGATGGGAACTGACGAGAAAAAAAAACTGAGGCAAAGGTTAAATTCAGTGGGGCCCTGCTGTTGCTGATTTTTGTTTCTGATCTTATACACAATTTTATCATTCCAAACCCATTGCTTACCAGCACTAGGCATTTGACAAGATACAATCAGCGAAATGACATTTACTCCAAATTCTTAGTCACATTATTATTGATCAGAAGATTTGAACACCACCTGTGTTCGAAGCAGGCTGTGCCTGCTTTTTCTGTACTCCTGCAATGTATGTAGTCTTGGAGGCTGTGCCTAGGATGAGCAGCACTGTGAGGGAGTCTTCATAAAACAATCCACATTTCAGCACATGCTTCCCCTCTATCCTACTGCTGAACTCATTAACCTTAAGACTTCAAAAAATACTTCAAAAGACATGTCACCTGTACTCATTTAAAGCCCACAACTGAAGTCTGCACGGATCTTTACCGTTGTAAGAGACTGTATTGCCTAACAAGGGCAGCAGAAGCCAAAGTAAAAACAAATCCATCAGCTCTGGCTTGGTTTTAAGCTCTAGAGCCCATGATGTGTAAAGATACAAGGATCCAGGCACGCTAGCATGACGAAGGGA